>NC_039287.1:13470859-13833359 GCF_003368295.1 Carassius auratus | reverse complement strand
CATATTACACTGTGACAGATGTGTTTAATAAATTTGTACATTTTATTTATCAGTTTTATATTTGTTTACTTAATATTTAATTGATGTAGATAAAGATATATATGTATTTTCAACTTATTACTGGAGCTGACGGTTACCCAACTGTTAAATGATTATAGTTTATTGTCAGCCATGCATTATCAAATTCTCTCTGTTGAACTGAGTGGCTTTGGTGCTGCTGCTGTCAAATATTAGTCTGGGGAAAATTATAAATTATATTTTGGGGAAAAATGTGAATACTTACATTCAGGGTGGGAAATTAACTCTTTTGCCCACCAGCCACCAATTTTACTAATCATTTGTATTTTTTACCAGCTACTTTTTCTGGAAATCAAATTTATTAAAGAAGTGTAGTAGTATATTTTGAATTGATTCAATAAAATATATATAATCTTATTAATATTCACATTTATTAATATCTTGACGTGTAGGTTTTACATTGTACAGTGCAAGGACTGGTCAGCGGGAAGTTAAGCTAAGTATTCCCTCGGTTTCTCTGTTATCAATGGGCCACTTATTCGAAAAGTACCTTCTGTTTTTCTTTACTTTGCCGTCTACAGTTTGTACATACAGTAGCTACTGCTGATTCCAGAGCGAGAATAAAATCATCATAACTATGTTTACATCCATGTGTGATCTACTGAAAATATGTTCCCTTAGAATGACCCTTTGTTTCGACAGTAGCGTGGCTGGGGCCTAAATGGATGTTAAAACACTGACAGACAATTATATGGTGGTGGTGCAATTAATAAGACTATGCCTTTGGTGTGAGAGACCCGGGTTCAATACACCATTGTGTCCCTGAGCAAAACACTTAACCCATAGTTACTCCACAGGCGTGCGATCTCTGACATATATAGCAGCTGTAAGTCACTAAAATAATAAAATGTAAATGTAAAATGTTTCTACAGACTCCATCGGTCCTCACCCATGGAGTCTGTCATGTTGAACATACATGTTTCTACAGTAGCCCAGAATAGACAAACAGTGACCACCATAGCTTTTCCTTTTTGTAAGGAAGGAGAGAGTGAGGATAAGGCAAATCTGGTTATACTGATAGATGCCACTAAATCCTACAAGCCTGTCCTTTTCTAGGTTTTATTTTAATATGACCTTCCTTTTCAACTTGTTATAGCACAGTGCAGTCTTTATTTCAATTTGTCTTGCAATATAAAACGTACACTAACCAAAACCCCCTCTATTTATACAAGACTGTTGCAGAGCAGTGTTGAGGTACAAATGGAGGTAGGCACAGAAAGCAACCCCCCACTCCCCCAAAGTGAAGGTAGATCTGTGAGCACACTGACAAGACCACAGGAGAGTCAGACAGCAAGGGCCAGCAACTCAGGGCCAGGTCAGGGAAATATGCCACCCTGGGTACCACGTCAGGGACATGTGCCTACTCCTCAGACCTACGATCTACTTTCCTTTGAGGAAGGAGGCTTTGCTCCTTTACGTCATGGCCAATGAGTGATGTAGATGTTGTCATGTGACTGCATTTTGGTTCGTTTCAACTGGTACGGACCAAAGCAATCAGTGTGGTGTGAAAAGGAACCAAAAAAGCTGAAAAATGCTACAATGTATAATTGTTTGCCCTTGGTTCGGACAAAATGAATCGAACTAGAGATGTGAAAGCACTCTCAATGACATTGCATGTCATAGCATTATTATTTACAGCTGTGCTTTTCCTGCTTTAAGTTGTTCAGTCTGATCTGTGTACATTGTTAAAAAGGAGACAAATTAGAATTCCCTTTTTTTCGCCATGTGTTTTTCTGAAACAACCAGTACTTGATCATTGTGATTTACATAATGTCTGTCTTTCATTTCATTTAAAACTGTCACCCTCTCCCATATACGGGACACTTACATTTACTTCACTATATTACAATTAAATCTAATCTAATCTTGATAAAATATATATCGTTGGAAAGGTCTAAGACTCCCAAATATATATTTTACCAATGTTTTTTGTTAAAAATGATGTAGGAAAAGTAATAGATTAACTTATGACAAGAGTGCACCATCAAAAACTACATTATAACAGGAGTTTTGACCTTTGTTTAAAAAAAGACTTCTTTGTTGCCTTTTTCTCTATCACATTTTAGAAATCATCAGAAATTATATATCAACTGAAAACGTAAAATCTTAAAATTCATCCTTTAAAACCCATTTTAAAATCAGACATTGCATTACCATGTAAATGAATTGTGCACTATAAAGTCAATGTTCAAAAGTGTGAGTGACAGTTAAGGGGTTAAGCAAAATGCTTCAAAACACCAAATATTAACCACAATGGGACAGTTATGTCCAAGGATGTCCAACAGGTTTGAATTGTGTTCAGGACGAATTTGTTCATGAGTATGTTGTACAATCCAGTAAGTATTTTATATGAAGGCTGCTGTCAAATAAAGACAATGATTTCTCTTAGAAATGTCTTTAATTGTGATTTTAACAAGAAAATTGGAATCTTACAGGAAATCACCATTAGTATCACAGCTGTTATAAAGTACAGCATTAACTACTACTTGCAGAAGGTTCAACCTAAATAAGAAGCATCTTACAGCTTTTGAATCCAGAATTTACAGGAGCATTTCTGATAACTGGCTCACAGTTTGTATGTAGACATCCAACACATTGGACAGAGGGCCACCAGGTTTTGGTAGTCTTTCCTGCTCTTTAGCGAGCGCTTTAGCTGAACTTCAGGGACCACAACATCAGGCTGACGATAACCATTTGGTCCAGTCCAGTCAACTCCATAGTCCATGACAACCTTTTAATGCAGAAGGAGTTATTGTGGTAAATTTACCACAAATTACTGCTCCTTGTTTAATCCCAACATTATAGCAAGAACAAAAAGTTAAATTCTCCATTTAGTTCCTAGATATCAATCTAACTTACAATATTCTACTGATAAAGGTGTGCAGTACAGGACATTTGAATGGTCTGTACCTGGATTAACAATTAAATCACTGTAGTTGTACAATATCAGATGAGGTGGTTAGAATGTAGACATACTATGTAGGACATAAAACAATAATAAATTCAAACCTGCATGGGGTCCTGCTGTGCCTCGTGTTTATGGCGAGACCACAGCTGAAGTGGGGACTGATTTCCCTCAGTGCTCAGTCGGTGGCAGTTCCAGTCATGCTGGAAAACCTCAAGGTGCTTCTGAACGTGAGGCAGAAAGCACCAGTGTTGGGAAGGTTACTTTGGAAATGTAATAGGTTACAGATTACAAGTTACCCTGTTTAAAATGTAATAGTAGTGTAACTTTTTCAATTACTTTATTAAAGTAATGTAACTAATTACTTTTGAGTACTTTTTGATTACTTTTCTAAATTTGTGAACATTATAATAAATAAAAGCATATATATCAACTCAAATACAGTTATCTAATAAGCATGTGTCATATGCTGTTTAATAAACTCCTGAAACATTGGTGTTTTTTTTTTTTTTTTTAAACTGCTGTCTCTTTATATATGATATGATGATAGTTTTCTCAAAATAAGTAAAATGCATGAAGTGACAGAGCAGTTCTAGAAATTATGTGTATGTGCTCGTGTACTCATATATTGAGATGGCAGAGGTTGAAAACACTGCGAGCTTCAGTAGGCCTATGTGTAGTAAATGAAACTGCATGTCTTTGCCATTAATTTACAGGAGGGGCAGACTGGGAAAAAAAATCAGAATGGAAAATTCAAACTCATACAAACAAATTCATGGACAATACAATTTTTTGTATGGACCTGACATAAAAAAGGTTTAAATCTTTAATATGGGGACATGTCAAATAATTAAAAGTTCTCTCCTGAACAGCACCTTCACTTCCATTTTTCTCTTCAGTCTCATTATTTTGCCCCGTTATCCATCTTAATACTCAAGATTGAACAAAACTGTACTTTACAATACAATACTCTACAATACTACAATATATTTATAGAAAAATCCTAATACTGTACACGAGTCATGTTTTTCCCTTACAAAAATTGACCATGCTTTTATTAGCCTATATAAAAGTACAATAACCTTGTATGGTTTTTGTTTTGCAAATGGATTTGTATTTATTTTTAAATAAATACATTTGTAAAATAATTTTAAATTTTTGTTTACCACAGTTAAACAATAGTAACCATTTTCACTGGATTTATAGTAAAATAATAAAATGTTAATTTTCGCAAGGGTTGTGTCAAAAAAGCATCTTTACAGATTAAACTGACCTGAAACCCTGAACAGTAGTTCTGCTTCTCTGTTCAAGCTGTGCGCTTCCACAGTCCACTCTTTTATCTCTCTTTCGCATTGATTACTTGGAGTCTGATCCAAACCTTTTGGCGGAGGCGCGGAGAGCGCGCGAGTCACGACTAACAGATTTATTGGAGATTTAATTATCAAATGGCGGATTCTTAAATGATCGCTTTAGTACATTCGGCAGGCAATTATACAATAATGATATTAAAATATTGGGACAAGTTGAGGAAGACTGAGGAAGCTGCCAGGCCACCGGGAATTGTCCCGGTTCTCCCGGTGTCCAGTCCGCGCGTGATTTCAACTGACACGCAGAACGTGCAGGAGTCATATATTGCATTTTGGGGGCTTGATATTCACAGACACCAGTCCATGTCATGTTTTGATTCAAGTGTACTGACCTAGTTTTGATTTAGTCATCCAAAATGTGGCATATTCCGTCCGCGTTAGGCATTCCATTTTTCTGACTGGATTCTACGAACCAGACTGTGTTTCCGCATCCCGGAAATTATTAGGGCGTATGTCTTAGAATAGTCAGTGCAATTTGGGAAAGAAATCAGTTAAATCTGTATGTGGATGTGTGTAAATATTCAAATGTAATCCCCTTTGTAATCGTTAAAAAATAAGTAACTGTAATTTAATTACTCTTTTTCTTAGTAACTGTAACTAATTACAGTTACATTAATTTTGTAATTAAATTACGTAACGCCGTTTCATGTAACTAGTTACTCCCCAACACTGCTCATTTACCAAATGGGTGCTTTCTCTTCATCCTCCACAAATAAAGCTATTGTAGGTAGTTCGGTAGCGAGAAGGTATCAGGATTATGAGTTTTTTTTATTTTTATTTTTTTATTAATCACTTGGATTAATCATTCATTTTGACAGCACTAAAATGTTTACTATGTTTAATGTTTCCTGCAGCTAAGCTTGGATGTACATTTACATTCCATTAAAGGTTATTGATGACATGCCTCTAAAGTTTGACTTTTTGCACCATAACAATACTTATTGGCAACTAGTCATCATATCTCTAGTCCTTTAATGTATTTGGATTGTACTAAAGTGCGTTCATTTTAAATGGGCATATATGTGGCTTAAACAGGCAGGCGAGTGCATCCCAAATTTTTCAACATGAACATTTTAATATAACATTATAGTCATTATGGCCTATGGCCTTTAGAAAAATGTTTATTTGAGGAGGTAGGGTAGTGCACAATAGGCCCCTGTGGCGCGGCCTAAGCTTTTGTTCTTAATGGCTTTTTTTTCTTTACATTACTTTTACTTTTATACTTTTAGTTTTTTAAACCAGTACTTTTACACTTTTACATGAGTAAAAAGCTTGAGTTGATACTTAAACTTCTACAAAAGTGTTTTTAAACCCTAGTATCTATACTTCTACTTGAGTAATGAATGCCAATACTTTTGACACCACTGCTCTGTAGTACCGGTAGTAAGTTCGAGTATATTCGGTCCCCGCAGCTGCGTTCAGTCGCTTCCGTGTTAGTCTAAGCGCAGGGCTCCAGACTGTAGCCGAATATATACTAGTGTCTGAGAATATTAAACTGCAAAATACTATTTAAATATTACTTCTGCAAATTCTACATCTCTGTGAGTGACAGGCGCAGATGCGCGGGAGCTCGCTGTTTTTTAGTCTCTGCTGTGTGTCACTATATGAGGACACGAACGCATAAACCGTCACTTCATGAGAATTTACTGTTTCATTTGAGAAAACTGTCATATCATAAACACAATCACTCAAAGATCTTCATGGCAACCCATCAAAATAAATGTTTGGTTTAACATGAGTAAATTGACAATATGTTAAACTATGGTTGTAGCCTAAAGTAGATTTAGCTATGTCTCTATGTAGTAACAATAATACGTCTCTATTAATAATAATAATTATGCCTAGACGGTTGCTTGTTTTTTACTTGTTTTGTTGTAAAGAGATTATCTGATTAATATATCATTTTTTATATTCCTAGGCAGTTTTTTATACAGTTATATTGTAAAACTAAAATAGCTTTTTTTAGTTTGCGGTGTTAGATTTTTGGCTGCATTTGAAGTTCTTTTTCACTTAAGAAAATAAATATTACTGTCAAATTCATGTCTGATAATAAAAATACTATAATGAATACCATAGTTCACCATGTATTTGTTCATGTTTTATTAAGGGAGCAGTCTGAAGCACACCATAAAATAATTCTAGCAATTTACACAGGGCTAGTAGTATATACAGCTGTATATACAGATACACACCCAGGTATCGGATCAGTACTGGGTATTGGCCGATACCCTGAGCACAGGTATCAGAATCGGTATCGGGAAGAGAAAAAGGAACATCTCTAGTTGTTAACATTAATAATTTGAGAATAAAGTATAACAATAATAATACATTGCATTGGTTTGATGTGATATGAGCTAATCGATCATTAGATTAAATCACCATTGGTAGCGTGATTTATTATAATGCTTTTTTCTCAGTTGGTCAGAAAAAACATGGCAGACTTGTTACTTGTTCAGATGACAATATATGGTGAAAATTCTTATTTGGGTCATATATTCCAAGACGTAGGCTAGAATTTGTGATTACTAAGTATAGGATTCACACTGGTGTTGTGACTGACTGCCAGGCATACTCCTCAAAACAGTAGATTCATCCACACTGGAACCATGCCAGAGTACAACCCATGCAATCAGAATAACTCTGCAAGTAACTGCAATTCCAGGTTTTTAAACAGAGATGCCGACAAAGAGGCAAAACTTAGGACTGCAGCTTTAAGTGTGGACATGCATGGTGGCAGATTCTACACACAAATACAGGACAATATATACAGGGCTCCAGACTCACATTTAAGAAAAGTGGTACCAGCATCTTATTTAATATTAAGTTTAAATATTACATTTAAACAAGGTGTGTGCATTATTTTTTTGTACAATCTTAGAGTTAAAAATAAAGGAGCACCATGCAAAATATGGCCATTCCAATCATACAGCAGTAAGCATACAGCTAAACCCCAAGATCTCAGAGACCTTAATTAACTAATCACAGATATGTCTTGTTGACAATCATTGTTAGAAAATGTAGTGCAAATTTCAATGATTAATAAAAACTCATATTAATGAGAAAATCTTTAAATCGTGTCCCATCAATAAGCAGCCATGGGTGATAATGTTATTTGTCACAATATACTAAGCCATATTGTCTAAAAACATTAAGGCACATGCAAGTAAGTTTCTCACAAACAAAACGAGAGTTTTAACATTTACAATTGGCATTAATTCCAGATGACCATTAGGGGTCATTATATCTGTTTCATGTTTCTTTGGACTGTATTATGAAGCTTTGCCCTGTGGTTTTGTTTTGTTTTTTTGTAAACCTTGTCTTCCTCTTTTTAATGCCACGTGATTCATTATTTCAGTATAAATAGCCCAGTGTTGGTTCTGGACTTTGTCTAGTGTTGTACCTGTATGCTCATGTTTTCTGGTGAGTCTTGTTTTTATTGTTTTTCCATTGCATCTCAACATCATTACAATTTTTCCTAAGATGATTGATTACTCAAAGCTTTTCAGCACCATGTATGTTGCAGTAGTCTGTTTATCAGTGGTCTGGTAGTCATTTTCACATCTGGTCATTAGAAAACACTTTAGTGGTGTGATTTTATAGAATTTAAGGTATTTGCAGTATAAGAGTTTAACTATACTGGCCAGGTTGGCACCACCACACAAACAAAATTAATTAAAATAGTTATTGTTTTTCATTGTGCTTGACCCATGCAACTATATTAGGCTAGAACACCAAATTTTAAATACGAATGAAATTCACATTTCTCGATTCCAATTATGACACCACAATAAGAACAAATAATCAAATGACAAGTCATAGTACAAATAAATACAACAGAACTAATATGAATAAAATAACTAATGAACAGTGCTTTTCATTTTTTTTTTTAGATAGGTCTAACAAGTAGTTTTCAGGTTCAGAAATTGAATGACTCAAAAGTATATTGGCACAGCATAGTCTTCACTGTAGAAATGGCATATACATGAATTCTTATTAAAGTTACAAATTCAAGAGCAGTGAGTGTGTGTATGTATGTATGTATATATATATATATATATGTGTGTGTGTGTGTGTGTGTGTGTGTGTGTGTGTGTGTGTGTGTGTGATGCGATGCGATCTAGGAAAACCCAACACATGGTTAATTTTTTTTACTTTTTTTAGGTTTTGATACCATATGAAAAATGAGTTTAATCCCTTTCTTAAACAGTTTTCATTTTTCCATAGCTTGAATGTAAAAATTATGGCTGTCTGAATTTGGCTGATAGCTATGATTTTCCGGAATAGAATCTTGAGAAAAATGGGTTTAAAGAGAGACTGGTGTCTATATATGAGTTGTTTTCTTGTGCTCCGCTATTTCACGGTATTCAAATACATAAATAAAACTTTTTGTGCGGTAGTTTAAACTTATTTTGATAATTTAACTGTTTTTGTAGTGTTAAGAGAAAGCACCTCCACAATGTGTTCTGGTGTGATAGGAAAACAGTTTTCAGCTATTTTTCTGAAAATAGCTAATCGCTATTTTTCTGCATTAAACAAGTACATTTTGCCAAGATATTTTCAGAGATGACAGACAATATGTTCTAGAATAATAATTGAATGAAACCCTAATTTTGACAAAACATTTACATACAACCTAAATTATGAAAGACCGTAGTATCAGTAAGTTCTGACGCTATCGGTTCTGTTTTCGGTACTGGAGGGAAAAAAATATATGTACTATGTATTTTTGCTAGATAATGTTGTCGTGCACATTTTATCTCACCAAAACATTTCTAATGTGTGATCATATTAAGACGTTAAGACATCTGTGAGATCTCTCATGTGCGCCGCGGAGGCTGTCTGTCAGACACACACACACGACAAGAACGAGCGCGCCGCACGCACAAGCAATAGGGGCCGTTCACATATCACGTATTTTGCACGCTCAAGTTCTTCAAATGTAGGCGCGCGGTATGCGCGCTCATAATGGAAGCGACGCGGTCTCGACGCGCTATTTTTTTTCCAGGCGCACCGCATCGAGTTAAAACATCTCAACTTTTCAGAATCCCGAAAGCACACCACAAATCATGTAGCTTCTTCACCTTTTCCGTAACAATTCCGTCCATTGCGGAAATTTCCACATCTTCATGGAGAGAGCAGGTCATGGTTGCTTAGCAATGGCAGAAGCCTCAGGAGCGCTTCTGCCTGAAGGATTTGGGAGAATAATCAGAAATCGGCATACCTAGCATTTTCCACGCATTTTTAGACGCGATATGTGAACGGCCCCTTACAGTACGAAAAATCCCGCTTAATACATAAAGTGACGATGGCGGAGAGAGCAAAACGTTCCAAAGTGTGGTTATACTTCACTAGAGTTAGTGCAGACAACGCTCATTGTCATAAGTTCAACAAAATTTTTGCATGTAAGGGCGGAAACACAAGCAATATGTCAAAGCATTTTTCAAAAGTGCATTATGTGCAGACAGAGACATGCAAAGTTTTCGACTGCCTAACACAACACAAAGTACTGATAAGAATACCATTAAAGTACCGGACCGTTAAGCAGTATCGGTAAGAGTTGTAATACCGTTAAAACCTTAACGATACCCATCCCTACTCACAACTGTGGCAAATGTAAATGGATCCACCATAAGTGCAGGCTTCATGAGCCCATGTCTTGCACTGCCAACATTGAAGCCACACCTCGTTCGGTCTGGAGTAGCTCTCCAAACAGACTCCAAAAATCTTCTTCTTTCTCAGAGTCACTGTCCTTCTCTGTATGCTTTTTCTTCTCAGTTTTGGTGTGTTGGCTTGTTTCCAGTGTGTTTTTTGTCAGTTTTCTCTTAACTTTTGTTGGCTGTCTCTTAACTTTGCTTTCTCCCTCTCCAAAGCCTCCTTTTTGGGGGTGTCTGTCAAGATGGCCGATTTGCATTTTTTCCTACCGTTTGCTTTCGTTATCTTCCGTGGTCCTGCTCTGGGGTGAGGTCAAACAGTCTCAGGTGAGAACTCAGCATGCACTGGAGGAACTGTAGTAGAAGTAGGACTCCCAGCATGCACTGGAGGAACTGCAGAAGAGGCAGAAGTCCCAGCATGCACTGGAGAAACTCCCAAAGGAGCAAATGTCACAGCTTGCTCTGTAAGAACTAGTGGTGGCGGCCATTCTGTCACCAAAGATGGTGCAAAGTCACTTTAATACCTTCCTCATGCTTACCTCTTTAGTGCTGAGACCATAGAAAAGATCATCTGCTCTTTTCAGGTATTCTGCCAGGCTATCTTCCTGTTGAACTGAGAAGACCCTCCTCGGGGTCCAATAACCTGTCCTCATCTCCTCTCCTGGACTTAACCTCTCTCTTTCTCTTTTTAATAAAGCTGTAGAGGGTTGTGAATACTCTTTTGCCACAGACCTCACTGTCCTGTCGTCATTGCTCACTACAGCAGCAGCTAAGGACAGAATAGGTAGAGGGACACTCCTATCTGTTATCCTTTTCCTGTCTCATGGCATACAGAAAAAACTGAACAGAAAATGTAGGATAGATACACTGCAGCCTAGTGTGACTTTTAAAAAAGACACCTGGCTATTGAAATATGTTCTTTATCAAACCACTGATTTGCCTTTTATAAAAAAAATAAAAAAAAATCGTCATTATTATTGTCATCAGGGACAGTTGCAACACCATGTGGGGACAGTTGCAACAATGCGTTGCAACTGTCCCACCCCCCTGGCAGCCATCTTAAAACTAGTGATGCTTGCCTAACAAATTAGCTTGAACACATTGTACCTAAGTCTGTTAAGAGCTAAGAAACTGCACATTCAAACTATAAAACTATAAAGATCAATGCTTAAACAGTTTAGACATTATGACAAAAAATCTTGTTGTAGAAAAAGTTACTTTTTTCCCTTGAATTTCAGTTCTCCCATAAGGTATCTTCACATGTGGCTGGTAACTTCCAGAAAGAAGGAGGGGCATAGTGAGCATGTGCAGTAGGAGTGTCATGACTCCAGCTCATTCCTGATTGGATAAATCAGCAATGTTGCAACTGCCACACATTGCAACTGTCCCCACTCTCCCCTATATACATAGGCTACATATACACATATATATGATTAACACATTAGTAAGCACTAGCACTCAGTTAAATGCAAAGAACACATAATAATGTCTTATTCTTATTAAACCATATTTTAGATCCCTTAACCCTATCCCATACCTAAACTTATCAACTGCCTTAATAATTATTAATAAGCAGCAAATCAGGAGTTTACTGAGGCAAGGTAATAGTCAGTTAATAGTGAGAACTGGTCCCTAAAATAAAGTGTGATCAGTAGTTCTTGGTAGACCTCTGGGATGAAAATAGTACCGTATTTTTTGGACTATAAGTCGCACCTGAGTATAAGTCGCACCAGTCCAAAAATACGTAATGATGAGGAAAAAAACATATATAAGTCGCACTGGACTATAAGTCACATTTATCAAGAACCAAGAGAAAACATTACCGTCTCCAGCCGCGAGAGGGCGCTTTATGTTTTCAGTGTAGACTACAGGAGCACTGAGCAGTATAGAGCGCCCTCTCGCGGCTGTAGATGGTAATGTTTTCTCTTGGTTCATGTCAAATTAAATTTGATAAATAAGTCGCACCTGACTGTAAGTCGCAGGACCAGCCAAACTATGAAAAAAAGTGTGACTTATAGTCCGGAAAACACGGTAGTTAATGTTTAGATAATAGTTAATTTCCTCATTCAACCAAGTGTTGTTAGTAATTAAGCATAATTTTCTGTTAGTAGTTACTAGAATATTAATATTGTTACTCATTTGTTTTTGTATAGTTATTCATTAATGACAGAACAGTATTCTAAAGTGTTACCAAAAAGTTAAATACTGATTCTATAAATTATTATAATAAATAATAAGCTGCAAAATACAGGCCAATTTGACTCACTATAATCTTTTATACTCTGGAGTAAGAGATTCAGAGGTGCCACTTAGGCCCAATCCCAATTCTATTTTATACCCCTTCCCCTTGTCCCTTGAAACAGAGTGTCAAGGGGTAGGGGAGAAAATATTCCCCTAAGGATTGGGACACCACTACCATGACGTCACATGCCATCATTCGTCATCTAGCTCTTACAATACACACATATACTGGTGAGCTGGTGTGCAATAGAGCCTTTAATTATCGTTCTGTATCAATGCCCTGCTTACTGACACACACACATATCGGAAATCGTGCAGCTCATGCATCCAGGAGAAAATAAACTCGTCAACGCTGCGCCACGACTTTTATTAAATACAGTTTAAATACTGAATCGCTACATTATATTTTCCAGCGACGAGAGGATACAATCACTATTTTTAAATAAACTCACTCTAAAAAGATAAACGAACAGACGCGAATACACGCAACTTCCATGGTTTAGTGATTTCTAATTATTGGGGGGATTAGCCCCCATCAGTGTCTACGGCAGTTATCGCCCTGATCAGACATATGCTGTGGCACTATCATGCAGTCTGTAATGATATGAAGTTAGAAAATATTAGCGATTTCTTTTTTGCAAACATTTCTTTGAGTAACATGACCGTTAATATGAACTCACAATTGAATGTAACATAAAACAAATGCATGAAAGTGACAAAAAGTGAGTGAAGGCATTTAATTAATATATTTAATAAATGCAAATAAATGCTGTTATCAAAAAATACTAAAAAGTACATCATCATTTCCACACAAAATATGAAGCAGCAAAATTGTTTTCAACATTGATGATAATGAGAAATGTTTCTTGAGAGTCAAACAAATTGTAATGATTTCTAAAAGATTCTTTTATATTTTTATTTTTTATATAAAAAAAAATTCAGCCTTGATGAGGACGTTGATTAGTTGTTAGTTATTTCATATACTTGATTTGTTATTTCAAAATCATTCATTATTGTAATGTTTCCCAACTTTTGGCAGGTACTTTAATAATAATAACAATTCTATATACTTTCATATATTATACTGTAGTACTTTATTAAAATTGTTCATTGTATTGTTGTCATGATTATTAAATGCTGCTTTTTTATTTTTTTACAGGACAGTATGTATTTTTACAATATAACATATATCTTTTAATGAGATAAAATATATATTTTTAATAATGAGTGTTGGGGCGTGACTTTTTGTAGCGTGGTCAGATTTTCCTTCTTTTTTTGTCTCCAGCTGATCACATGCCTGCTCAATGCGAATTTTGTCACTGTATTGGAGCTTGATAACCTTTAGACTTGATACTAACACCCAAAAAACTTTCATTTTGATTTCATGGGGACTTTAAAAATGACACACCACTCACAGCAGAGCAGGGCAGAGTTTTCCTAAATTCTGTCAGTCTTTTTTGTAATCTGCTCTGTTGCTGTGGGAATGAGACTGCTGAACCAATCACATTTAAGACATTTAAGATAATAGCAAACATGATAAGCATGATTTCACACAGTGCATTATGTGTGCCATGAGGACTTTAGATGTCCTGATCATAGAAGATAAGAAGAGAGGAGAAAGGTGGTGATGTGACAGATATACAGGAAGGACTGGGAAACAAGCACTCTCCAGTAATCCTTACACCCCTGGTGCCACCCCACATTTTTAATTAGCTACAAATTCATCTCAATCATTATTTGTGACATGCACACAATAATTTATAAACTTTGAATATTCAGAGAAATGAACGTTGATTGCCAGATTCAATGGTGGTCGTACATTGCACAAGAAGCACATTAAATTCGACTCACTCACATCTTTAAGGTACATAATGACTTATAGGCTAGAAGAGCGTGTGTAGACCTTTTTTTTGTTTTTGTTTTTTATTTAAAAAAGTGTGCTTCATTAAGAGGCAATATAATATATTTCTCTCTTTCTGTTTGCTCTGTTTTTACAGCAAAACTCATCACTACTCTTATTTGATTCATTTCCTGTAAATTGATTAGATTTAGTGACTAGACGCTGGCCTGTTTCTTTGAACGTGAGAATATGATGTTGTGGTTTACCCTCAGGTTTTTAGGTTTCCTGAACAATTTCTACGAAAGTTGAGTCACTGTATAAATTAACATTAGACATTTTGCTTCCTTACATTTTCTTCATTATTGCTCTGAATTTTATGTTTATATTAAAATAAAAGTTTAAATTAAATCTGTTCATCATTTAAAGCTATCATGTCATTTCACAAGACTTAAATCACTTAAAATATTTTTTATGCCTTCATGACCATTTAGTTTCTTCAAAGTAGTGGTTGTATGGACTGTCAATGAAAAGACAGAACTTTCTCAGATTTCAGTAAAATATCTTGTGTGAACAAGATTCTTATAGGTTTAAAATGACATGAGAGTGAGTAAATGATGACAGAATTGGCATTTTGGGTGACCTAACCCCTTAACATTTATTAAGATTGAGCTCCAACAACATCTGACATGGTCTGTCTTGGTTTTTGGTTTGTTCTCGCTTGTTTCTGTGGTTATCAATTATATTCACTTGAGTATTTTTAGTTGATAATTTTTCCTGGGTATTTATAGCCCTAGTTTCCTCAGTTCATTCAATTCTCCTTTAAAACTCACCTGTAATGTAACAAATTCAGCAGATCCTCTGAGATATTTGGGTGAGGAAAAAAACATGGGTGGAACCACACTCAGTAAGGGAGGCCCATACTCCTCTGGGAGCAACAATTTACTAACTATGCACATTATCTATATGTGTTAAACAAGTCATGATTATAATGGTTTATAGTCTGTTTTGCACCAAATCAAATTAAGGTAAATCAAGAACATTTTTAATCAAATTGTGTGTTTCAGAAAGTCATTATACAGACATATCAGTAGAAATAAAGTGCAACATACTGAATCTTTTCATTTTAAATTGCAACCCACCCACAGCAACCATTAAAAAAAACTCCCCCACTCCCTCTGTATCACATTTGGTACCACCTAGATAGTGTATAACAAAATAATTACATACATTTGCAGAAGGCAGGTACAGTGTAAAGACATTTAAAACATGTCACTTTACTAACCAAGCTGAAATAGTTTTTTGGGTTGCACTTTATTTTACAGTACGTGTATTAACTTGTACTTATAGTGTACCTACAGTGTATTTATTTGAGAAAGTTCTGGTAATACAAGGTAACTACATGGGGTAGGGTTACTTTTAGGGGTAGGTTCAGGGTTAGTACCTAGTTATTACATAGTTATTGTAATTACTATAATAAGTACATAGTATGTACATGAGGAACAGGACTGTAAAATAAAGTGCTACCGTTTTTTGAGTAGCACTGTGCATCCTTGTAACTGATAGCTCAATGTTTGCAGTGTCCAGGAAAGAGTACATCAAGTGTGGAGGATGCCAATGTAATTTGCTCCAGTCAATCCAGAGAATAACATTTCTCTGGACTGAGAGAAACTGAAAGAAGAGTCATCATTTAAAAGCAAGATCTTAGAACAGCATGATATTTCAACTTCCACTACTTCTTTCAGACTGATAGATACCTGTTTACAAAAATTAACTTCAAGGCAATCCCAAAACATATGTCTGTATGTGCCTACAGAGTCTCAGAAATTACAGTTAGAAGATGAGGAAAGCTTAAACTGAGAAAAAAAAATGTTTTCCTAGTAGTGAGATTTAGGAACTATTTTGTAGTGAATTCATTGATGATTAAGATTTTTTTTTTTTTTAAACAAGTTTAAGTTTGGACCATATTGAATCCCAACAGGTATCATAATTTCTGTCACTGTATCACACAGACACACACATATATATATATATATAAATATATATTTAAAATTGGTAACTGCTTATAGAAGGCTGTGGAGGAGGTGTCCTTTTTACATATGTTGCATGTAATTATTATTATAATAACTATTAATTATGCATAATTACATGCAAGTAACCCTAAACCAAAACCTAACCATGTAGTAAGTACATGTAGTTTATTAATATTACTCAGTACTTATATGTATAATTACACTGCTACAAGGACACCTTCAAATAAAGTGCAACCTTATTTTCTTTATGCAAATCGTTAAAAATAAATTAAATATTTTTATGTGTAAGCTAATGCCAAATTAAATAAAAAAACACCTGCATGTAATTAGATCTGTTATTTCTGTAATTACATTTTTCATTACTTTATTGAGCCATCCCTTAAATCTACCCATACCACCAAACCTGTCTGATAACCTTACCTGTATCCCTCCATAGCAGCAATACAATATGAACACATTCGACTTATATATTTATTTATTTTTGTTGATGTAACTACATAGCAGTTAAAGCCACATAATGTAAAGTGGGACCATAAGAAATCCTCTGTAATGCATCTTTACCACCAAAGAACAAAGTGTGTGGCTTTATAAACAAACTGTGAATTAAGCCACTAGGCTTAAGAAACTAGGCTACATATTCAATGCTTCTAATTACACTTAATACTTTCTTTTTAACAGGTTAAGCTGCCATGGATACTGTGAAGACTTTCCTCACTGTCCTTTATGTGCTTCTATACAGATGTTTCTGCTCAGAAATGAACTGTAATGATGGAGAATGTAAACCCATTAAGGACACCACACAAGTATTCTGTGAGTGCCATAAGATGTACCGCGGTCCAGCTTGTATTATTGACTATCCCGCTCTGGAAAGTAAGATCAATGGTATGATCTATAAACCAGTCCCTGATCTGACAACAGTTTATTGTAGCGTCAAGGAGCTGAAGGACTACACACAAGAAATAGTTGAGTCTGTCCAACATGACACCCAGTGGACACAAATAGTTGTGAAATACAGCAATGTGATTCATAAGTTTAGGAACATCAGCACATTACATGCACAACTTAAAAATGGTACGATAACCCAACGGCACTATCTGTCTGAAGTTGGAGCTCAGTTCACAGAGGAAAACTCTTTTCAGTTTAATCTCACAGACTTTCACCACATGATGTTGGGCACTGGAGAAGAAAACAACATTCTGGATGTTTTTCGCAAGTTGCTGGTCCAGGACTCCCAAAGACAGTCTTCTGAGCCAGTAGAGTGCACAAAATATTACACTGACCAGATTGATTATTTTGTGCGCTACATGTTTGCCCTTGAAAAGGAAGCTGTTTTAGCTTGGTCTAAATATTTAATGGTCACTGGAAAGTCAGAGAACATTGATTTTGTTGAGAAGGTTTTTAAGGACTATGTTTCACAGCAGTGGAGACTCTTCAATAAAAATGGATGTGGCCCTCTGAAGGCTGCAGATCTTCAGAACAACCATTGTAAGGAGCAGTACCACAGCACAGCCCAGCAGCAGGTCAAAATTAAATGTAGTGGATTATTGAAGCCCTTCCCCGAGTCTGTGGGGTGTTCTGGAGGACAGTGGAGTGCTTTACCTGTGTGCTACTCTGAGCAGGTAAACGGACGAGTTGAGTGCAAATCTGAAGGTGGAGTCACTGTCTGTAAGGCCACATGCTCGCCTGGCTGGGGCTCCGCCACACACCCTCTGCCTGCTGAGTATAAATGCCCAAAGCCACCCTGTCCATCCTTCACACCACACACGTGTAACAATTGCACACAGATAAGTGTGTGTAAGGACCATGAGGTCTGCACTGGCTCCTTTGGGACATGTCTTGACACATGCCTGGTTAAACCCTGTGGAGTAAACGCCAAATGCTCATCCTCCAATCATGACAGGACCTGCACTTGTGTGAGCCCGTGGAAAGGAGACCCATACCAGGGCTGCAGGAGTCAGGACCTCCAGTGGGTTCAGACCGGAGGGGTGCTCAGCAGTATGTAAACTCTTTTACTTTACATATACTCTCATCAGATCAGAGGCTGATCCTCTCAAAGCATTGGGCTTGATTAACCCATAAATCACTGTGGTTTACAGATGCTGTTCGTTCTAATGCCCAACTTGCTGTGTGCAAAGCCATTGGACCTGACAGCGGGTGGCACAGTGGTTTTGTAAACGATCAATGCTGTAATTATGAATATGATGGAAGAAAGCATCAGGCCAATAGCTATGAGGTACATCAGTGCAGTACTGTTAAGGAGCTGAACTAGGATTGTAATCCAAGATTGTTCTGATTTCTCTAGCCTTCCTCTTGATGTGTTTGTCAGAACACAGGAGTGGATCAGGTGGTCAACTTCAATCAAAGGGGTTTATTTAACACTGAAGATATATTCAAGTGTGTGTGTGGTTCAATAAAACAAAAATATAGAAATAATCAGATTAAGACTTCAGTATCAAAACAAATCATATGAACCTATACAATATACCAAACACAATATACAGTATCAACTTTCTGTGGCAGTGTACAACGTGATACATCATTGTCCTAACATATGTAAACACAATAGGTCACATTAAAACTGAAAGTCCCGAATACTGGCAATGAATATCACACAGCAAAAAATTAAGTACTCTAATATTATATAAACTTCACATAATTCACAGTAGAGCAGCATAATGATATGAATAAACACAGCAGCAATATTATATTCATAAACGCAGCACATGAATGCGCTGAAGGTGCTAGCTTAGTATTAACACTTATTTCTGACATTCAATTACAAATACCAAAATGTCTCAGAATTGAATATTAGCTTCAATGAAAAGTCTACAGAGCAGAAAAGATACTGACTATTAGTCACAGACGTTTCTATTGACAAATTATAACAAACACATGCAGGACAATTGACAGACTGTAGGCAAGGAGATGACTCCTCTCCTATTTCTTCAGTAATTACTGTATTTAATCTTCAGGTTCTGGTTGATCCGTGTGGAGGAAGTGGTTGGAAATGGATGGAGGGGGAACAGAGGAACATGGTCTCATATGATGAATCAAAGAGGTTTCCTGGAGTCGAATACTACGTGTGTAGGTTAGTGCCAATACAAATACAATTCATAGTTGCAAAAAAGAAATCCTTTATGAAACATGTATGTCTGCAGACTTTAACTGAAAAAGAATTTAACCCATCTCAGAAATGTCAAATGTTTTGAGATTGAAATATATGGTTATGTTGTGTATGTCTGTGATTGTGTTCTAATGTGTTCTTTGTCACCCCATAGCGGGAAAAGTGATGGCCTTGTAGGGAAGCTTTTCAACACGCGACAAGGATTTATGTGCCATATTGCCAAGGACAATACAAGAGATGGAAGTTTCTATGCTCTGGTTCCACAACCATGTATCTAAAGACCATGTATCTCAATGCCAAGTTTCCCTTTGCTGCTACCATGATGTAAAATTTGACAGCATGCAAATTACAATAAAAAAAAAATGCTTCAATGAATGTTACTAGATTCACACTGGATGTCTTTGTGTCAGTCACAGCCCTAAATAATGCTTGTGGCTTAAATATATTGTTGTTGACAGTCCTAAAGACAGTGTGACTTTATGGAGAGAATGCACATAATGCAAGAGTTTATTGATGATATTGTCACAATTTTATTCAGTTTAGTTAGTTTAATTTCCTGTCTGATGTGTTTCTATTGTTTTGCTTTATTGTGTCCAGCTGTGTTCACCTATATTGTTAGTTCTAATTATATTATTAACACAAGTTCATTTAGACTATTTAACATGCCCTGTGAATTAGTAATATGTTATCATGTTTATTCTTGTAGAAAATAAGTGTTTATTCTTTAAGAAAATAAGGGAAAAAATAAGAGACGATCCAAATATTTGTTTTGCTTCACCTATTTATGTAGGCTACAATTATATATATATATATATATTTAAAATAATAATAAAATAATGTCATTAAAAAATACCATTGACCTGAGTAATTTTGACCATTATAGAATTATGACTTTAACCCCTTACTAGTAGCCCCCCTTTTTTGGCATGGAGACCGAAATTACATACCCAAAATAAAAAGGTTTCTGCTCATGATTCTTTCTCACTAGATACATAATCAACCTTTGTTCACAAAGCTGACACTTTAAAGTTTACTGTTCAGGAATCAGAATCACTCAGACTGTTATGATAATACAGATATATAAGCTCAAAAATAAAAATATTAAAAACATATGTTTTAAATGTATTTAAAAAAATGTTGATGTAGGAAATGAGTTTGAAAACACAGTGTAGCTAAGGCCACAAGTCTTCCAAAACTTCTTAAAAAATGTCATAATCGAATCTGTAAAACTGTGAATTTTATGAAATATTTTCTAAGGCCATGTCATGTGTGTTTTTTAGAGAAGGCTAATCAGATTGATTTATGGCCCTTGTCATCTCTGTAAGATCTCACATGTAAACTCTTCTGTGTATTTTGTGTGTGTGTTGGCTTTGCAAAACTCCCCGATTCATTGTTGTATTGTTCTCACCAAACGAGTCTTTCACACCTCCGCCAGGTATAACACATTATCCGCATTATTCTTTTATCATTATTCTTTTGTTTTTATTCCACCTTTATTAGCCTTGATTGTGGATTTTCAGGCTTTACAAAGCAACAAAGCAGCGATCTCACTTCAGTCTCTGTTTGCATTTAGCTCTTATTTATCAGAAGTCTTCCTATAAAAATACAACAAAACATTTTTTTACGACCTTACGTGAATTATTGAGACAAAAATGCATTATGAAGAAGAAAAGCACCTGCTATTAGTAGCATTGTAGCTAACGTTAGCATCAAGCTACATCAGACAATTTATGAAATTATTAGTACACTTTTACTCAAAACTCACTTTAAACCCCGATCGAGTGTTTATAATAACTTCCTTTAGCGATCAGGGGTGGAATTTGGTCGTTTACTGTTGTAAAAATATGTTATTTGTAGCCTTTTTCATCGCTGCACAAGTTAGCATTTCCCATGTACATTTTAATTTTTTTTTATAAAAACGCCCCAGATCTCAAGAAAATCTCATACCAAGCTTTACTATCGTAATCGCGGGTTTATTATTCGGATATTTCGTGTGTAAAGAGGTGTTTCAGTGTTGTTTTGGCCAGATAACTACCAGGAAGTGTGCAGGAAGCATGTGACACAATGGGGCGGTGTCCAGATATGACACTCTCAGATTGACACTGGGAAGGCCCAATCAGAGTCTGAGTCACACACAGCACGAGTTGTGACCACTGTGCAAACAACACAGATTGCTGGGAGAGGCTGTTTATCATCAGATCGCGTAAATCCGTGGAAAATGATTAGAAATGACGATTCTGTCTGAAGAAATATGAAGTAAACATCAGTAAATATATCCATATATCTCCGCAGATATGCATCTTTGGTCTATAAATCCTTATTGACGCTGTTCAGTGAGTATATGTGAACACAAATAAACCACTGCTGACGTGACTGAATAAGAGTGAGTGGTGAATTTCTATTCAAAATGTGGCTGTGGCAGGGGGGGGCGTGGTTTAGCGAAGTCTGCAGCGGGAGAGAGGATCAGGAGACGAGCGGTAAGTGAGTGGTTTGGGCAGAAATTATTATCACCTGTTTCTTGTTCTAGTAATTGGCGTGGAGAGGGTATAAAACGCCAGGAGATACGGAAGCAAGTGAGAGAGAGTGGGACTGCTGGCGGAAGCCGAGACCGGAAACCGGAAGCCGGAAAGCGAAAGCTCCGAGTGAACGCAGCAAAATAGAAGTCACCATATGGTGTTAGAAAACCTTTGTTTTATTTTTGTTAATAAATTAACGTCAGCAGGTGGCCGCACAACAACTTCCAGTGGCGAACCTCCTGGTCTTCGACGACCTGAAGAGGGCCATCCTTCAGCGGGTCGGCCGATCGCCCGAACAACACCGACAACGCTTCCGCTCCCTGGACTTGTTGGTGTTGGCCCAACAGCTCCGGGACTCCTGCCGCAAGTGGCTACTGGCCGAGGGAAGCGACGTGGAGCGTGTCGTCGATCTGGTGGTGCTGGAGCAGTTCATCACTCGGCTCCCCAAGAAGACAGCCGAGTGGGTCCAGTGCCACCGCCCCGCGTCGCTGGAATCGGCCATCCACCTGGCGGAGGACCACATGGTGGCGTGCCCAGGGGTCGGCACACCCCCACCTACTAACTCTCTCCCCCTTCTCTCTCTCGCCCTGTCCCTCTCCCTAGGTCCCGTCCACCTGGCCCTCCTCGTGTCCCGCCCCGGGGGCGGAGCGGGACGGACCAAGGCCGTTTCGCGAATACAAGGGCCCCGCCCAGGGGGGCGGGCCTCGGGGCTGTGGGAGGGGACAGTACTTCCGTCTCTCTGCTCTCTCCACGCTAATTCCCCTCTCCTCTCCCTGCCATTGGGGCGGCGGGTAGGTCTGGGCTGGCCTGTTGGCGTTGCGGGGACCCGGAGAATTTCGTGGACAGGTGTCCAGTGATGGAGGTGGAGATGATGGTCCGGGTCCCGGACAACCCACGGGCCACCCCCGGTCAGGCTGGCGAGTACCAAATACCCGTGAGTATCAAGGGGGGTACATATCCGGCCTTGGTGGATTCAGGATGTAACCAAACCTCAATCGATCAAAGCCTGTTTCAACCGGGGGCGTTGGATACAAGCCGCGTGGTTAAGGTGCGGTGTGTACACGGGGATGTGGTGGAATATCCGGTTGTCCCAATTTGGATTCAATTTCGGGGACAAAAACATAGTGTGGAGGTGGCGGTTAGTCCCCACCTCCGGCATCCAGTAATTTTGGGGACGAATTGGCCCGCGTTTACGGTTTTATTGGGGTCGTTATGTGCGGATGCCTCTTGGGGAAATAAGGCACGGAAGGAGACCGCGCGGGTGCAGGTGGGGGAAACTGAGCCAGGACCGCTGGGGCCGGCTTCAGGGGAACCGAGCGGAATCGGGAGACTAACTCTCTCGGAGCACGATGACTTTCCCCTGGAGCATTCTCAGGATGAGACGCTAAAACATGCGTTCCAACAGGTCCGCACCATCGATGGCCAGCCTCTCCGACCGGCCCTTCCGCTCTCCTATCCCTACTTTGCCATTTTAAAAGACCGGTTGTATCGAGTGACCCAAGACGCTCAGACAAAAGTAAATACAACACAGTTGTTAGTTCCAAAGAGCAGCATTCTAATCATTCTAATCCTATGGCGGGCCATTTGGGACAGGCAGCCACACTAAATCGCCTCATGACCCGATTCTTCTGGCTGGGCATTCATGACAACGTGCGCAGGTGGTGCGCGTCTTGTCCGGAATGTCAGTTGGTGAACCCACCGGCCGCCCCAAAAGCGCCATTGCGCCCTCTCCCATTAATGCAGGCCCCCTTCGAAAGAATTGGTATGGGCCTCATCGGGCCATTAGAGCGATCGGCACGAGGACATCGCTTTGCATTAGTCATAGTTGATTATGCAACACGATATCCTGAAGCAGTGGCCCTCCGCAACATTTCCGCTAAAAGTGTTGGGGATGCCCTGTTTCGTCTTATCTCCCGGGTGGGGGTTCCGAAAGAAATCCTTACTGATCAAGGCACAGCGTTTATGTCACGTACGCTACGCGAACTATACGGTTTGTTGGGCATTAAGTCGTTTCGAACGAGCATCTATCACCCACAAACGGACGGCCTGGTCGAACGATTTAATCGCACTCTTAAATCCATGATCCGTAAGTTCGTTCAGGAAGACGCCAAAAATTGGGATTGGTGGCTAGAGCCCTTGTTATTCGCTGTGCGAGTGGTCCCACAAGCCTCCACAGGGTTTTCCCCCTTCGAGCTTCTCTATGGACGCCAGCCCCGGGGGGTGCTGGACGTTCTGAGAGAAACTTGGGAGGAGGGACCATCTCAGGGCAAAAACGAAATTCAATACGTACTGGACTTGAGAACAAAACTCCACACATTGGGGCGGCTATCAAGGGAGAATTTGTTACAAGCCCAGGACCGCCAGAGTCGGCTGTATAACAGGGGAACTAGGTTACGCAAATTTGCACCGGGAGAGAAAGTACTTGTATTACTCCCAACGTCGAGCTCTAAATTATTGGCTAAGTGGCAGGGGCCGTTTGAGGTCACACGCCAAGTCGGGGATCTCGATTATGAGGTAATACGGTCCGATAGGAACGGGTCGCATCAGGTTTACCATCTCAATCTCCTTAAAAAATGGAATGAGGCGGAATCAGTGATGTTGGCAAAGGTGATTGGGGGGGAGGATGATCTCGGGCCAGAGGCGAATCTCAAACCACAATCCCTCGCCCTGGCTCCAGGTGGAGATCACCTCTCGCCGTGCCAACTCACTGATTTAACGAAGTTACAGGCAGATTTTGCCGATGTCTTTTCGCTAACCTAATTCAGCACCATATCGAGACCAAGCCGGGCGTGGTAGTTCGCAGCCGGCCGTATCGCTTACCTGAGCACAAGAAAAAAGTAGTTCAGGCTGAATTAGGCACTATGCTTGACATGGGGGTAATAGAAGAGTCCAACAGTAACTGGGCGAGCCCGATAGTTTTAGTTTCGAAAACGGACGGCTCAGTCCGGTTCTGTGTGGATTATCGCAAGGTGAATGCTGTGTCGAAGTTCGACGCGTATCCAATGCCGCGGGTTGACGAGTTGCTTGATCGGTTAGGCACGGCTCGCTTTTATTCGACATTGGACTTAACGAAGGGTTATTGGCAGATCCCCTTGTCTCCATTATCCCAAGAAAAAACAGCTTTCACAACGCCGTTTGGTTTACACCAATTTGTTACCCTTCCCTTTGGCTTGTTCGGGGCGCCTGCAACCTTTCAGCGCCTCATGGATAGAATCTTGCGGCCCCATGCGGCATATGCGGCTGCCTACCTGGATGATATCATTATATTCAGTAATGATTGGCAGCGGCATATGCAGCATCTGAGGGCTGTTCTGAGGTCGCTGAGAGGAGCGGGCCACACGGCCAACCCAAAGAAGTGTGCGATTGGGCGAGTGGAAGTAAGGTATCTGGGCTTCCACTTGGGGCATGGACAGGTGCGTCCCCAAATTGATAAGACAGCCGCTATTGCGACCTGCCCACGTCCCAAGACCAAAAAGGAGGTGAGGCAGTTCTTGGGGCTGGCGGGATATTATAGGCGGTTTATTCCTAATTATTCGGACCTCACCAGCCCCTTGACTGACCTCACTAAAAAGGAGGTGCCAGATACGGTCCAGTGGACGGAGCCGTGTCAGCAGGCTTTTACCCAGGTCAAGGCTGCTCTATGTGGCGGGCCGTTATTACACTCTCCTGGCTTTTCTCTCCCTTTTCTGTTGCAGACAGGCGCGTCGGACAGGGGGCTGGGGGTATAAAACGCCAGGAGAGACGGAAGCAAGTGAGAGAGAGTGGGACTGCTGGCGGAAGCCGAGACCGGAAGCCGGAAAGCGAAAGCTCCGAGTGAACGCAGCAAAATAGAAGTCACCATATGGTGTTAGAAAACCTTTGTTTTATTTTTGTTAATAAATTAACTTCAGCAGTCCAGCCGACCCCTTGTCCTCTTCCTTACCCACACGAACTCACAACAGTGGCATAATACGGATTTATTATTTTGCACTTCTGACATAAATCACTAAATATCTGTCACTGCAACAATGTTTTATCAAAATATTGGTCAAATATTGAAACTAGAGTCTTTAAACTTTCAATTGATGCACAGTTTGTCCAGATGAAGTAAGACAGTGATGTTTAATGTGCTGTGAAAGTGAAACAATAATAAACTGGGGCCGTCGGCGATGTTTGCACGTAAAGGGGTTAAAGATTAGTCATTTAGGTAATTTAGTAATTTAGCATAACAACTGAAGGTTTATGAAACATTAGCCAATAAAGCAATTATTTTTAAACAATGGAACTTAAAGTTGTGAATTAAAATATTATTTCAACCATACAGCATGTGAATAAATAAAATGCATACTTTTCAAAACATTTCATTATTCATAAAATGCATAACGTTTCTGGTGTTTGGATTTGTACTTCAATATAATGAGCTCCAAGTTTAAGAACAACCCTAGACTAGTTTATCTCTCTCACTCGCTCTCTTTTTAACAGCATTAGCTTAATGAAATACGTCTTCCTTAGTTCCTTCCACATTTACAGTATCAACAATTTATGCACAGACCCACCCACACACTTCAGTCAAAAATCGTCAGACACAAAGTCTGACTCTCTATACAGCTGGGCTCATCAACCATTACTCCTTCGAGGACAGCCAGAAACCTAGGAGTTGTGATGGATCATCAGTTAAGCTTCACAGACCACATTACTACAACGACCCGGTCCTGCAGGTTTGCTTATACAACATTAGGAAGATTAGACCCTTCCTATCAGAGCAAGCAACCCAACTTCTTGTCCAAGCTCTTGTTCTCTCCAGACTGGACTATTGTAATGCTCTGCTGGCGGGCCTTCCTGCATGTACTGTCGAGCCTCTGCAAATCATCCAGAATGCAGCAGCGAAGGTTGTCTTCAATGAGTCAAAAAAAGCTCATGTTACTCCTCTCCTCATCAAGTTACACTGGCTACCAGGGATGTGCAACAGTGATCGAGTACTCGACCGCCACCTCGATGATCGATCACGTAAACGATGATCGAAATTATTATTATTATTTTTTTGATTGGTTATGGCAGCACGTTGGGCGGCGCCCTGATCTCTGATTGGATAGCTTCCCACTTGATGCCTCAAAAGAGTAAGAAGACATAATAATGGCCTCAAAGTCACGTGGTGATGGCTGGCTTAAAACAGCTCAGGGTAAGCTGTGCAGCGCCAAAGCTTTCACACAAATCTACAACAAATACAATGCGCTATCATCTAAAATTTGTACACAAAATATCTGGCGATAACAGAGCTGCAACTCAGACAAGCACTGAATCACTTGCAGTAAGACCTAAGTGCAACGCAGGCAGAACCGAGAAGACGACAAAGCTGTTCGCTGAAATGGTGGTGAAAGATTTGCTGCCCATTCGTTTCAGGGACAGAGAAGTTTTAGTGGTGCCTGGCTGTTCCTGTTCCAGCGGAGCGAATTTATTCCACTAAATGTGAACAGGCTGCGCACTCGGCTCTCATCTGAGCACGTAGGCTGACTTATCTTTTTGAATAGACATTTCAATGTTTCACCGGTCGTGGTAAATATATTATCCCTTTTTTTAAAATAATATTATTATTTTAGTTATGAGTTTTAGCCATAGTTAAAATATCTAGGCTATTTGGTCTCTGTTTTATACCTTATAATAGTTGTTTGGTTAAACTTGGTGAACTTTTTTCTTATCTTTTAAAAACTGTTTCACCGCTGGATCAAAATATGCTGCTAAAGTTATACTGGAAGACAATGTTTTGTTAAATAAATGCCGTTGAATAAAGTAACAAAAAAAGAAAAAGTATCTTTGTGTGTTCATTTTTTAATCACAGACAAATAATGAAATGGTCTTTATAAAATAAAAATGCACTGGATATATTTGTAGCCTATTAAACTTATTCGTAGAGATGACGAAAATTATTTGTTTGTAATAGTTTTTATCTTAAATATATTTTAAATCTCATTCAATTATTCAGCAATAATCAGCGATTTCCATGCTGTTAAATAATATTTAAATAATATTTTGGTTGATCAGAAAGTGCAAATTGAATACAAAATATAATATACACTTTCGGTCAAGTTCACATCTGCATCGGCGAATTTTTTTCTAATAAAAGTTGCAAGAGCTAGTCTACGTCTGATTAATTAACATGAACAATTATGCTGAAATCGATATCATCGATTCGTTTCATGCTCAAATAAGCAATGCCCGATAATGATATTGCTCTTTATTGTTTTATTTTTCTATTATTGATATTTTATTACTGATGTTATAATAATGCAGCCGAGCTTTTTTTTTCGTCATATTTGTGGGCATAATTCAATTCATATGGCTTCGAAAACGCGCAGGTGGTTTGTGGAAAATAATTCATACAGCTGAGTCTTTAATCATTTTCAAGAAACATCTAAAGACTCCTCTTTTTCGCCTGCACTTAGCCACTAACACTAACACTTTTTTTTCTTTTTTTTTTTTCTTGTCTTTTCATTTAATATATATATAAAAAAAAATAAAAAATAAAAAAAACCTGGCTATGCATTCTATACTAGACTAACTGAGACTTGTCATGGCACTTGTATTCTGTTGTTGTTCTCTTGTTGACCTGACTGCTTCTATTGTTCTCATTTGTAAGTCGCTTTGGATAAAAGCGTCTGCTAAATGATTACAGGAAAGTGATCCATTGGGTTTGTAGAAAGAGGTGGTAACCAGGTCACTGAAACGTAACTTCTGGTTACCCAGACTTGAACGTTATGTAACACAAGGTTTACACAGAATGTTTTTGTTTAACAAAAGAAATTCTACACCTTATACTGTTAAAGAAAAAGAAAAAACATGACTACAACATGCATTTTATTAAAGGGGTCATATGATCAATTAAAATTTCTCCTTTCTCTTTGGAGTGTTATAAGCTCTTGGTGCATAAAGAAGATCTGTAATGTTGCAAAGACTGAAGTCTCAAATCCAAAGAGTTATTCTTTATAAAAGTTAAGACTTGTCCAGAGTAAACTTTAATACATTACAGACAGAACCATTTTCTGAAAATTGGATTTGAAACTGTGTACAATATTGTGAATACTACTATACAAATAGAGCTGACTTGATTTAATACCTTTTCCTGTAGTTCAGCTCTTAATGGATGCTACCAGCGCCTACAGGTAGCACTCGCATTCTGTAGTTTAGTAACAGCCTCATCTTTGTGCAGATTATCTGCAAGTTCAAACTGTGACAATGTTAAGGTTCTATCTGGAGAAGGACCTAAAATAAAAAAAGAAAGAAAAAGAAAATAGTACACTTGCTCTAGCACAAACATTTTTTTAAAGGTTTTAAACCAATGTGTGTTACCAATGACAAGCTGTCCGTTCTTGTTCATGGAGAATTGTCTGACCCCATTGACTTCTGTATTTTCTCTAGCCTTGATTGGTTAATCAGACTGTTGTGATGCTGAACTATATTTCAAATAAGAAAGATCTGAAAGCTGGGAGACATCATGTTTAGAAAGTAATTGTTCTTCTCCATTTGGGCAAAAAATTGTTCTGCCACTTGTGTATTAACCTTTCCAGCCAGTTCTGGCACCAAAGCAGTTCTTCTTAAAAAGTCTTTGGGATCTATGGCATTTGTTTCGTGCAGTTTGTCATAGAGCACATAATGCTCTGAACTCCCTGTTATAAGATGTCCATTGATATCTGGAGGATTTTGTGGCTCTGTCAACCAGGGAAGATTAACCTTGACCTTGCCTTCTTTGGCTAAAGAAATGATTTCAACAGTATGGCTAAGAAGTCTTCCCTTGTTTGGAGAAAATGGCAACTTTAATGGGTCCCTCAGATTTCCATGTGTTGCTAGACCTCTTGCAAAATCATAAATGGTAACATTTGGTAAATGTTGCCATGACTGTGAAATATCAATGTAGTGACTTGGACTTTCCGCTCTCATGTTAAATTTCAGGGTGTATACCACTCCACATGGACACATAACTGTAGACCACCCTCCTAAAAACAACAACAACAATAATAATAAAGTAATGACAACAGATTTATTACAGGTTATAGACATGTACCGATATACACGATAATGAATATGCGGTATTGTTATTGTAGTCACTTAAAAATACTGTGAACAATTATTTATTAAAAAGTATTCAGATTTGTTGATTTGTATGCATTTTAAGAATACTTTTCCATTAACCAGTTCAAATGTACAACACTGCGTGTATGCTGCATCACACAAGCCCAACACGCAGGAGCAACATGGCAGAACAAGTGAAGGAGATGCACTGAATGAAAATGCACATTTACTCTCTGACAGCAGATGGCACTTGAAGAACAATACAAATACATTGTTACACTGGTAAGTAACCCCATAAACAAAGCCTCAGTGACACGAGGGTGAGTACTTAATGACAGAAACTTTTAACTGGACTACAACATACCCTAGATATTGATTGAAAATGTTCTGATTCTTAGCTCAATGGTAAAGGAAATCCATGTCTTACCATTTACAAACCCCAGAGAAATTATATATATATATATATATATATATATTATATATATATATATATATATTAAAGGGGGGGTGAAATGCTATTTGATGCATACTGAGTTTTTTACACTGTTAAAGAGTTGGATTCCCATGCTAAACATGGACAAAGTTTCAAAAATTAAGTTGTACGTTTGAAGGAGTATTTCTGTTCCAAAAATGCTCCTTCCGGTTTGTCACAAGTTTCGGAAAGTTTTTTTCGAGTATGGCTCTGTGTGACGTTAGATGGAGCGGAATTTCCTTATATGGGTCCTGAGGGCGCGTCTGCCGGAAGAGCGCACGCTCCCGTATAGCAGAGCAGAGAGAGCACAACAGACATTCACTGATCAGAGCGAGAGTGTCGCGAAAAGTCACAAAAGAAGTGTGTTTTTGGTTGCCAGGGCAAGACAACCCTGCACAGATTACCAAAAAAAAAAACAGCATTAAGGAACCAGTGGATGGAGTTTATTTTTACAGAGCATCAACAGAGTTGTGAAAGTCTTTGTGTTTGTTCCACTGCATTTCGAAGATGCTTGTTTTACAAACAAGGCCCAGTTTGACGCCGGATTTGCACATCGTTAATTCTTAAGGATAATGCAATCCCAACGAAAAAGGGTCACGATCGTGTGTTTGAACCGCATGCGGTGAGTGAAACGGCTTCAAATATCTCTGCCTCCTTGTTAGTGCGTCCGCCTCCCATGCCGGAGACCCGGGTTCGAGCCCCGCTCGGAGCGAGTCGTTGCTGCTGCTGCTCTCGTTCAGTTTCAGCCTCTGGATCTGATTCTGGATCATAAATATACGCTGAATCTGACTGATACCCATTGGTTTGTTTTGGATGATGGTTTTTTTTTCAAGGTAATGTCACAGCTTCCACATGCTCTCAACGCAAAAGCCTACTCGCGCTCGTGATTCTTTAGCTCCGCCCACACGTCACGCCTCCAGCCGGTCGTGTTTTTCCGGGAAAAATCGGTACAGACTATCTTTCTCTTATGAATATAATAAAACTAAAGACTTTTTGGAGTTATGAAGGATGCAGTACTACTCTATAGGAACTCAAGATTAACAGAATATTGAGTGAAAACGAGCATTTCACCCCCCCTTTAAGGACACAGACTTCCAGAAGTCTTTCACATTAACTTTCCCAGTATACTGTAAAAGGTAACAAACATTGTTTTTCCATCACCATAAAAGTAAATATTTTCAGAATAGCTTTTAATAGGTTGTCTTACCTGGCATGCTAGACACTCCCTTTTTATGAAGATCCATAATAACCACAGGAGGATGAGAGCCACAATTGATGCATGAATATTTGTAGTCACGTTGCACCAATGCTTCAAAATGTAGGTAGCCATGAAACAGACGGCTGTGTGGAGGTAGCTTCAAACCAGATACAGATTCCATTGCTTTGAAAACTCTGCCTGCTGCATTATGAGTCTATTGACAAATATAAACAAGTGTTATCATTTGTTACAGGTATTAACATCAAACACTGAACAATTAACTACCATGAAAAAGCATAAAAATCATTCATTTTCACTGATGGTAATGAGTCCACAACATGAAGCAGAATTATTTATCTGTAATAATAATAATAATAATAATTCAACATGCTGTAATGTTCTGTGTCTAAAGAGATATTTAATTAGTTTAAGACCCAAAAATATTTGTGTTGACATACTTGTGTCACTAAGTCAGCATTTTGTGGAATAAAGGCTCCTTTAAAATGTTTAAGGATCATACCTGGAGTGATGCCCTTAAATACCAACATAAGTGGAGACCCATGAGAATGTGATTGTCAAAGTTATGGATTCTATCCTCCCAGTCTTGGTAACATTACTCCATCCCACATCTTAGACATTTCTTGAAGTATGTGCTTTTTCCTGAATAAAATAAAATGATTAGATGGATATATGGGAATATACCAACATGCTGTAATATTTAGTTAGAAAGATATATTTTACAATACTTCCCTTCATAGACAGACATCATTGTCACAATCTTAGCTTTTGCTGATATCAGGATGGGGTCACTTAGAGGCAAGTTATAACAGCATTCAGTGCAAACCTTCTCTGATGGCACAATGTGTTTTGGTGGGGGAGGATTAAACACTGGTTTGCAAAGATTTTCAGGAAGGTTTGATGGATACTGCTTCTTATCCAAGACATACTTTAAAATTCTTTGCAAAAGTTCTTTCCCAAGTCCAAACGGCTTTTCCTTGGTGCCCAATTGATGTTCATCCAAGTTATCTTCATCTGGTCCAGTTGATTTAACGGATTTAAAAAGCTGTCTATTCATTTGAAAGAGAAACCACTTCGCGACACACTTATGTGGACATGACATCCGTGCATTAACACAAGGACAATGCCAGCTGTTTCTCTGGGCATCATACATAACCATCTCCCTTCCCAATTGACTGTAGTATGAAGATTTGTTCTCCAACTACAAAAATACCATTCACTGCATCTATACACTGACTCGCAAGATGACAGTCAGCAAATATGTCCATTTTTTCAGTTGCATGCTTTCTTTTTATGTGTCATTGAAAATGTTTCAAGTATAGAGTCACATTACATTTAGAACATGAAATAAATTTTTGACTTGTTTAAAGATGTCTCAGCTCCTTATCCACAGAAGGTAGAACCCAATGTTTTTGGTTCCTGGTGGATGGCTGGTCAGTTGGTACATGAGCCACAGTGGATGGCTGGTCCCCATGTTCATTGGCCACGGTCAATGGTCTGCTGATGTGCTGCTGTTTTTCATCCATGCTGGATTTATGGAACCCTGTTGCACTGGCCACAGTAGGCTGTTGTTGTTCATGTCGTGCGATTGTCCTGGTTGAATGTCTTTCTGCACTTATATTTGTGGTGTCTAAGGAGGGGTTTTTCCAAGTCTGTTCGACGTAATATTGGTTTGCCACAGTAACAACAATGATAATGTGCAGCTTTGTGACACAAGGTGGCATTTATATATTTTGAAGCCTAAAAAAGTATTATTAAAAAACGTGAACAAATATTACCTTTTGTCAATATTTACTGGCTATTAATGAACACCAATACATAACTGTTGTAGCAAATAAAAGTTTTTTGGTCTACTTACGGCCATGTATAACCACCCAGGATAAATGAGACTGAAGATGGGCTTTTGCCTGGAAGCACTCCTCAAATTTTATTTTGTCCTTTCAACAAAGTGGGCAGTGAAACTTTGTGCACTTGTATGTCTCAAGAGGGTCAAGCACATTTTTCACTGAAACATGAACCTAAAAAACACAGTAACGTGTGTTTGACATTTACCTCCTGTTTTCAGAGAAGACTTAAGCTAGTTCTAGACTAAAATGTATGTTTTAGCTGTTATAACTGAAAGCAATTTGTATAGACATTTCTTAAAATATATCAGTGCTATTGTCTCAAAATGCCCATTGGTAATTGTAACAATGTACGAACTTCATAATCATCGGGAAGAAGGATGATTTTAATAATCAAAATAAACACAAAACTCACGGACGACTGACGCGTACAAATAAAAACCAAACACAAACTAAAACCCAGGCCTGGTCCTCTCTCGTCCATCACTGTCATCGCACCTGTTTTATATCCTTCCATCTCCTCTGTGGGACTCGAGACAGGTGGTGGGTCGAGCAGGTGTCGCTCATCTCCAATCACTCCACCGGCCTCACTCCTGTTCCCACGGATCTCGGCCCCGCCCCACTCGTCACAGTAATGTTTTTTTTTATCTAGGTTATGTTTTTAAAAGCTACTTTAATGTCCTAATAAGCCATGTCTGTGAAACCAAGCCTTAATTTACTTATTATTTAATTGTTATGAGTATTAAATAATAAAAAAAATGTTTCAGCTGCATGACAAATTACATGTAAAAAAATAAAATAAAATTGATAACATTTTTTAAATATAAGAGCAGGTTTTCAAACAATGACCAGCTTTGTTAGAATCAAGCATAATCAGTTAAGAGTTTTAACTAAGACTTTTAAAAATGTACATCATTCTTGGGGAAAACTGTACCAAATCTATTAACAAAGTTTGAATTTATCACTTTTACATATCAGTGCAGTCATAACACATAAAGCACTTTTTTTCATAGTAACAATACCTGCTTATGGTGTACTCCGGTGTCCATTATCTGCAGCGTAGAAATGGATTGCAGAAATATTTAGCAAAAAAAAAAAGGGTATCTGTAAGACACTATAATGTTGTAATTTGTCTGTATCGCTAGTGCTGCCTTCACGTGCTCTCCGAATAATTGTAAATTACTTTCCTAGTTAAAAAACCTCCCAATGAGCTCGTAAACACGACTTCAGAAGTGGGAATTATCAAATTACCGACAGTACAAGGCAGCATACGAACACACTAACTTTCTAAATTAAATGTTTGGATACATTTGTCTCATTTCTTTATAACTACATCAAAACTAAAACATCAACCGGAAAGATAATGTACTTTTTTACAACTTGTAATACGTTGTACAAGTCTTAAGACTATTTAACAAACTTACCCCTTCAACTCATCGTTCATGGAGCTGAAAATCTATCATCTTTTTGTTTTGTAGTGATGTGTCATTCTTGAATGATTTGTTCATTTCGAATCAATCTTTAATGTGACTCGGGAAGAACGAGTCGTCTCGGGGGGTGATTCATTCAGTCATGTATGCACATTATTCTATAGGTTCTGCTCTACTAATAATTCACCTGTTTCAGTCAATGCAGTCTGAGCCGGAAAGAGAATTGATTATTTCATAGTTCGGGTCTATCGGGTTTTGGACTCGTTCCTTAATCACGTGACAGACCTATACGCTAAACCTATGCAATCCGAGCTGGAAAGAGAATTGATCAGTTCATCTTTCAGTTCTTCGGGTTGTTTGTTCTTTTGTACCGTGACGTGACAACATTGGCTAGAGTAATTAGTTAATTTACAACCTCCCTTACAAATGGGTGCGTAGTACTTATTATAATTTTTTATAATAATTATTGGTTATGCTTTAAATGTTTTCCATATGATGGCGAAATCACTTTGATAAAGAAGAGCCTTGTTGTATGATTGATGTTTTTTGAGTTCACCCTTCAGATTAGACTATAGATCTGTAGTGTTACTTGTTTAGGATTCAAAATGCTATTTGCTTTTAATTTATGTCAGTATGTCCTTTTTGAGCAATCTTCTTGTACATATATTAGACCAAAATGTCAAGTTTGCTAAGGAAAAGCAATTATTATACCAGCAAACTCAATTTTTTAATAAAAATGAACAAACTAGGCTATAAATACTTTGTATTGTAGGCTTGGATTATTATATTATTATATAGCCTGGTGTTTATTTACTGATAGAGAGTCAAGAAGACAAATTCATCAATATTTTATTTATAACAGGGTTTTATTTATTTATAAAATAATAACACACCACAGATCCTGAAGAAACGGTAACACAAAAACAGTGACAGAAATGTCACGTGATTAAGGAATGACTCGACCCGAAAGACTCATGAGATGAACTAATCAATTCTCTTTCCGGCTCGGACTGCACTGGTTTAGCGTATGGGTCTGTCACATGATTAAGGAATGACTTAAACCCGAAGACTTCTTGTTATATAACAGGTGAGGTGAGCTAATCACAGATTGAAGACCCAGGTAAAGAATAAATATTTTTTTCTGTATCTTATAGCATTTTAGTTTTGTATTGTTTGTAGTGTGATCAACGTTTTCGTAAGTACTAGATGTGTTGGGGAAGTAACACGTAACATTTTAGAGTTTGCTAAAATGAACGAAATAACTCTAAAAAAGATTTGTTAATTTTGCTGAACGAGACTCAAAAGTCAGAATTGGTAAAAAGATCCGAACTTCCCATCATTATTGTTTTGGCGGTTCGCAGCGTGCATTACCGCCGTGACATTCAATAAACCAATCAAAAGGTTTGTACAGCCCACTTGGAGCTGAAGTCCCACCCATTTGGACTGCTTCAACACTAACCGTGGATACTGAAACCACGCCTTCTTTCTTTGGAATAAGGACTTAAACTTATTTATTTGCTAAACAGCAGCAATTTTCTGTAAATCTACATCAGTTGTGGTTGCATCCGGGCGAGCAGATTCGCCGCAGCTTTCTCGCCTCCGCTCTGTTGCTGTGCCTCGTCAGGATTGTAGCACGTTCTCATTGGTTTGCTGGCCTGCGGCTTATTTAATGCGTGAGGTAAGCTGTCTGTGAAGCACTTGCCCAACCGGAAAAATATTCTGTGGCTGTCACGATTTTGATTACCAAAAATCACTGTGTTTGATGAAAAACCAACTCGACTAAATCGAAAAAAGGCCTAATTGTATTTTATTTTCTCAAGCAAAGCAAATATTAAAACTCTACTGAAAACATATCTTCTTATATTTTTGGTCATAAACAACTTTATTGTTCATAAACATTATTGCAAATGTTATTGCCTAAGCGGTAAATACAAAAAAAATGTTTATAAAAATGTGGGCTATATAATTTTTTTTCATATGCTTGTTTCGCTAACAGTTAAAGTCCTTCAGTGATTGTATTAATGTTTGCAAGGTTGCAATTTACTTTGCAATATTTTCAATATTTTTGGGGTATTTTGTATGGTCTGTTATTGGAGTAGTGTCACCTTGTTGGGAGTTTTAACTCATATTCACTGGGAATAAAAAATGATTTAGTTTATTCAGAGAGACATATAGACCAGGGGAATCCCTCTCATCTCCCCACCCTATGATTCTGTATCAATGTAACTTTGTGTAAACATTATTTGGCGGTTTTCACTTGGAAAACCAGCTATATTTTTCTTGCATTTGAATAACAATGGATAAAACTGAAACGACAGAAGGATATCTGCCACTGTGTTTCTTGTTTCTCATCTGTGATCCCTCTTGAGTGTCCTAAAAGCAGATGGGGGATACTTGCTCAAATATAGATTTTTTAACCAAAAAAGGTTATGGACTGCAGCTTTAAATTGAAATTACATACCTAATTAAATTAAACGGAGCTACTATAATTACTTTTTTTTTCATTCTTTTTTGATAAAAAATGTCTTAATCTCCTGCCTAGTCCATTTGTGAGAAGAGCTGTTCTTTCTTCTGAAATGTGCTGGCTTGAGGTTGAGTAAGTGCTGATATTACACAAACAATGTCTGCCCAGACAACCACAACCACACACACACACACACACACACTCTCTCTCACACACACACACACACACACACACACACGTTCACACGCACACATAAACTCACACATACACACATTCAGACTCACACATACACATATTCACTCTCACTCACAACAGTTTGAAGATTTTTTTTTTTCTTGTTCATGTAAGGCAAAAAGAGTACATTCCTGTATTATATTTAGGAATTTGGATGCGATATTACTAATATTATTTGCAAATAATCACATCACAAGCACATGCAATAAAAACAAGAAAAGAAAGCAATCTCAAGTGTTTAGAGCAGTACTTTGTTAGTTTTAAACAGATTTGGCAGAGGTCAAAGGTCAGAGCTGTTTTTAAGGCTTACCTGAGCATGACAAATAAGCCTAATATTTTGATATTTCTCTTCAAAACTCCTGTAGCTGTGCATGGATACACTGTCTAGAACCTGCTAATCAAGAGTTTTAATTACGTATATAACTCGCCAGTGCTTTTGTATCAAGACTACCCTGATAAATGCATTAAGTTTTATGCATGTTTTCAGACTGACATCTGACAATGAAATGAGGAAAGAAGATAATTTGAACACACACACATATTCATACACACACACACACACACACACACACACACACACACACATATATATATATATATATATATATATATATATATATATATATATGTATATGAATATATATATGAATGAATGAATGATGCATTTATATAGTGCTTTATTATGTATTGCTGTACACCCAAAGTGCTGTACAAACAAGTCTTTCCTCAACCAACACTAGTGTGCAGCATCCACTTGGATTTTAACCATTTTATCCCTAAATTGTACATGTTTTTCCATCCACTGGTACACAGAACCAGCAGTGGCCTAGCTCAGGACATGAAACAAGAAGTATGGTGAATTTCATTAGTGATGTTTTGTCTTTGGCAAGCACCACAAATGAAACAGTTTGGTAAAAGATTTCTTCTTCATCTGCAGCCTAGTCCCTTCTCAAGAAAAAAGAGCTGTACTTCCCTGTGAAATGTCTAGGCTTAAAGTTGAGGTTGACAAGTCATGCTGATACTGCACAAACAATATCTGCCCACACAACCACACTCACACATAATCTTTCACTCACTTGTTCATATGTTGTTTATGATGATCAGATCTGTCTCTTTCTTGACACTATCTGCTGCAGTCCTGTCTAACATCTCTGGATATCAACCTAAACATAAAATCATGTCTGTATTTGTGATCGGAGAAACAACAAACAACAAGCGCTTCTCTACACCGCTCAAAACTTGCGTTTGATTCATCATTAGCAAATTATTTAAATATAAAAATCGTACCTATAAAGATTTGTGAAACATGAGTGTCTATATTAAAAAAAATAATTAGAGAAAGCCAACTTACTTAAGTCCTATTTAAACAACTTCTTCTTATTTTTCTGGCCGAAATATTTTTGAACACCTACTCCTCCTAGACCGTTCAAGCTACATACTCCAAACTCGGGTCAGACCTTCATACTGTTCTGACTCGGTGTGCTATATCTTTTCAGACTGGTTTGAGTTACGGTTTTCTTAAAAATTTATATAAAAAATCATAAAAATGCCCATAGACTTTCATTGACAGGATGTTCAGATGACCCAAGCTCCAAATCCCATTAGACTCAATCAAGCTTTGATGCTAATCAATTTAAACTCATTCAAACTCATCTAATCTATCTATCTATCTATCTATCTATCTATCTATCTATCTATCATAGATCATAAATCATGGTCTACTATGATAAATCATGCTAGAATCAGTAAATCATACTTGAACATGGTAAATCCTGGTATACTATAGTAAAATCATCGTAAACCGTGGTAAATAATGGTAAATCATGGTAAACTATGGTAAATCATGGTAAACTATGGTAAATCATGCTAGAATCATAGTAAATCATACTTGAACATGGTAAATCATGGTATACTATAGTAAATAATAGTATGGTAAATCATGGTAAATCGCTGTAAATAATGGTAAACTATGGTAAATCATGGTAAACTATGGTAAATTGTGGTAAACTATGGTAAATCATGCTAGTTGCATGCTAGTCATGCTAGAAACATGCTAGCAACATGCTAATCATGCTAAAATCATGCTAACAACATGTTAAAATCATGCTAACAACATGCTAGTCGCATGCTAGTCATGCTAGAAACATCCTAGCAACATGCTAATCATGTTAGCAACATGCTAGTCTCATGCTAGAAACATGCTAATCATGCTAGAAATATGCTAACAACAATGCTAATCATGGTAAAATCATGCTAGCACCATGCTAGTCGCATGCTAATAATGCTAGAAAAATACTAACAACATATTAGCACCATGCTAATCATGCTAGAAAATGCTAGCAACATGCTAATCATGGTAAAATCATGCTAGCAACATGCTAGTCACATGCTAATCATGCTAGAAACATGCTAGTTGCATGATAATCATTCTAGAAACATGCTAGCGACATGCTAGCGACATGTTGGCAACATGCTAGTCCCATGCTAATCATGTTAGAAGCATGCTAACAACATGTCAATCATGCTAGCAACATTCTAGTTGCATGCTAGTCATGTTAGCAACATGCTAGTCGAATGCTAGTAATGCTAGCAAAATGCTAATCATGTTAGAAAAATGCTAGCTACATGCTATCAGTTTACTTATCATGCTAGAAAATTCTAGCAACATGCTAGTCACATGCTAATCATGATAGAAACATGCTAGTTGCATGATAATCATTCTAGAAACATGCTAGCGACATGCTAGCAACATGTTACCAACATGCTAGTCGCATGCTAATCATGTTAGAAACATGCAAACGACATGCTAACATGTTAATGATCCTAGAAACATGCTAGTGACATGCTAGCAATATGCTAATCATGCTAAAAACATGCTAACATCACCGCTAATCATGCTAAAATCATGCTAGCAACATGCTAGAAACATGCTAGCAAACATTCTAATCATGTTAAAATCATGCTAGCAACATGCTAGTCGCATGCTAGTCATGCTAGAAACTTGCTAGCAACATGTTAATCATGCTAGAAACATGTTAGCGACGAGCTAATCGTGCTAGAAACATGTTAGCAACATGCTAATAATGCTAGCAACATGCTAGTCGCATGCTAGAAACATGCTAGCAACATGCTAATCATGCTATAAACATGCTAGTGACATGCTAGAAACATGCTAGTCATGCTAGAAACATGCTAGCAACATGCTAATCATGCTAAAATAATGCTATTAACATGCTAGTCATGCTAGAAACATCCTAACAACATGCTAATCATGTTAGCAACATGTTAGTCTCATACTAGAAACATGCTAATCATGCTAGAAACATGCTAATCATGCTAGAAACATGCTAACGACATGTTAACAATAGAAACATGCTAGCAACATGCTAATCATTGTGAAATCATGCTAGCAACATGCTAGTCCCATGCTAATCATGTTAGAAACATGCTAGTGACATACTAGAAACATGTTAATAATGCTAGAAACATGCTAACGTCATGCTAGAAACATGCTAGCAGCTAGAAACATGCTAGCTCCATGCTAGTCACATGATAATCATGCTAGAAAAATGCTAGCAACATGTTAGTCATGCTAGAAAAATGCGAACAACATGCTAGTCATGCTAACAACATGCTGGTAACTTGTTAATCATGTTAGAAACATGCTAGCAACATGCTAGCAGCATGTAAATCATGCTATAAACATGCTAGAAACATGGTAGCGACATGCTAGTAATGCTAACAACATGCTATTTGCATGATAGTCATGCTAACAACATGCTAGTAACTTGCTAATCATGCTAGAAACATGTTAGTCGCATGTATTCTTTCTGTCAAACTATCTATCTATAATTTTTTCTATCTATCATTTTTTCTTTTGAACTAATCTATATCATTCTTTCTAACTAATCTATCTGTCATTCTTTCTAACTAATATATCTTTCTTTATTTCAACTAATCTATCAACCTAACTTTAAACTTTAAACTTCTAACTTCTTTAAACTTCTTCAAACTTTCTGGTCCTGGTCACGCTTTCGCAATCCGTTCCCTTGGATTTGTAAACCGTACTCACAGATTCATGCAGCAAGCTCCTACGTGTTAACATACAGTTTTAATGAATATTATTATGTGGAATAGGTTTACAGCAAAGTGTCTTAAGTGATTGTCTTTCAAGTATAGTAAGAGGTGGAATACAACAATTGAATAAGAAAGATGTGCATCAAAATCTTGTTTAATTTGTGATAATCTTAGCACTTGGTAATTGTTATAAAATAAACCTGGCATTGTGAAGGGATTCACACTCGTGCATTATTTTAATGTGCTTTTGCACTACAATAACGCACTCTCGCTGCTGCTTCTGCATTGCATTAGTGGTGGAAATTATGATTCTTTCTAGAGATTCGTTCATTTTCAGTTCGTTCACCAAAATTATTCGTTCAGAATCGTTCAATGATTCGTTCAGTTATCATTTCTTCTATTACACAAAATATTCCAGCATTTGGCAAAAAAGAGTGTATTATGTGTTATGTCTTTAGTCAACGAACGTATTCACTACAAAAACTGATCTGGCTTTATTAAAGTGTATGTATAATCGCATTCAATATATAAAGTCTAAGTAAGTTGTTTAGATGAACAAAGCACAAGGTTTTCTTGACTAATTAGCATTTTAATTTTAATTGTTTGGTCAGACAGTTTGTATATTATATATTCACATTCATAAATCGGGGATTAAACGTGGAGTTGCTAAATATCAAAATAAGCGTATGTGCACAGTACTGTACCTTTGCATTTTCCAAGATTGACATGCTAAATGGCATACTAACCCGGTTTACTCTCATTCATTACGTTCACGAATGAGATAAGCTATGTAACAGTTAATTTCATTCACGAACGACATCTGTTCTTTCAGCTCGTTCACGAATTACGTGTTTCAGTTCAGTCATTTCATTCACGAACGAAATGTACTAAATCATTCAACTCATTCACAAACGACATGGGTACCAGTTCGGTAATTTCGTTCACGAACGATTAGATCTAGTTCAGACTCATATGAAACTCGTTCATTGAAGGGCGTATTCGTTCAATACATTGAACAAATCACATACTCTGTCACATCTCATACTCGATGAAATGGTTCAGTTACCCGGTTCATTGAGCTGCGCATGCGCTGCTTATAGCGCCGCGCTGCTGTGGAGGGAGGAACTTCACTGAATGAGAAATATGAGTCAGTGGATTACGTGAATGAGAACGATTCGTTCACCTAAAAGATTTCTTCAAAAAGAACGATTTGGTCACGAACGACACATCACTACATTGCATACACATACTGTATGCTCACTGCAAACAGAGTACGTGTGAACCTGTATAATATATAACAAATCTATTTTAACACCCAAGGAACCGCTACAATTAATGAGCTCTATGAACAATGCATGGCAAAAAAAAGAAAAAAAGTCCCTGGACATGGGATTTATTTATTTATGTTTATTTTTTTGCCTTAAGTCTAGAAATTTTGTTACACCTTTACTATAGTGATTATTTTGACATGTCTGTTCTAGATACGTTACAACTTTTAGATAAAGCTCTTGGATTTCTTTTTGAAAAATGTTTCAAATTCATCCTAAATGTATTTATGACTGTAAAGCATATCCCTGGTTGTAAAAATTGTGATTAAAATCGAAATCCCAAATTTGAACAAAGAAATCACGGTTAATTTTTTTTGCAGTGGACGAAAACATACGCCAGTGATCCTCAAATCTGGCTCGCGAGATCCACTTTCCTGCGAAGTTTAGCTCTAACCCTAATCAAACACGCATGAGTTTGCTAATCAGTGTCTATAGGATCATTAGAAAATCACAGGCAGGTGTGTTTAATTAGAGTCGGAGCTAAACTCTGCAGGAAACTGGATCTCGCGAGCCAGATTTGAGGATCACTGACATACGCGTTTGTTTGTGTGGGCCGCGAGTTGAAAAAGGTTGGGAAGCACTGATGTAGATAATAATTGTAGACTACCCAACAGTATATTTAGTATGCAACTTTAAATGTAATAACCATGAACATATTTAGAAATAAACTGCAACATACATTCTTGAGTCAAGAGTTCAATAAAACGGTTGAAGAAAACGGTTCTTTTGCGCTCTATGTAATGGCGTCATCTGCGATGATTGCCCTTGATTCAAGCCTTCAGTTTACCCGCGCTCATAACACTAGCACAGAATCAGTTCAGAATCAATCACCAAGAGTCAGTTCGGTTCAGACGCGCTGTGTGTTGGTCTGCTTCACGCTGAATCACACATGCACAGTATCATCAGCTCCTCGGTTTGCGAATCAGACACGTCTGACAGAAACGGTTCTTGACTCGTGAACGAGTCAGTTTTTCCTTCGTTATCTGTCTTGGCTTCATCTTCAGTTCTCTCTTCACAGCAGTTCAGTCAGTCAAAATGTATTTTCAATGCTTCAACAAATTGTAACGGACCCTCTGATGTCACATGGACTATTTTGATGATGTTTTTCTTACCTTTCTGGACATGGACAGTAGACCGTACACACAGCTTCAATGGAGGGACTGAGAGCTCTCGGACTAAATCTAAAATATCTTAAACTGTGTTCTGAAGATGAACAGAGGTCTCACGGGTTTGGAACAACACAAGGGTGAGTTATTAATGACATAATTTTGATATTTGGGTGAACTAACCCTTTAAGTAAAGTGAAAGTGAAGTGACATTCAGCCAAGTATGGTGACCCATACTCAGAATTTGTGCTCTGCATTTAACCCATCCGAAATGCACACACACAGAGCAGTGGGCAGCCATTTATGCTGCGGCGCCCGGGGAGCAGTTGGGGGTTCAATGCCTTGCTCAAGGGCACCTAAGTCGTGGTATTGAAGGTTGAAAGAGAGCTGTTCATGCACTACCCCCACCCACAATTCCGTCCGGCCCGAGTCTAGAACTCACAACCCTTCGATTGGGAGTCCAACCCTCTAACCATTAGGCCATTATTGTTGTGCTTTTTAATTAAGTATAACAATGAATCCATCTTAGTCTTAGAAAGTGAAAGGTATATGCAAAACAGAATTTTTTTTTTTTTTTTTTTGTAAAATGGTGAATTTGAAAAGTGCATGAAAAGAGGAATAACGTTAGCTGTTTACAAAATTTTAATCTAAAAATAATATTGATGAAAATGTTAAAAACAGTAAAAAAAAAAAAAAAAAAGACATAAATAAAATTGTGACCAAATGATGTGTTTGTGTGACCAACTGAGAAAGTCCCAAAAGAGCGACCAGTTGGAAGAATGAGTCTAGAGCCCTGTGTCTGGAATACAGTAAAAGTTAGATTTTGTTGGGTCTAATGGGTACACTGTAAAAAATGACTGTGATTTTAACGGTAAAAAACTGTGAAAATGCTACAGTACAAACTTGTTTACTGGTTAACCGTGATTTCCTGTAAACTTTACAGGGAAAAACCGTAAACTTACGTTCCCAGAATTCTCTACGTTGCATTTCAAATTTTGTTTCAATTTGATGTTTTTTCTTTGAAATATGTTTCTTAATTTTTTTCTCATCTGTTATGTTTATTAGGTTTGTATGTTACATAAAATGTTGTTAAATTAATGTTTATTGCATATTTCAGTTTAATGAGTCTCACCATGATGGTGTTTAGTGCTTGTGTGAATGACACCGTGCACCTTCTATGTATCTTATTATTTAAAAGTTGCTTGTGATGGGCTTTGTTTCACCACGTGATTCTCTCATCACCACCTGCTTTTGGGAATTACCAGTGTAATACAAAGGTACAAAACAGATTTCAGTGCTTCAATAAGTTTGCATATTAATATTATATCAGTTAATTTAAACCTACAACAGTGTAACTGTATTTATTAAGGTATAAAACCGTTAAACCAAAAATGGTTTTACCATATTTTTTACGGTATAATTCAGGCAACCACAGCTGCCGTTTTTTTTACCGTACATTTATATGTATATCATGATGAACCTGTATAGGATATGTTATTGGTCATTTGCACTTATTTATGTGTCATGGATAGAAAGCGTGTTAAAAATGTGTGTTTTTTAATATTGAATTGTTCATAGTAGTGGGTTTGCCATAAGTCACTGTCTTATTGAAGCATATAACAGTAATAAAGTGAAATGAATGTATGTTTACAATGATTGTTTAATATTTATGCATTTTAAGATTCAGTGTAAAATATACATGAAGTCGCTGGGCATCTTGTTTGTATGTCTTTGTATATTGTAGTATAAGGTTGTATTGTTTGAGATTTTTCTTTTGTTTGGCACAGGAGTATTGCTGTTGTGAAAATCATGAAGAGGGGAAAGGTAGAAATTGAAGGATATCTTCATGATGTATCTGAAATTTGGAAGGGGCTGATCATCACAAATATTTTACAGCCTTAATACAGGAGAAGGAGAGTGTTTGACAATGTTGAAATGAGTAAATGTTTTTTTAAATTAATGTAATTATTAATTTTATGATGGTTTGTCTGAGAAAAAACTAATGTAAATGATGTTTTGTTGTATTTTTAGAACACATGTAAGACGTCAGAGAAGTGGTGAAGCTGATGTAATTGTGAGCACAGCATCTTTGCATCCATGTGTGCTTCATCTTAACTTTGTATTTGACGAGTCCTCTCATGATGTTGTGAACCATGTGACAAGTGCAGCATATTTTCCAAGAGGCCCGTGAATATCAAATGGTAAGTTGTTTCATATGATGGCATGTATAGATAAATTGTGTACTTGAGAATTAAATGAGTGATTATTATTTTTAATAATTTATTATTTTTTGAAGAAATGTATCTGATTATGTCTAATTGCACAAATGATAACATGTTGCTTCAGGAAGAGTTTAATGATTTGTTAAATGTTGCATTGTCAAGTATGCAGGTAGGTGTGCTAAGGCAGAGTAAAGTAGTTATACATTATATTTGTGATATTGGTATTCCAAAACTCGGGAAGTTCTAAGCGGCCATGCATTATAATATTTTTTCTTCTTGTTTTCTCGTTATAACGACTTAATTTTCTCGTTTTCTCGACATAACGAAGTTCGTTTTCTCGTTATAACGAATTAATTTTCTCTAAGAAGTTACAAAACTGCGCTAGCAGGTGGTACTATAGACCTGAATATAACTGATGCGGTGTTGTACACTATCCACTTTACTGTACACGGACCTTCCTCGTGATCGCTATAATTTGTGCAGTCTTCATTACTGACATTTAATTAATTCATAAATGTTAAATGCTTGAATCAATATGAATATTTTGTGTATTAAGTAACTGCTAGATGCATGAGTTTCACCAACGCGTTCTGTGTCATAAAATAACTGCTTATCAAAACCTAGGTTGACATCACTGTATTCTGTTTATCTACAGTAGGACGGGATTTAACGATGTAGGCTGATGTGCTTCTTTTCCTTATTACTAATCTTTATTGTTAACCATATTGATGAGAAATTTGATGTATATGTAAAATCCACAGGCTAATTTAATTCAGTTTTGTTCTATAATGTTGTAATAATTTTTTTGTACACACACACACACACACACTATACGTAGTCCTACACATGGACGCTCTTTTCAAACAGAAGCTTGTAACACACATGATATCTGCCACATCATATAATGACTACTACAAATTACAAATTATATATAATTTTATTTCAAATAAAGGGAAAATGAAAAGTGAGTTTAATCCAAGCAGCTCTAATTTCGCGGTGTTGCCATTTAAAAATGTTAATTACAAAAACAAAACGTTCGTTGTACTGTCTCTGGAAAAATCAACAGTGATTGATCAGCCTTTATTTATATACAGTATTGTAGACCTTATTACCTAGGCGAAGCAAAATTTGCTGAAATATAGGCTACAGTAAGAGCGCCTGCATGGTCCATCAGATGCCTGTCAAAGTTGAGTTCGTTACTATAGCAACAGTAAAACTGTCATGTCGTTATAACGAGAAAACAAACTTTCGTTATGTCGAGATAACGAGAAAATAAGTCGCTATAACGAGAAAACAAACTTCGTTATGTCGAGATAACGAGAAAAATAAGTCGCTATAACGAGAAAACAAACTTTCGTTATGTCGAGATAACGAGAAAATAAGTCGCTATAACGAGAAAACGAACTTCGTTATGTCGATATAACAAGAAAACGACTTTCGTTATGTCGAGATAATGAGAAAATTAAGTCATTATAACGAGAAAACAAAAAGGAAAAAAAATTATAATGCATGGCCGCTTAGAACTTTCGTACAAAACAGTCATACAACGGTCTATTTTTATGAAATTGAGATTAGTACATTGTCTGAAAGCGGAGTAAATAAGCTTTATGTTTATGTGCGTTATGTTAGAGTAGGACAGTATTTGGCTGATATAGAACTATTTGAAAATCTTGAATTAGGGTGCAAAAAAAAAAGTCACATGGAAAGTTGTAAAAATGAAGTTCTTATCAATGCATATTAGTAATTAGACATTAAGCTTTAATAAATTTATGGTAGAATATGGAAGATGTACGTCTTTGTCTACAACAGCACAGTCAAGACAATTTTGACCAAAAGGAAGGTGAAATTGTCATATCAGCGGTGAAGGTAGACTAGTTGTGCCCAAGACAGCATCCTTTATCTTCAGTAAATCTGGCAACATCACATACCAGATGTCAGCAATGTGACGCATTTTGCCATTCATCCAGAGTTGTGTCTGTATTGCAAGGTATTGAGACATTTGAAGAAGAATGAACAGAATGTTTTGTTCTGGATGACTTTCTGCTTCATTCACTTCTGAATGTGCCATCAGCACTCCAGATCCTGATCTTCTGATTTTGAGATTGCTCGGTGAGGGATCTAGTCACCTCCACGTAAAATTTTGTGGACCGCGTGTTCTGGATGTGGTATTTGTGGCAGATGTCAACACTGCAAGTTCATCTTCTGTACCACAAACTACGGAGTGCAGTGGAAGCTCGTCTAACAAGAGTGAATGTACCACTATGACTGATGATATGATGAGGAAAGAAGTTTTTGCAGAAGTTCAAACTGAAGAGTCAAACAGAAGAGAAGGATGAAGGATATGAAGAAAAGCAAGAAGGTTCTAGTACTTCAGAAGGCTCTGTTGGAAAACTAATGCAGGAAATAAGAGAAGTAGTGCTTGGAGATGTGACTGAAGAGTGTTGGAAAGGTTTTCAAAAGAGTGTGAAGGGAAAGAGGAAGACAATGTGTATTTGTGGAGTTTAGTACAATTTGTAATGTAAGTGTTTAGGTAGTTACTTGAGACAACTATAATGTTTTAGGTGAAAAAGTTAAAAAGCAGTGATTTCTTTCTTTTATCACAATAATGAATTAATCAGTCATATTGTAATTGTAGAATATGACAGACATTTAGCATTTGGTCTAATTATAAGGGTGTTATATTACTGTTGTGATTTCTTTTTTCTTTTTTTTTAATCTTTCAGTATTGTGGGACATATTCTGTATTTATACAATGTTTATTTTAGATGTGAAACTATGATTTATAAGATATGCCAAATCTACCAATTTACAGACAATGTTGTTGTAATGGGCCCAAAATGTCAGTTTTGTTCAAATTTTGCACAAATTGTGAAATAAAGTGAAATGTTAACTATTGCTCATTGAAATATGAAGAAGACATACCCTTTCATATTATAATACTCTAATATTATTAATAGTCTTGTTCTGTCCCATCTATCACATGTTTCTGCCTTTATTACTGTGAAGAAATGTCAGTTTATTTTATAGTGTGTATATATATATATATATATATATATATATATATATATATATATATATATATATATATATATATATATATATAAGTATATTTATGCTACTTGTTTTTCATGAATGTATTTTACAACAATACAAAAGAGTAATGCATAACATTTTAACAGATTTAGTCCTATGCTTATTAACTTTATTTGTTCCCCACTACATGTTTAGATTTTATAAAAATTTTGTGCACCCATGATTCTTGTAGAGTATCTTTTGCTGCTGAATTATCCAATATCTAGTTTATAACAGTATTTTTGTCTTAGATTGTGATTATATATATTTTCATTTGTTATTTTTCATTAAAATGTAGTTTTTCCACAATGTAATTCAGCAGATTGTGTTTAACACACAAAACAGTGATGATCAGGGCCCGTATTCACAAAACATTTTATCTTAACTCTAAGACTTCTCCTAAATTGCAGTAAAAGTTTTTAGCTGAGGGTTTTTTCTTAAAACCTATTCACAAAGCTGCTGAGACAAATTTTCAGAAAGGAATAGAAGAAGTCTTAATGGGTTAGTTCACCCAGATAGCAAAATTATGTCATTAATAACTCGTGAGACCTCAGTTCATCTTCAGATCACAGTTTAAGATATTTTAGATGTTGTCCGAGAGCTCTCAGTCCCTCCATTGAAGCTGTGTGTACGGTCTACTGTCCATGTCCAGAAAGGTAAGAAAAACATCATCAAGTAGTCCATGAGACATAAGAGGGTCAGTTAGAATTTGTTGAAGCATCGAAAATACATTTTGGTCCAAAAATAGCAAAATCAACGACTTTATTCAGCATTGTCTTCTCTTCCGTGTCTGTTGTGAGAGAAAGTTCAAAACAAAGCAGTCTGGATATCCGGTTCGTGAACGAATCATTCAGTTCACCAAATCGAACTGAATCGTTTTAAACGGTTCGCTTCTCTAATACGCATTAATCCACAAATGACTTAAGCTGTTAACTTTTTTTGCCAAAAATATATACGTTTTGGCTTTGTTTGCACTGCACAGACCAATGGCTTCTTGTGCTTTTGAATCGCTTTCACGTTACTTTGATGTCATACACCGATCAGTCTGCTCAGTGCTGCTTTCCAGTCCAACAGTAAAATGTACACGTGTTTTCATCGCTTTGACCGTTCTCTGTAGATACCACCTTCTCATGCACCACGATTGGTCGATTTACGTACAAAGTCTGCAGGTTATTGGTCAAGTGATCATTACCGTCATTAAGTATGTAAACAGGAAACCAAAGCCAAAACCTGGATGTTTTAGGCAATACAGAAATCCTGGCCAGGACATGTCCTGCGAAAATGGCATGAATGGCCACCCTAGTTCACATAATACAGAGATTCAAGAGGTGGAAGGCATTTTACTTCCTAATGAAGATTTCACAGTGGAAGAAGATGCAGTGAAAACATTCATCTCTGAAATCAATGCTGCTGAGATTATTGTTTCTTGAAGGTGCCAAAAATGCCAGGCTTGGCAAGTGGATTTCGATCCACAAGGAAAGTTTCATCGCTGTCAGAGATGTGCACTTTTGCAAAAGTGTCTCAAATTTGAATGTATTGTAAAAGGGAAAGTGTCCCTAGCAAGTACTTTCAGTGAAGATGTCAGTTTGTCCAACAGTGTGTTGAAACGGTATTTGGAAGAAGAAAAACTTCTGCACTTACTTGCAGACAATCAAGATGAGCACGGAGAAATGCAAAATAAAAATACAAAACAACATTGATGTTTTGCTGGAGAAAACTGCAATCGATTCATCTACTATTCAGGAAGAAGCACCCAGTGCAGGCTCTGTACAGGAAGAAGTTGCTTCAGTTTCTATATTGAGAGAAGTAACTCAAGATTCAAAGATGGGTGAAGTACCTCCAATTGCTAAGAAGCATGAGGTGTCAGTTGGAGCTGTTGGTGGACCAAGTGTTCGATACAGATACAGTGGATGAAGAGGTTGCAGTTACAACACAGATTGAGAAATGTCCGTGGATATTTATTGAATGTTAATTTTTAGAAGTTTAAGTGAATTCTTTTGTCAATATTTGCAATTTTGTATTTATTTTGTGTATAATTTAAAGTTATGCCTAACTGTATTTGTTTTCTTATATTTAGGAAAGTAATAAGGAGTGAGGAAGTACAGCAGTATCCGTCTAAGAAGTTTCTGTGGGGAAAAACTAGCGGCAATATTTTAGTTTGTTATGTTTAAAAAGAAGTAGATCAAGGAATAGTTTAGGAATGGAAAGAGGAGTGAGGAAGTATTTAAAGCGGCCTTATTGAAAGAAATTGTAGTTATGCATTTCTAGGGAAAATGTAGGTGCAATATTTTTGTAGTGTTTAAAAATTATATAAAAGTAACAGTTCACGTCAAAAATTAAAATTGTCATTTACTTACCCTCATATTGTTCCAAACTTGTACAAGTTTCTTTGTTGAACACAAAATAAAATGATTTGTAAAATGCTGGTAACTGAACAGTTGTTGAGCTCCACTGATTTGTGTACTTTATTTTTTCTGTACTATGGAAGTCAGTTCGATCAACAATTGTTTGGTTACTAGAATTGTTCAAAATATCTTATTGTGTTCAATACTCATAAATGTTTGAAAAACTCATAAATGTTTGAAACCTGAGGATGAGTACATGACAATTTTCATTTTTATAATGAAGTATTACTTTAAGTACTGTAAGTTCAGGATGTTTTTGGTGATTGTTTCTTAACTTTAAAGGTGTCATATTATAGACAATATAAGACTTGCGTTTTGATGTTTAAAAGTTAAGAAAAGTGTACTTTGTTTAAAAAAAAGGTTATGTTCTTTGAATGTTGGATTTTGTTTGTAATAAAACCATGCTCAACTTGTTTATAATGGTTAATGTTTTATTTTCAAATGTTTAGACCAATATTATATACCATACTATTAACATTTATGGGTGTGTAAGATCTGAAAACAATTGTTTCTGTGTTGCATGTAATTGAAAATGTCTTGAGCTTTAATTGGAAATTTGTAAACTAGTTTAGATTGGGGAAAAAGTTAAATCTATACATATGCTTTACTTAGATATTCAAGAGTTTGTTCATAGCATTGTAAAACAATGATTTTGCCTATCCATATCCACAGAGCCTTTGAAAAGGAGGAAACTGTCACCGAAGGACACATCTGATGGACCAAACACTAAAAGTAATCTCTCTGAAAACAATGGTATGGTTAAGTTGGGTGTAAATCTTAATTTAATTTTTATTAATGTAATACCTAGATTAGGGATCTTCAACTAAAACAGCTTGAGCTCCAGTAATGAACTATTTTATGTCTCTGTGTCAAACTGTTCTCTGCTCTTATCTCTGCATGAATGACTGCACCTAAATGGATCTACTGAGCTTAAGTTAATAGGCTTGATATAAATTAGATTTATTAGAAATTAGTGTAAGGTATTAATTTCATTGTCAAAAGCATTCACGTCCCACATGGACATATTTTGCAGTGTGGATTCAGCCTGGAGTCTGCCAGTTGGTGATCTCTGACCTAGACATATAAATAAGCAAAAAGGCACAAAAATGGTAGGCAGTAATGGTAACAATTTATCATTGTTTCTTTTCAGTCCCAAGCAGAGGAAAATTGAGAGCCAAAAGGCCATGGAAAAAATCTGAAGTGAATGCTGTTATGCGACACTTCAGACAGCACATAAGTAAAGAGGCCGCTTGGCATCGATGAGGGAATGTGAGGTCTGCAAATATTCAGAAAGTCCAGCCCTACAACACCGGACGGTCCAAAATATCAGAGACTTTGTCCGTAACCGAGGGGTAACCTTAAAACGCATGGAGATTTATTAATGACTAATTAAATTACTGTACATTTTTAGAAGTAAAGTTTTGTTATTGTTATATAGTAAAGTTCTGAATGCAATGTCATTTAAAAGTGCTGTCAAAAGATTTGTCACATTCCAAAATACGGTTTTACATACTTTATACACACATATACAGTATATATTTTGAAAATATTTACATGTATATATCATATTATAAATTTATAATATGATTTATTCACCAATATATAAACATTTTTTTCTTATATACACGTTTGTTTATATATATATATATATATATATATATATATATAAATATATGTGTGTGTGTGTGTGTGTGTATGTATGTATGTATGTATGTGTGTGTGTGTGTGTGTGTGTATGTATATATGTGTGTGTGTGTGTAACCAAAAATGTATTTTGGATGCAATTAATTGTGATTAGTCTTTTGACAGCACTAGAATGTAATCCTGTTTTTACAAGTAACGTTTTGTCATTGAGTGTGTGTTTTTGAATGATTTACTGTTTTTAAAAGTGATGTTTTTTTCATTCCCTTGAGTGAAAATGTTTTTTTTTTTTTTTTAATCAAAAAGATTAAATTTTTAATTTACATTTTTTCTACTCTCTTACTAATACTGTTGATTTATTTTATTTGATGGTTTTGAGGTTTTGTTTAACGTCAAGAAAAATAAATAAATAAATGAAAAATAAAAAACCTGAACTGCCTCAGTTGATCATGGATAATGTGACCGTAACAGTCCACCATTCATTCTGAAAAATATATGCAACAAACACTGCATTAAAAATTTTAAATAGAATACATTAAATTAGTTCAAACAAAAAGATTTCAGACTTTGCAACGTCCAGCTTTACAATAAATATTTACACCTGTTACATCAACTAAACAACAATGAGGCAGAACTATGCCTGGTGTAGACGATGCATGTTCACGTTGAGACATTCTTCCGCTGTGATAGCGGAGATGACATTTCACACTGCAATGGCTACAACTTCTAATATAGAACTGAACTGCTCAAGACATGGTAACAAGTGAAGCCACCCCACGCCATGATTTCACAGAGTACACATTTTCTAACAAGTCTGCATCCGCAAGTCTCCTTGCTCATCCCATGACCGATTAAAAATGAAGCTTTATGTGACACTGGGTTTTACTGATGTCTCTAATAATAATAATTTTGTGATAAAACTAAATAAATACTTTATTTCTGAATTTAAGGAACAAAGCACAAAACTTGTGCTGTGATTATTGAACTGCATAACATTTACATTGTCCTTCCAAGCAAATCGGGGCGGCAGTGGCTCAGTGGTTCATGTAGGTTGTCTACAAAGTGTCGAGGTGTCCTTGAGCAAGACATCAAACCCCAGCTGCTCCCGACGAGCTGGATGGTGCCTTGAATGGCTGACACTGCAGTCGGTGTGTGAATGGGTGTATGTGAGGCAAAATTGTAAAGCGCTTTGGATGGCCATGTGGTCTGTTGAAAGCGCTACATAAATGCAGTCCATTACCACAAGTCGTGGCCTAATGGTTAGAGGGTTGGACTCCCAATTGAAGGGTTGTGGGTTCTAGTCTCGGGCCGGACGGAATTGTGGGTGGGGGTAGTGCATGAACAGTTCTCTCTCCACCTTCAATACCACGACTTAGGTGCCCTTGAGCAAGGCATCGAACCCCCAACTGCTCCCTGGGCGCCGCAGCATAAATGGCTGCCCACTGCTCCGGGTGTGTGCTCACAGTGTGTGTGTGTGTGTTCACTGCTCTGTGTGTGTGCACTTTGGATGGGTTAAATGCAGAGCACAAATTCTGAGTATGGGTCACCATACTTGGCTGACTTCACTTCAAAATGTCAAATGGTAGTTTCTTTTATTAATCCCAGATCATATATAATATTTTACTGCATACTTAGGCTACAAATCACTTGTGAAACTGATTTTTATATATATATATATATATATATATATATATATATATATATATATATATATATATATATATATATATATATATATATAATTGAACTGGTTTATGCAGGGGTTTAGCTGGGGAAAGCCAGGAGCTGTGCTATTGTCATGAAGACCCCTTCTTTCAGTAGCAAAGCAAACTAATGTTATTAATGTTTGTCAGTCCCCTTAAACCAGGATTGAGGCTAGGTTTGTGTGTTGTGTGTAAAAGTGGCCTCATAAACCACAATTCAGCCCGACCCCGCAAGACTGTGAAATGTCACATATTTTTTTTAAGCTTGATTTCTCTTTTGTAGATCAAATGAAATTTTTTGACATGACTTCCATCTCGATCGGATGTTGGAAAAGCTGTGTCCCCGTAAACCACCAAAAAGTCACAATGACCTCATAAACCACATATGCCAGTATGTGTGTGTGTGTGTGTGTGTGTGTGTGTGTGTGAGTGTGAGTTGAGTTGAGTTGAGTTGAGTAAGGAGGGAGGGGTTAACTATTAGAGTCACCATCACCTCGTGGGATTGTTTGGCATTTTTGCCCGACTGTCACACTAACTTAAGGAGATGAGTGATGCTATAATTGGACTTGAGTGTTTCCCCCGCTTCTGAATGTATATGGACTAGAAATAACGGTGAACTTCATCCCCGTCTCCTATTGGAATGATTTCCCCCTAACGGTCTGTCGTGACCGCTCTCTACCCCACGGCTGGGTCCTGTAAACCGGGGGAGAGGGAAGCGTTTTAATTTATTCCTGTGTGTATGAGAGAATGAATAGTGAGGGTGTGTGAAGGGCGATCGGTATAAGAGAGGGGAGTATAGGGACGGAGTAACACGTCTTAATTATGTGGGTAGTGTAGGTTGATGTGATGTTTTCAATAGGGGACACCATTGTTTTAATCTATTGTATTTGAAGATTCACTGTGTGTGTGTGTGTGTATGTGTGTGTGTGTAGATGAATTGACGTGGGGTTTAGAAGCTTTATTCATTCCAATTGTAATAAAGGAAGTGCTTTCTGTGGTATTTTGACGGACATAGACTTAAATAAGGTTGATTACAAGCATATAAATTATGTTGCACAAAAGTAAAAAGAACAGCTAATAACATGCAAGCTAGGCATAATTTCTATTTATAGTATTTATTTAAAGGGCTGTGCAATGTAGTCAATCACAGACATAGCAGTTAATTTCTGGAATCCAATGGCTAGCCAAAGGTGATGCAGCTATATGCAGTGATGAAATTGCGTGTTCACAAATCGTCTCATTTTAACAAAAGAATTGTAGACAATTGTGAAAGAATTATCTCTTCACAGCAGTTCAGTCAGTGTAGTGTTTGAGTAAATGAATTACTCCGGGATATTGGTTTGTTTGAACTCAGAGGGAGTGTCAGCCACATTAAAAAAGTTAACAGCTTAAATAATTTGTGGATTAATGTGTATTAGAGACGCGAGCCATTTAAAACGATTCAGTTTGATTTGGTGAACTGGTTCAAAAAGATCCGGTTACATCGAATGATTCTGGATATGACAAACTGCTTTGTTTTGAACTCTCTCTCACAACAGACACAGAAGAGAAGACAATGCTGAATAAAGTCGTCATTTTTGCTATTTTTGGACCAAAATGTATATTCGATGCTTCAGAATATTGTAACTGACCCTCTGATGTCACATGGACTACTTTGATGATGTTTTCTTACCTTTCTGGACATGGACAGTATACCGTACACACAGCTTCAATGGAGGCACTGAGAGCTCTCGGACTAAATCTAAAATATCTTAAACTGTGATCCAAAGATACACAGAGGTCTTACCGGTTTGAAACAACATGATGGTGAGTTATTAATTACATAAATTTACAAATTGGCTGAACTAACCCTTTAAGTTTTAACATTTACGGTAGGAAATTTACAAAATGTCTTAAAAATGCTCTTTACTTAATATCCTAATGATTCTCGACATAATTTTTTTTTTTTTTTAAATCATTTTGACCCATTCAATGTATTTTTGTCTATTGCTACAAATATACCCATGCTACTTAAAGGTGTCATGAAATGAGAAACCAAATTTGCCTTGATCTTTTGGAATATAAGAGGTCTTTGTACCATTAAAACGTCCTGCAAGTTTCATAGCTTAAGACGTCCTCCCCATTATAAACGAGCCATTTATTTAATCAAGCTCTAAATACAGCTCGTTCTGGATCCATGGTAAGAAGTGACGTCACGGTGCGAAGTGACGTTCCAACCATTTGCATATCACCGCCTCCAGCACAAGACAACTACGCTCATTTCAGATCGTTGTCGAGCCGCGCGCCTCACAAGTGTTCAGTCGACGGACAGCGAGTGGGTCTGTGTACAGGAAAATTACAATGCCATGCAGATGTGCTGTTCCTGGCTGTGGACAAACAACATCTTTGAATACGCTGCCGAAAGATCCTGACGTCAGGGAAAATGTAGATGTTCCGTCAAATGTCGTTAGCCAATCATAACAGTGGGCGTTAACACTGAACTCTTAAAGGGGAAACAACCCAAAAACAGACTGTTTGAATCAAAGGATGAGAAACAGGGTGGGAAAATGTCATAATTCACTACATTTTAAAAGTTTTTTTTTTACTATAGTAATACTATAATTGCACCTAGGGGACCATAATAATAAAATAAAAAAAACCATGTCATGACCCCTTTAAGACTTGTTTTGTGCTCCAAGATCACATGTTATAGAAGAAATGTGGAATAGGTGACATTTTCACTAAATTAACTTTTCTTTTCTTTTCTTAGCATGTACTATATTGTAGGATTTTTAGAAGAAACATTGGTTGGAATTGTAGCAGAATGCTAGACATTCGAAGTTAATGAGGTACAACCTTCCACAAGTCCAACCCACATAATTATTATCTTGAAAGTTTAAATTATCCCAATTAGGTAACAACTAACTTTTGATTTATTTACGAATTTCAGCAACAATATAGTTACTGGCCCACAAACAATCAGACAAAAAGGGCAGAAAAAGAAGTCGTCCCTGATGAAGAGACCTGGAGCAGACAAAAAATCTGTATCTTTGCCCAAACTGGTAAAGTTCAATATATGGCAGAATATTTTTGGATTATTACCAAAATAAATTGCGATGACATCTAATTCCATCAACATTTCATTCCTAGATGATTTCGAGAGGGCATTAAGGTGGAGTAAAAATGCTGAACTTAATTCATCTGTAGAAAGCGACACTGGCAATAACATCAAAAGGCCAACCAGAAAACCAACCAGATTCGAAGACAGCAGCGATGGTATGAGAACATTATAAGCTCAGAAAAATGGCTAAAAATGAAAAACCATGTCACATGAAAGGGACAATTCACCCAAAAATGAAAAGTCTGTCATCATTTACTTAAAAGTTGTTCTAAACCTGTATGAGTTACTTTGTTCTGGTGAACACAGAATATTATATTTTAGAGAATGTTGGTAATTAAACATTTGTTGGACTTCACTGACTTTCAAAGTATGAAAAAAAACATACTATTGGAGTCAATGGGGATCATAAACTGTTGCCAACATTTTTCAAAATATCTTCTTTTGTATTCAGCAGAACAAAGAAACAATGGTTTGTTCAACTTGAAGGTGAGAAAACTATGACAGAATGTTTTTGTGAGAACTACACCTTTCGTTATTAGTGAATAAATTATTCCTTATTAATTAATTTATTTTATTTTTTTAGATGAGTTTGGAAGAGACACCTGGATGCTTAACTTAAAGTTACATCTGCAAATTTCAAATTAGGAAATTCAGCTCCAGCATTAAAGTAATTCATATTGTGTTTACCATTCAGATGAACCCTTTCCTCGCCTCAAGGCAACAGCTGTAAAAAAAAAAAAAAAAAAAAAAAAAAGGTCAAACAAAGGTATAATATTTTTCCAAAATGTGATGAATCTGCACAACCAATCACAGTGCACCATTTAATGCATTGTAAACAGAAACTGACAATGTCTGACAAGCTATGCAATATCGGGTTAATAATCCCAGATGAATTGCATTCGATTTTGAATGTGATATTGCATAGCCCGCCTCTGTGTATTAAATGCAGCTCCATCAAAGTACAGATCACCTCTGACAAAAAAATAAAACAACAACCCTAGCTGATGGACAAAATGTGTACCTGGCACCAGTGAGAGGAGAAACTCCACACCTCCACAGGGACAAACCTTAAAGGGTTAGTTCACCCAGATAGCAAATTTATGTAATTAATAACTTACCCTGATGTTGTTTCAAACCCGTAAAACCCCGATTTATCTTTGGATCACAGTTTAAGATATTTTAGATTTAGTCCGAGAGCTCTCAGTCCCTCCATTGAAGCTGTGTGTACGGTCTACTGTCCATGTCCAGAAAGGTAAGAAAAACATCATCAAAGTAGTCCATGTGACATCAGAGGGTCCGTTAGAATATTTTGAAGCATCGAAAATACATTTTGGTCCAAAAATAGCAAAAACTACCACTTTATTCAGCATTGTCTTCTCTTCCGTGTCTGTTGTGAGAGACCCAAAGCAGTTTGTGATATCCGATTCGTGAACGAATCATTCGATGTAACCGGATCTTTTTGAACCAGTTCACCAAATCGAACTGAATCGTTTTAAACGGTTCACATCTCTAATACGCATTAATCCACAAATGACTTAAGCTGATAACTTTTTTAATGTGGCTGACACTCTCTCTGAGTTTAAACAAACCAATATCCCGGAGTAATTCATTTACTCAAACACTACACTGACTAAACTGCTGTGAAGAGAGAACTGAAGATGAACACCGAGGCATTCACTCAAACCTTAAAGTGGAAAAATCTGTTAAATCTTAAATCTTAGCCTATATGTAAATGCAAAGGACATTCTCGATGTCGGCACGTAAGCTCATTAAGCTTAATTTCGGTAACGACTTTATCACATGCGATTATGCATAAGCCTCATGAAAGCCGTACTGAAAAATACCTTTTACCATGACATAAAGTAATGTGAGTTGTCTTATGAAAGGCGGATTGTTTATGTTTTTCGATGTTCTTTTGCTTATTGTCTGCAGCGTAAAGACACTAAAGTGTAGCTTTTGGCACTCGATTACGATCGCATTTGCGCTTTGCATTATGACATTGGCGTGTACAGTCACTCAAACTTTAAAGTGGGGAAAAACTGTTAAAGTTGTGTTGCCTAGCCCATGTGTAAATGAAAACCTCATTTGATGTCTGCACGTAAGCTCATTAAGCTTAATTTCCACAACGACTTTGTCACATGTGCTTACACTGTATATCGTAATGTCATGACTTCCATGATATGGGGAAAAATACTATAGTCAGTGGTGTCCAGAAACTGTTTGATCACCAGCATACTTCAAAATGTCATATATTGTGTTGCGCACAAGAAAGAAAATCATGGGCAATTCCATGCAAAAGTAAACTTTACCATGAAAATATATTAATTTTTTTATCAAAAGAAAAAAAAAACTATTTAAGTTGTGCATTTAGGTTTGCATTAAAGAAAAATATGTAATTTTGACCCATACAAAGTATTGTTGGCTATTGTTACTGTACAAATATACCCATGCAACTTAAGACTGGTTTTGTGGTCCATGGTCACATATTGTTGTGTCTGTCTTTCTGTCTGGCGGTTTGTCCATCCATTACATTCTGTCCGAGAATATTATATATATATATATTTTTTTTTTTTTTTTTTTTTTTTTTTTTGGCTTACTGTTTATAACATAAAATTAAATTTCATAATGCACTCAACTGATTAACAGTTTTTTCATGATCCGGGACATGTTTTAGGGTGACAGCAATCATCTCTTCCACACTCTGGGAATTTTGGTGTGGGTATGCCTTGCTGCAGGCACCTTGATTTAATACAGAGATCACCATTATTCATATTAAAACTACAAATTAAAATGACAAAGTTATAATCTAAGAACACCAAACATTAATCTTATTTCTGCTATGAATAATATATGTATTTAGAACAACTTAAGAATTTTATATTTAAAAGGAGGAACAACATTTACAACCTACCAAATCTTATTTACAATTTATTAACAATCCAAATGATTTGACAGGCAGATTATTAAACAGAGAGATAATAAGAGATAATTAGTCAATAGTGGCGAGTTTTGAAACTTACGAATGATGACATCATTGATGTAGAGCTGCTGAAATGTAAGTTTTCCCTTTCTCCCTTTGTAACTATAACATCCCCATAAGGAATTATCTCCAATTTTTTTCAGCATCCCATCTCTCAAGCTGCCTCCACTCTGAAGACACAGATAACGAATCTGCAAACAACAACAATCAGTAATTAAACACGAGCAAAATGTTTTAATTTATTATAGGTTAAAAATCACTAATGTTGCTTGTGTTAAGGCACATACCATCTTCTTCTTTCAAAATTCAGCATCTTTCAGTTTCAGACACAACTCCTCTAATTTTTCTCCAGTCTTGCATGGTTTCTCTTGCACCTCTGTGAGATCAGAAACAGAGGTGCTTGGCTGGCTCACTGATTGCTGCATTGTTTCAACCGCTGATGTAATGTGGTTTTGGATTTGGTCCAGTTTCAACATGATTCTTCTTTCTAAATTCTCAAATAACCTGTAGATTTCTGAGCAGAATTTATTTTGAAACAAAAATGAAATTACAAACTACAGCAATAAATAATAAAAAATAATAACGCTAAGACAACATAATAATTGTAGAATTATGATGAAATAAATGGTTACCATCCCGAAGAGATTGTGGATTAATCACACTTCCTAAACAAGTCACAAATACATTTCACCAGAGTCTGAAGCCAGAAGAATGTTTTTGAAAACCCTACTGTCACAGTGTGTCTGGTCTGTGTATCACTGGGTGTCCACTAGAGGTCTCACTTCCCCTTATCGTCACTGTTCGGAGGCCGAGGCGGGGCCCAATGCTGTTCCGGAGGCCGAGGCGGTGCCCGATGCTGTTCCGAAGGCCGAAGTGGTGCTCGATGCCGAGGCGGTGCCCAATACTGTTCCGGAGGTCGAGGTGATGCCCGATGCTGTTCTGGAGGTCGAGGCGGTGCCCGAGGTCGTTCCCGATGCGGTGCCCAATGCTGTTCTGGAGGCCGAGGCGGTGACCGATGCTGTTCCGGAGGCCGAGGCGGTGCCCGAGGCGGTTCCGGAGGCCGAGGCCGTTCCCGATGCGGTGCCCGAGACCGCTCCCGAGGCCGTGCCTAAGGCCATTCCCGATGCAGTGTCCGAGGTCGCTCCCGATGCCTTGACCGAGGCGGTGCCGGAGACCGTTCCAGAGACCGAAGCCAAGGCACCTCAGGTCTTCACAGACAGTCCAGAGTCTATTCAGATTCCCGTGGACTCCGGAGTCGGGTCAGGTTCCGGTGGACTCTCAGGAGTCAAATCAGGTTCGGGTGGACTCTCCGGAGTCGGGTCAGGTTCCGGTGGACTCTCCGGAGTCGAGTCAGGTTCCGGTGGACTCTCCGGAGTCGAGTCAGATTTCCGTGGACTCTCCGGAGTTGGGTCAGGTTCGGGTGGACTCTTCGGAGTCGGGTAATGATCCAGTGGACTCTCAGGAGTCGAGTCATGTTCCCGTGGACTCTCAGGAGTCGAGTCATGTTCCCGTGGACTCTCAGAAGTCGAGTCATGTTCCCGTGGACTCTCAGGAGTCGAGTCATGTTCCCGTGGACTCTCAGGAGTCGAGTCATGTTCCCGTGGACTCTCAGGAGTCGAGTCATGTTCCCGTGGACTCTCCGGAGTCGAGTCGGGTTCCGGTGGACTCTCCGGAGTCGAGTCGGGTTCCGGTGGACTCTCCGGAGTCGAGTCGGGTTCCGGTGGACTCTCAGGAGTCGAGTCGGGTGTTTGTGGACCTTCCAGAGCCAGGGCCAGTCACCGATTACCCTCCAGAGCCAAGTCAAGTCACTGGGTGGTCTGCTGCTCCGTTCTGGGGGACTCCTGTCTCAACCACGGGGCGTGTTGGTCATCTGCTCCACCCTGGGGGACTCCGACGTTGACCACGAGGACGTGGTGGTCGTCCGCTCCGCCCTGGAGGGCTCTGGCTTTGACCACAAGGCCGTGGTGGTCTTCCACTCCACCCTGGAGGGCTCTGGCCTTGACCACATGGCTGTGGTGGTCCTCTGCTCCGCCCTGGTGGGCGCCTCAACATGCCCTTTATGGACTTCTGTTTTGTGTATTTGAGTTCTGTTATGTTCCTGTCTGTTCCCCTTAGTTTGTCTGGCCCCCCATCCCTCCCCCTGAACCTCCTCCGGCCCTCCTCCCTCCTGGTCCTTTTTGTTCTGTTTGGTGTGTCTGAGGAGCATCTGGTAGCTGCTCCTTAGAGGTGGGATTATGTCACAGTGTGTCTGGTCTGTGTATCACTGGGTGTCCACTAGAGGTCTCACTTCCCCTTATCGTCACTGTTCATTGTTTTCAGCTGTTTTCACTTACATCGTTTGCACTTGTCTTTAAATACCTGGGTTGTTTCTGTCCTTGTTACTGAGTCCTTGTTTAATGTCTATGCGTTTTACATGTCCGTCAACTCTTGCCCTTGTCTTGCTTTGCCTTGCCCTGTGTTCGTGTCCTGTTAATGTTTGGTGTTGGATATTCTGTTTTTGACCCTGCTTGGACTGTTTACCCCTCTGGATTTGCCCTATATTAAACTGCTTACCTGCTATTGGATCTCTCCTTGTTTTCTGTGTTGCCTCACGTGACACTGACTTAAACCCAGACTGGAAAATCTGCCTCTTGGGTCAATCCTTAGAAGTCACAATGTTTCATTCCATTTTTATGCTGACGACTGCCAAATATATGTGCCGCTAAGTCAGTCAAAAGCCTTTTAGAGTGTCTGAATGAAGTGAAAGCATGGACGGCTATGAATTTATTTGTATTTAAATGAGAGCAAAACTGAGTTTGTGTTATTCAATTCAAGTTTATTTGTATAGCGCTTTTTACAATACAAATCGTTACAAAGCAACTTTACAGAAAATTGTGTTTCTACAATATTTAGTAGTAGCCAGTAGTTTGTGCACGTTTGACAGGATTTTAGAAAAAAAAAAATAATAATAATACAAGACAAAGTCAGTTAGACGATGAACTATCAATATTAGTAATTAATAGTTATTACATGATGCAGTCACACATTTAGCAATAATTGTTAGTTCTGTTTGTTGATTCAAGGTAAGCATCATCTGGGGTCCTCTGAGGGTCAGCATCATCTCTTCTCAGGTGTTCTGGATCCAGACTGGAGCTTGTGTAAATCCTACATCCCGTGGCAAAACATAGAAACAAAGTTTAACCCAAGCTAATGAATAAAAATGCACATTTAATCAGATGCAACTATTCTCACAATTTAAAAGATATATTATTTGTATGCTTGGCGAAAGAGGTTTTTAATCTAGATTTAAACAGAGAGAGTGCGTCTGAACCCCGAACATTATCAGGAAGGCTATTCCAGAGTTTGGGAGCCAAATGTGAGAAAGCTCTACTTCCTTTAGTGGACTTTGCTATCCTAGGAACTACCAAAAGTCCAGCGTTTTGTGACCTTAGGGTGCGTGATGGGTTGTAGCGTGTTAGAAGCCTAGTTAGGTACGCAGGAGCTAAACCATTTAGGGCCTTATAGGTAAGTAATGATAATTTATAACTGATACGGAACTTAATAGGTAGCCAGTGCAGAGACTGTAAAATTGGGGTAATATGATCATATTTTCTTGACCTCGTGAGGACTCTAGCTGCTGCATTTTGGATTACCTGAAGCTTGTTTATTGACAAAGTAGGACAACCACCTAGAAGTGCATTACAATAGTCCAGTCTAGAGGTCATAAATGCATGAACTAGCTTTTCTGCATCAGAAACAGATAACATGTTTTGTAGCTTGGCAATGTTTCTAAGATGGAAGAATGCAGTTTTTGTAATATTGAAAATATGATTTTCAAAAGACAAATTGCTGTCTAATATAACACCCAGATTTCTGACTGTAGAGGAAGAAACAGTACATCTGTCTAGTTGCAGACTGTAATCTACAAGATTCTGTGTAGTGTTTTTTGGTCCAATAATTAGTATCTCTGTCTTATCCGAATTTAATTGGGGAAAATTATTTGTCATCCAATCTTTGAATAATGTATTATATTCACAGATGAAAGTTAGGTACTTATGAAGTTATGTGCAATCCTCTTTCCTGAAAAATATAAAGAGAGAGTTAGCATGATCAGTATGATGACATTAGATTAAAAGTTTTTTTTTTTTTTTTTTGTGATAGGCCAGACACAGACAGGCCCCAATAGACCGTACATAAATAGCCAGGATAGGCCAGACGCAGACAGGTCCCAATAGACCGTACAGAAATAGCCACGATAGGCAGACACAGACAGGTCCCAATAGACCGTACAGAAATAGCCACGATAGGCAGACACGGACAGGCCTCGATAGACCGTACAGAAAAATAGCCATGATAGCCAGACACGGATAGGCCTCGATAGACCGTACAGAAATAGCCACGATAGGCCAGACACAGACAGCCACGATAGGCAGACACGGACAGGCCTCGATAGACCGTACAGAAATAGCCACGATAGGCAGACACAGACAGGTCCCAATAGACCGTACAGAAATAGCCACGATAGGCAGACACGGACAGGCCTCGATAGACCATACAGAAATAGCCACAATAGACAGACACAGACAGGTCCCAATAGACCGTACAGAAATAGCCACGATAGGCCAGACACAGACAGCCACGATAGGCAGACACGGACAGGCCTCGATAGACCGTACAGAAATAGCCACGATAGGCCAGACACAGACAGGTCCCAATAGACCGTACAGAAATAGCCACGATAGGCAGACACGGACAGGCCTCGATAGACCGTACAGAAATAGCCACGATAGGCAGACACAGACAGGTCCCAATAGACCGTACAGAAATAGCCACGATAGGCAGACACGGACAGGCCTCGATAGACCGTGCAGAAAAATAGCCATGATAGCCAGACACGGATAGGCCTCGATAGACCGTACAGAAATAGCCACGATAGGCCAGACATAGACAGCCACGATAGGCAGACACGGACAGGCCTCGATAGACCGTACAGAAATAGCCACGATAGGCCAGACACAGACAGGTCCCAATAGGGACCTCATTATGATTCATTCATTTACATTTTTAACACACTCTGTTAGCTTAGATAATTGGGAAGTTTCATCTGGTCTCGTTGAGATATATAGCTGAGTATCATCAGCATAACAGTGGAAGCTAATTCCGTATTTTCTAATAATATTACCAAGGGGCAACATGTATATTGAAAATAGAAGGGGACCTAGGACGGATCCTTGTGGCACTCCATATTTTACTGATGATAAATGAGATGACTCCCCATTTAAGTAAACAAAATGGTAGCGATCGGACAAGTAAGATCTAAACCATCTTAGAGCCTGCCTTTGAATACCTGTATAGTTTTGTAATCAATCTATGAGTATGTCATGATCTATGGTGTCGAACGCAGCACTAAGATCAAGTAAGACTAGAAATGAGATGCAGCCTTGATCTGACGCAAGGAGCAGGGGTCTAGTCTATCAACCTTGCGTACGCACAAAAACTTTGCGTACGCCAGCTTTCACGCTCACGGTCGGATGTACTAACAGTGAAATTAACGCAAGAATGTGCGTTCCTCCAAGCCAATTTCATGTCTGGCGTACGTTCATTTCTCATTGTTTTTGTCCGTTGACGACTCTTACAGGCAATGAAGTGAAGTTGCAAACATTACACAACAAATTGTTCTACAAGTCTCGCACCACCACCTGTGGGAAGCATTGCAATTAATTTGCAATTTATAAAATAATTGACATATATTGTCACACGAGCCTTATTATAATTATATAAATTATGCAATTAAATAAGAACATATAAAAGCAAACCGGTTGAAACAACCCTTAGTCTATTGCAATGGCAGCGTTGGCCTTATTAGAGGACATTGCTAATGGCAGAATCCGAAGAGAATGAGTTTTTAGGGACCACAATGATTTTCTGGCCCAGGATGATGACTGGCTTATCAGCCGTTTCAGATTTCCAAGGGCTATCCTCTTGGAGCTCTGTGCTGAGTTGGGTCCGAATCTAGAGAGAGAGACAATGAGAAGCCACACAATACCCGTTCCCTTGCAGGTGCTGACAACACTTGGTTTCCTGGCAACTGGTTCTTTCCAAAGGGAACTGGCAGACCGCTCAGGAATAAGCCAGTCGTCTTTGAGCCCGGCAATGCCAGCGGTATGGGACGGGATCATCCGCATGTCTACCAGGTATATCAGGTTCCCATATGATGCAGTTGACCAGCCAAACATTAAAATGCAATTTGAAGCGATAGCCGGTTTTCCTAATGTTATCGGAGCGATCGACTGCACACACATTGCTATAAAGACGCCATCTGAAGAAGAATTTGCATATGTGAATCAGAAACATTTCCATTCAATAAATGTGAAGATAATATGTGATGCACAAATGCGCCTAACAAATATTGTGGCAAGGTGGCCTGGGTCAACCCAACCCATACATCCTTACAAACAGCATGGTTGGGATGAGGCTCCAAGCTGGCAGGGTGCGTGATGGGTGGCTTCTTGGTAAGTGCCTTTAAAGTTATGATCCTATCTAATTGTAGTTTTTTTTGCATATAATTATTAATTAACCCTTCAGGAGACCGCGGTTATCCACTAAAGACGTGGCTTTTAACCCCCCTCACCAACCCACAAACTGACCGAGAGCACAGATACAATGATGCCCATTCTCGCACTCGTTCAGTTGTAGAGCGGGCGATTGGGCAGCTGAAATGTCGGTGGCGCTGCCTTGACAGGACTCGGGGGATGTCGTTATACCGCCCTGACAAGGTGTGCCGTGTGGTGTGCTGCACAATGTCACGCACAGGCATGGCATACCACTTGGTGAGGTGGCAGCACCGCCAGATGACCCCGACCCAAGACCAATTTATGTGCAGCCCAACCAACAAGCCGTTCATGCCCGCCAACATGTGATTGCGACAATATAAATGGTAATCAGAGACAAAAGTTCACTTTTTGACCAATTCCTTTAATGAGTGGCTTATGTCTGTGAGTGTTTCAGTGATATTTTTCAGGTGACTGTTAATTTCCCCGATGGCCATAATGATTTGCTGTTGTGACTCCAAAACAGCATGTGTCAAGACGCGACCAGACGGACGGGCGTCAGCACTGGGAAGAGCACTGGAAACGCTGGGCACAGTGGGCGCTGGCTGCTCAGGAGGGGCGGACTCCGAGTGCCCCTCCTGGGAAGTGGAAGTTTCGGCTGTTGCGCCATATGGGTCTAAATAAAAAGGCAAATGTTAACTGTAATTTAAGTACGTTCCATTTTTAAGGGGCACACACATTTGCAATAAATGAAATGGATCCGTAAAATCTCTGGTGTATACTTTTGGTTCACTACACTGAATGCATTTGACAATGAAATATAGGTACGCTATATATACCAAAGTAAAAACAAATGAGAAATTGGTTACCTTCGTCGCAATCCTGTAAATCGGAGTCTCCCACAGCAGCAGATACTACTCCAGAGAGTAAAGTGTCACCCATAATTGAGGCAACTCTCTGCTCAAAGGGTGTAAGTTCATCGACCCCTTCACCACTGCCTGTTCTGCCCACACTTTGTCGGTGCGCAGCAGTTCTCCGTTTAACGTCCACCTTTATATCAGACCATTTCTTTTTAAGCTCATTTACAGGGCGACTTTCAGATCCCACCGCATTGACGGCTTCAGCCAAACTCTCCCACTCATATTTTTTCCTTTTGTTATTAATTCCAGAGGACAACGTTCCAAATAAAATAAGTTTTCTAGTCTCTACCTCCGATAGTAGCACCTCAAATTCACTTTCCGTAAAGTTTCGTTTCTTGCCGCTTGCCTTAGCCATTTTCTTACTGCTATCTTTTGCCAAAGTGGACTCGTTACCATATTTAAATTGATTTAATTAGGGGAGGAGACTGGGTGGGGCGTTGTGCTCGTGCATGTGTGCTCAATTTTAATTTTAACAAGTGCAGTTTCTCTGCTATGGTGGGGCCTAAAACCTGACTGAAATTCTTCATACAGATCATTATTATGCAGGAAGGTGCTCAATTGAGCAGACACAACGTTTTCTAAAATTTTAGACATAAATGGAAGATTTAAAATAGGCCTATAATTTGCCAGTACACTAGGATCAAGTTTTGGTTTCTTAATAAGAGGCTTGATAACCGCCAGCTTGAATGGTTTTGGGACATGACCTAAAGATAACGACGAGTTAATGATATTGAGAAGCGGTTCTTCGGCTACAGGTAACAGCTCTTTCAGTAATTTAGTGGGTACAGGATTTAATAAACATGTTGTTGGTTTAGATACAGTGATAAGTTTATTTAGCTCTTCCTGTCCTATATTTGTAAAGCACTGCAGTTTATCTTTGGGTGTGATGGATGAAACTGAAGTGTTAGACGCTGTAGAATCTACATTCGCTATTGTATTTCTAATGTTATCTATTTTATCAGTGAAGAAATTCATAAAGTCATTACTATTTAATGTTGGTGGAATATTTGAATCAGGTGGCGTCTGGTAATTTGTTAACTTAGCCACTGTGCTAAATAAAAACCTTGGATTGTTTTGGTTATTTTCAATGAGTTTGTGTATATGCTCTGCCCTAGCAGTTTTTAGAGCCTGTCTATAGCTGGACATACTGTTTTTCCATGCAATTCTAAAAACTTCCAAGTTAGTTTTTCTCCATTTGCGTTCAAGACTACGAGTTACTTTCTTGAGAGAGTGAGTATTACTGTTATACCATGGTACAGTACATTTTTCTCTAATCTTTTTCAATTTGATGGGGGCAACAGCTTCTAATGTATTAGAGAAAATAGTGCCCATGTTGTCAGTAATTTCGTCTAATTCATGTGTATTTTTGGGTACAAATAGCAGTTGAGATAGATCAGGCAGGTTATTTGCGAATCTTTCTTTGGTGGCTGGAACAATAGTTCTGCCCAGACGGTAATGCTGAGACATATAGTTAATATCAGTTATACGCAGCATGCACGATACAAGGAAATGGTCTGTAATATCATCACTTTGAGGTACAATATCTATAGCAGTAAGATAGATTCCATGCGATATAATTAAATCTAGTGTATGATTAAAACGATGAGTGGGCCTGGTGACATTTTGCTTGACTCCAAAGGAGTTTATTAGGTCAGTAAACGCAAGTCCTGATGTATCATTTGTATTATTAACGTGAATATTAAAATCTCCCATGATTAGCGCCTTATCAACTGTAACCAGAAGGTCTGAGATAGAGCTGTAATCGGGCCTTAAAAGTTAGGCCCGACAGGACCCGAGCCCGACAAGTACATTTTGATTGACAGCTTTTTTAAAGCCCGAACCCATTTACGCACGTCCTGATTCTGCCGAGTTCGACGCGTCCCTGGGTCAACAAGGGAGGTGCTTAACATAAATTTGAGCAACCAATCAGATTACTCACGTCACGTGACATGTGCCCAGCCTCAGCTTGCGCGCCACTATTTGAATTGTGTGCTTTGACGTCGCCTTCATTTTACAAAGGTAAGTGCATATTATTTAAAATGTGCCATTTCAAATGTGTCCATCCCTGCTCAGCATAATATATTATTTTTATTAATATATTATTCATAACTGACGCGAACATTCGCTGAACTGCGCATATATTAAGGTCCAAATCGCCAAACCCCGATCCTATCGGACAGGAAGGTGCCCACGATCGTTTTGCCCCGGTCCGGTGTGGCGTTTCCCCCGTGATCGCGTCGTCGGATCTTTTTGTACGATTATTTATATCACTTTTGTCATGTATTCGTTTAGCAGATGCTGATACTAATCCTTCTGTGAAAGAAAGGCTAAACACTTTTGCGGATGGATGGGGGGTTTGTCGTCCATAAACAACAAGTAAATATATTGTGTTGACCCGGCGACATCATTAACCCGTCCAATATACAGTATGACACACATTTATCAATGACTGTATTTAGATAATAATCATTATTATAATAATACAATATCCAATTTAAAACAATCATTAATCTCTCACTATATTGTAGTAATAATAATACAAATAATAATATCTTGTGTTGACCCAGGGACGTCATATTCTTGTGATGACCCAGGGACGTCATATTCTTGTGATGACCCAGGGACGTCATATTCTTGTGTTGACCCAGGGACGTCATATTCTTGTGTTGACCCAGGGACGTCATATTCTTGTGTTGACCCAGGGACGTCATATTCTTGTGATGACCCAGGGACGTCATATTCTTGTATTCATATTCTTGTAATAATAATAACAATATCTTATATAAGGCCAAGAGTAATCTATCACTATGCTGCAATAATAATAATAATAATAATAATGAAATATCTTGTGTTGGCCCAGGGACTTCATTCTTAATAGCTCATCTAATATAAGACAAACAGTAATTAATCACTTTATTTTATTATTATTATTAATAATAATAATAATAAAACAATATCTAATATAAGACCAAGAGTAATCTATCAATATACTGCAATAATAATAATAATGAAATATCTTGTGTTGACCCAGGGACGTCATTCTTTATAGCTCATCTAATATGTCAAATTAATTAATCACTTTATTTTATTATTATTATTAATAATAATAATAACAATAATAATACAATATCTAATATAAGACCAAGAGTAATCTATCACTATACTGCAATAATAATAATAATAATAATGATGATGAAATATCTTGTGTTGACCCAGGGACGTCATTCTTTATAGCTCATCTAATATAAGACAAACAGTAATTAATCTCTTCATTTTAATACTAATAACAATAATGATAATAATAATAATGAAATAAAGCATATATTAATGCATTATTCTGCTTGACCTTATTCTACATTCCTAATCCTATCTAATACCTAAACTGAACAAGGAACTTACTAATTGTTAATAAGCAGTAAACTACTTAGGAAGTTTATTGAGTAAAAAGTCATTATTAATACTGAATATGTGTTCCCTATACTAAAGTGTTACCTGTACTGTTACTATTTATATAACTTTTTTAAAGTAAATATTAAATTGGTTAAATTTAACATTAAATCTATTTTTCTTTTTTCATTATAGCTTTAAGATTTTATATCAACTTTCAAATAATTCCTCAACAGGTTTGAAGATTTCTCAGTTCTTTGCTTATATTTCAAGGATCACTGGCTGGTAATAGGACACGCGTGGTCGGACAGTGCTACAACCATGCCAACTCCGATACAAACAATCTTGTTGAAAGGTGATATTTGCAATTAAACTTATGCAACTTCATTATGAGTTCATGCAAATAATGTAATAGAATCACAAGCATTTGGAATATAGTTATATAATAAATCAAACACAATCATATTAAAACATGTATTGTTTTTCTTTGCTTGTCTATTCAGATTTTTCCATCGCCTAAATATCAGTTTTTGTTTGGCATTAGGAACCTTAGACTGGATCTTATCAGCATTCTCATCAAGAAGACAGATGGATACTTCCAGGTCATTCATGATTTACAGGCAGACAGTTTGAAGAATGAAAAATGCTTCTTTGAAGACTGTTTCTGTAGCTGCCCAATAGGAGTCAGAGGACATCGCTGTAAACACCTTGTACTTGTACTTACTGATCAAGTGAACACGATTCTCAGAAGTTTCCTGATTTGAATTATCAAATAAACGGACGTGCTAGTGTAATTAAGCAAAATAAGCTTTACTCCATTCTGTGCTTTGACAGAAAAGAGGTACATGTAAGTGTGCATATGAGAAATTAAGTGCAAGAGACTTGTTTTTTTTGGTTTTGTTTATTTTACTATGTATTGTTTTAAAACAATGAAAAATTATGTAATCTTTAATTGTAAATTAAGCTAAGTAAACCATGAACATTTAGCATTACTCTGCTGTCTGAATGCGTTCTCTAACAGTGATATATTGTATATTTAAATCAATAAACTGTAACATTACTTAATTGAGATGACAATGTTTGAAACAATTACAATTCATTTGTTATTGTGTTCACTGGATCAGTGTACCTCTACTTAAACTGACTGATTAAAAATGAGATGACAACATCTACAACTTGTGGTCCAAATCTATGGGTCAGCAGACTAAAAGGTGAATCCTCTCCCAGTTTTTTCCCTCAGCAAGCACTGGTGAGTACAGAGTGTATTCCTGCAAACACAAATGGACAGATTTGTAAGCAAGAATCAAGTAAAAAAAAAAAAAAATACAAAAAAATCTATAGATAGAGCTACAAATAATGAAGTCCCTGGGTCAACACAAGATATTTCATTATTATTATTATTATTATTATTATTATTATTATTATTATTATTATTATTATTGCAGTATAGTGATAGATTACTCTTGGTCATATATTAGGTATTGTATTATTATTAATAATAATACAATAAAGTGATTAATTACTGTTTGTCTTATATTAGATGAGCTATAAAGAATGACGTCCCTGGGTCAACACAAGATATTTCATTATTATTATTATTATTATTGCAGTATAGTGATAGATTACTCTTGGTCTTATATTATTGTATTATTATTATTAATAATAATAAAATGACGTGATTAATTACTGTTTGTCTTATATTAGATGAGCTATAAAGAATGAAGTCCCTGTGTCAACACAAGATATTTCATTATTATTATTATTATTATTATTATTGCAGTATAGTGATAGATTACTCTTGGTCTTATATTATTGTATTATTATTAATAATAATAATAAAATGACGTGATTAATTACTGTTTGTCTTATATTAAATGAGCTATAAAGAATGAAGTCCCTGGGTCAACACAAGATATTTCATTATTATTATTATTATTATTATTATTATTATTATTATTATTATTATTATTATAATGCAGTGTAGTGATAGATTAATCTTGGTCTTATATTAGATATTGTATTATTATTATTTTTAATAATAATAATAAAATGACGTGATTAATTACTGTTTGTCTTATATTAGATGAGCTATAAAGAATGAAGTCCCTGGGTCAACACAAGATATTTCATCATTATTATTATTATTATTATTATGCAGTATAGTGATAGATTAATCTTGGTCTTATATTAGATATTGTATTATTATTAAAATGAAGTGATTAATTACTGTTTGTCTTATATTAGATGAGCTATAAAGAATGACGTCCCTGGGTCAACACAAGATATTTCATTATTATTATTATTATTATTGCAGTATATTGATAGATTAATCTTGGTCTTATATTAGATATTGTATTATTATTAATAATAACAATAATAAAATGAAGTGATTAATTACTGTTTGTCTCATATTAGATGAGCTATAAAGAATGACGTCCCTGGGTCATCACAAGATATTTCATTATTATTATTATTATTATTATTATTATTGCAGTATATTGATAGATTAATCTTGGTCTTATATTAGATATTGTATTATTATTAATAATAACAATAATAAAATGAAGTGATTAATTACTGTTTGTCTCATATTAGATGAGCTATAAAGAATGACGTCCCTGGGTCATCACAAGAATATGACGTCCCTGGGTCATCACAAGAATATGACGTCCCTGGGTCATCACAAGATATTTCATTATTATTATTATTATTATTATTATTGCAGCATAGTGATAGATTACTCTTGGCCTTATATAAGATATTGTTATTATTATTACAAGAATATGAATACAAGAATATGACGTCCCTGGGTCAACACAAGAATATGACGTCCCTGGGTCATCACAAGAATATGACGTCCCTGGGTCATCACAAGAATATGACGTCCCTGGGTCAACACAAGAATATGACGTCCCTGGGTCAACACAAGATATTTCATTATTATTATTATTATTATTATTATTGCAGCATAGTGATAGATTACTCTTGGCCTTATATAAGATATTGTTATTATTATTACAAGAATATGAATACAAGAATATGACGTCCCTGGGTCAACACAAGAATATGACGTCCCTGGGTCATCACAAGAATATGACGTCCCTGGGTCATCACAAGAATATGACGTCCCTGGGTCAACACAAGAATATGACGTCCCTGGGTCAACACAAGAATATGACGTCCCTGGGTCATCACAAGAATATGACGTCCCTGGGTCAACACAAGAATATGACGTCCCTGGGTCATCACAAGAATATGACGTCCCTGGGTCAACACAAGAATATGACGTCCCTGGGTCATCACAAGAATATGACGTCCCTGGGTCAACACAAGAATATGACGTCCCTGGGTCAACACAAGATATTTCATTATTATTATTATTATTATTATTGCAGTATATTGATAGATTACTCTTGGTCTTATATTAGATATTGTATTATTATTATTAATAATAATAATAAAATAAAGTGATTAATTACTGTTTGTCTTATATTAGATGAGCTATTAAGAATGAAGTCCCTGGGCCAACACAAGATATTTCATTATTATTATTATTATTATTGCAGCATAGTGATAGATTACTCTTGGCCTTATATAAGATATTGTTATTATTATTACAAGAATATGAATACAAGAATATGACGTCCCTGGGTCATCACAAGAATATGACGTCCCTGGGTCATCACAAGAATATGACGTCCCTGGGTCATCACAAGAATATGACGTCCCTGGGTCAACACAAGAATATGACGTCCCTGGGTCAACACAAGAATATGACGTCCCTGGGTCAACACAAGAATATGACGTCCCTGGGTCAACACAAGAATATGACGTCCCTGGGTCATCACAAGAATATGACGTCCCTGGGTCAACACAAGAATATGACGTCCCTGGGTCATCACAAGAATATGACGTCCCTGGGTCATCACAAGAATATGACGTCCCTGGGTCATCACAAGAATATGACGTCCCTGGGTCAACACAAGATATTATTATTTGTATTATTATTACTACAATATAGTGAGAGATTAATGATTGTTTTAAATTGGATATTGTTGTAACCGGCAGAGTAATCGCTGTCTGGTTGAAGTTTGTCCCTCTGCAGCTACGGTTACCCCCTGACGTCACTCAGCTAGCCGTGAGTGGCTAAACAACTCATTTGTGTCTGGCCAGTTGCTATAAAATCGTCTGCCTGTTGAGCTTAGAGATATTCTCTGACGCACGATACGTTTTTAGTCCTGTTGCTGCTTGGGTATGTGGTTCTCCTGTGTCAAAGTGTTTTACTGATTGCCAGACGCTTCCGGGTAATCGCGCTGTGTATTGCTGAAGGTCCTGGGCAAAGCACACACCGGGTAGCTTTACCACAATTTACTAGCATCAAGAAGGTATTATTTGTGTATTTTATTGTTAACTATAATGTGGGTGTCGTTGTTGGGATATATGCTTTTTAATGCACACATTTGCACACAGGTCTGGGGCAAAGTACCCGCCGTGTAGCTGTAACGTTACTGCCAGACGTTTCCGGGTAATCGCGCTGTGTGCTTTTGAAGGTCCTAGAAGGTAAAAAGTTTGTTTATTGTGTTATGAGTAGATCCAGTGTGTTAGGACTAAAAGCTTTTGAACACATGTACAATGAGTCTGATTGTGTTGCCCTGACATATTGTATGACTGTTTTATTGTCAACTCTTAATATAAATGCATTTAATGAATATGCTGTGTGTAGGGTTGTGAAGACCAGGGCAAAGGCCTGTTTTTCCACCGTGTCAGTTCATATGTCAACATTGAGGCAGATTGCTCCTGCTGCTTTGCCTTGCCTGAATTAAGTTTTATATATTTCTTTTCTTTATTGTTTATTTTGCCGTAGCCTCCGTCTACTGCTCTGTCTGACTGATGTGGTATTGGCTGTGCTAGTAGTGTATAGCGTTACATTTCTCTATCCATTTTTCTAGTGATAACTAACTTGTTCTTTTCCTTGTCTTTCCAGAGTATTAGCGTAGCTGCTCACAAGAGAGGTTCCTGGTTCCGTCCCCACACCCTGCACCACGTATTGTAGTGGTAAATTGCACTTCACAATCTTGTTTGAATCATCGGCTTGTGGTGGTGTGTGCGTGTGCGTGTGTGTGCGTGTGTGTGGATGCATGGGATCGTGGGCTCCAGGTTCCAGAGCACGGGTGGTGAACGTCACGCGTATCTCGGACAGGTAACCTGCCTTGCCAGCGAATCAGTATTTTCTAGTTTAATTGGTAATCATACATTGTCCCCTGTAACAGCTAATGCCAGGTCTAGTCTCTATTAGTAATGTGTCTCTAGGATGACGGTGTGGCTCTTTTAATGATACCATTGTATAATAAAGTTTTGTTACTGTTTTTCTACTGAGAACACGTCTCTGTCTAGTTCATCTTATGTGTACTTCGACGAATCTGCTCGCCTTAAATCAGGTATTTAGCAGTTCAGGTGTAAAGTATATCCTGGTGTGAGAGGCACCAGGTGGCGTAGTCCAGAACCTTTAAAATCTAGATCTGTTCAAAGCACCGAATGGTCACAAAGTGGCGTAGTCGGCAGGATTGTTGCACACAGAGACGTGTCTTTTTTTTTTATTTTCTTTTCTTTCTCTTTTTTTTGTTTTATGTATATTTTGATTTTCAAGGCATAGTAGTCGGCTAAGGGCAAAGCAGCAGTGGGCACGGCGTGGGACCTAAAAGAGCAGTGGGCAGACCACTGACTACCCCACCGCCTCTCTTGTAACGTGGGCATTACTCCGCTGCAGCAATGGACGAAGTTGAACAGCTGAGAGAACAGATCCGTCAGCTGCAGGCAGATAATGGCCGCCTGCAGCAGCAGCAACCACCGCCGCCTCAGCCGGACAATTCCGCCAACCCTGCTAACCCTGTGTCCCATGAACGGATGATGTATCTCCCTAGGGAACGGAAGTGTCCTGTATTCCGGGGTAGGGTGGGTATTGACATTGTGGAGTGGGTGGAAGAGGTGGAGGTCTGTGCGCGTACTAGACGTTTGGGTGCACTTGACAAAGCTTATTTTATGTTTGATCATCTGGATGGGGAGGCTAAAGATGAGATTCGCTATAGGCCAAGGGCAGATCGGGAAAACCCGGAAAGAATTGCAAATATTCTCAAAGAACTTTATGGGTGTTCCCAGTCTTATGTTGCCTTACAAGAAAGTTTCTTTTCTAGAAAACAATTAGACGGTGAATCTTTACAAGAATATTCACATGCTCTCTTTTCTCTGATGGATAAAGTTAAACAGGTCTCCCCTGATTCAGTACCCCAGTTTGACATGTTGCTCCGTGACCAGTTTGCAGAGCACGTTATTGACTCGGACCTCCGCAGGGAGTTGAAGAGGCTTGTCCGTCAGACCCCAGGGATGTCCATGCTAGAAGTGCGTGCTGCTGCCATCCGGTGGGAGTGTGAGGGCAGGCCCAGTGACTTCAATAGGGGTAGGAGTCATTCAGTTCCCTCTCTTTGCGCTATGCAGTACTCCAAGACTCAGCCAAGCAGAGCTTCATCGCCCATTAGTATGGCAAGTTCAGGAATGGCAGAGCTGCGGTCTATGTTGCTGAAGCAACAAGAACAGATCAACCACTTAACTAGTGCCTTAACTACTTTGCAAGGAGTAGCTCGCCCAGCCTATTCCAATCGTCCCTCTCTAGTTAGTCGGCCGTCAACTGTCATTTGTAGGCGATGCTTAAAACCTGGCCACTACGCTCGAGAGTGTAACAATGAGAGAGTAGTAGCTCCTAATTACATCCCCCAGGCCCAAGCTCAGGCTAATGTTGTCTCAGTTTCTCAGTCGGAAAACTAGCTCCCTTCAGCGTGCAGAGCCACACGCTGAGAGGGGATGGTAGCGGCTCTCAGAATCAGAATACTCTTAGTCACCCTGTAACCTCCCTTGTCGCTCAGTCCCCGAAGGTAACTGTGAGAGTAGGGGGAGTAGTTGTCAGTTGTCTTTTGGACACAGGGTCTATGGTATCTACCTTGGTAGAGAGTTTCTTTGTGCAACATTTCAAGGATAAACTTCAACAGTGTAATTGGTTGCAGCTTCGGGCTGCAAATGGTCTAGACATACCCTATATCGGGTATGCTGAGCTAACGGTTGAAGTATTAGGGAAGGTAATCCCCCAAAGAGGTTGGCTGGTGGTTAAAGATCCTCCAGGTCAGCTCGCTCCTCCACTTGTGCCGGGTGTGCTTGGGATGAATGTTATTCGAGAATGTTACGCTGAACTGTTTGGCCAACATGGTTCTTCTTTGTTTGATCTCCCACCGGTAGTTCATGCTTCACTTCCGTGGCGGCACGCCTTGCAGCATTGTCATCGGGTCCAGCTCAGCCCTCTTCCACCCAAAACGGGTGTAGCTAAAGTTAGAGGTAGAAGGCCCATTCATATACCAGGGGGCACTGTAAAATTGGTGGCAGCCACTTGCTCTCCTCACTTTTGTGATGCTCCTGCTGTCCTTCTGGAACCGGCTAGCGGCTCTTTACCTAGTGGTCTCCTAGTTTCGCCTGCACTAGTGCACGTAGAACAAGGTACAGCTTTTATCCCTGTAGTCAATGTGGGGTTTACACGTGCTACATTATATCCCCGCCAGTCATTAGGGTCGCTTGTTCATGCAACTGTTGAGGGCCTTCCTGTGGGCATTTCTGAAGACCAACCAGAAATAGAGGCTGTTGTGGCTAGCATGCAGACTCCTGAGGGGGAAGACAGGCCTAAGTCAGTGAGGGAGCAGATACAGGCCCTTGATTTGTCAGTGCTAGGGGAGACTGAGCAAGAACAGATAAGGGCATTCTTGTTAAAACATGAGTCGGTGTTCTCAGCTTTTGAGGGTGACCTTGGCTGTACTAATCTTATATCTCATGATATACCCCTGCTAGACGACCAACCAGTTAGGCAACGTTACAGGCGTCTCCCCCCTTCTGATTATGACGCTGTTAAGGCCCATCTGAGACAGTTACTAGACAGCCAGGTCATACGAGAAAGTAGTAGCCCCTATGCCTCTCCCATTGTGATTGTGCGGAAGAAATGTGGCGGCCTACGTATGTGTGTTGACTACAGACAGCTTAACAGCAGGACCAGAAAGGATGCCTTCCCTCTCCCTCGCATCGAGGAGTCTTTGGATGCCCTATCGGGGGCTCAATGGTTCTCCACGCTGGATCTGGCTAGCGGATATAACCAGGTACCTGTGACCGAACAGGACCGTCCAAAGACGGCCTTTTGCACGCCGTTTGGGTTATTTGAATTTAACCGCATGGCCTTCGGACTGTGTAACGCTCCAAGCACTTTTCAACGGCTGATGGAGAGAATGTTTGGAGCACAGCATTGCCAGTCCCTGTTACTATATCTGGACGATATAATTGTTTTTTCTTCTAGTGTCGAAGATCATATACGCCGTCTGGATCTAGTGTTGAGCCGTCTACGGAAAGAAGGTCTGAAAGCAAAGCTGGAGAAATGCTGTTTTTTCCAGAAGGAAGTCCAGTACCTGGGCCACCTTGTATCCCGCGAAGGTGTATCCACTGACCCAGCCAAGGTGTCCGCAGTGGCTAAGTGGCCCCGTCCCACCACCGTGTCCGAATTGAGGTCTTTCCTTGGTTTTGCCGGGTATTACAGGCGATTCGTAGAGGGCTTTTCCAAGCTGGCAGCTCCTTTAAACCGCCTGGGGGCAGAGCTTGGCGGTACTAAGACCCGGAAGGGCAAAGGGCCACGGCTTGATGGAGTGTGGACAGATGTCTGTGAGAACAGCTTCCAGGCCTTGAAGCAGAGGCTGGTGAGTGCCCCCACTTTGGCGTTTGCTGATTTTAACTTGCCCTTTATTCTGGAGGTCGATGCCAGCCACATTGGTCTCGGAGCAGCGCTCTCTCAGGAGCAGCAAGGAAAGATCCGGCCAATTGCTTACGCTAGTCGTAGTCTCAGTCCAGCAGAAAAAAACTACAGTTCCATGAAGCTGGAGTTCCTTGGAATGAAGTGGGCCATCACCGACAAGTTCCGGGAGTATCTGTGGGGCCAACAGTGCACTGTTTGGACGGACAATAATCCCTTAAGCCACCTGGGGACTGCCAAGCTGGGAGCGACTGAACAGCGGTGGGAGGCCGAGCTTGCTGCTTTCAATTATACCATCCGTTATAGGCCTGGGCATACCAACAGGAATGCAGATGCCCTCTCCCGACAACCTGTAGGACTACTGGGACAGACCACGGAGTCCTCCACACTAGGGACAGCCATACCAGTCCTTGTACAACAAACGACCAGATGTCAAGATCCACCACTGGCAATCCAGATGGCTGTTTCGGCCTTCCCCTCCCGCACCCTCGAGGAATTAAGAAGGCTACAAGCAGCGGACCCCACTATTGGAGCCTTCCTGCCGTTCTGGCTGACACAGGGACCGCCCGACCCGACGGTGCGTAGGAAATTGCCGGGCTCTACCCGTGTGCTGCTGCAACAATGGGACCGTGTTGTGGGAGCCGATGGACTGCTCTACCGCCGAACATTCCGTCCAGATGGGGGCGAAGAGGTGCGTCAGCTCTTGTTGCCTGCATGCCTAAAGGAGGAAGTCCTACAGCAGCTCCACAACGATCATGGCCACCAGGGGGTTGAACGTACCACAGAGCTGATAAGACTGCGGTGCTATTGGCCCGGAATGGGGGAAGATATAAAGCAGTGGTGTCAGAACTGTGAGCGGTGTACCCTTGCGAAGTCTTCGCAATTCCGACCCCATGCACCCATGGGGCACCTCCTGGCATCGCGTCCAAACCAGATATTGGCTGTGGATTTCACCTTCTTGGAGCCTGCAATGGATGGTAGGGAACAAGTGTTGATCATGACTGATGTTTTTACTAAATTCACACAGGCCGTGCCCACCAGGGATCAGAAGGCAACAACGGTGGCCAACGTGCTCATCCGGGAGTGGTTCTTTCGTTTTGGAGTCCCAGCTCGCCTGCACTCTGATCAGGGACGCAGCTTCGAGAATGCCATTATCTATCAATTGTGTGCCCTGTACGGGATCCAGAAGACCCGGACCACCCCTTATCATCCTCAGGGCAACGGCCAGTGTGAGCGTTTCAACCGCACGATGCACGATCTGCTCCGTACTTTGCCCATGGATTTGAAGCGCCGCTGGCCAGAGCACCTACCCCAATTAGTGTTTAGTTACAACACTGCTGCCCATCAGACAACTGGCGACTCACCATATTACCTGATGTTCGGGCAAGACCCCCAGTTACCGGTGGACTTCCTGCTTGGCAGGGTACAAGAGCCTGGACCTGGGCATGTGTGTGAATGGGTCCGAGAGCACCAGCGGCGCCTAAATGTGGCCTTCCAGAATGCCAGGGAGCGGATGCAGGCTGCTGCTTCCAAGAGAAAAGAACGGCATGACCAGAAAATCCGGAGTGAGCCACTGGCAGAAGGACAGCATGTCTACATCAGAGACCATACAACGAGGGGCCGGTCGAAGATCCAAGATGCCTGGGGCGCCACAATACATCAGGTCATCCGTGCACCCCCACTTGGTGGGGTGGTATATTCTGTGGCTCCAGCACGGGACCTAAGCAAAGTACGACAAGTACATCGAACCATGCTAAAGCCTGTCCACTTCCAAACATCCAACAGGCCTGTGGAACTGCAGGAGGAAACAAGCCAGCCAGCAGATGGTGACACCCCTGGCCAATGGGTTCTTGTCCGCTCTCGGAAAGAGGGTCCACCTATCCAGCTTGCCACCACTCTTCCAGTGGATGTCCCCATGCTGGCTTTGCCCGACTCCCAGCAGGTCGCCCCCATCACAGACGGGACACCAGCTGTCTCAGTGGCACCCCGGAGAACAGCTCGGACTACTGCAGGAAGACATGCCAACCCACACCATCTCCCAGTGCCAGTGGTGAGTAGGGCAGATGGGGCTACTAACTCTCAAGTACTTGGGTCTAGCAGTAAAGTGACAACCGTTTTCCGTCCTTGGTATTAGGTTACCCCCCTTGCATTTTGTTTATTCTTTTTATTAAAGGAAGGTAGAGTTATGATCTATTGAGCTTATCGGCGAGACGCCGATAACAAATCGGGGGGGTAAAGTGTAACCGGCAGAGTAATCGCTGTCTGGTTGAAGTTTGTCCCTCTGCAGCTACGGTTACCCCCTGACGTCACTCAGCTAGCCGTGAGTGGCTAAACAACTCATTTGTGTCTGGCCAGTTGCTATAAAATCGTCTGCCTGTTGAGCTTAGAGATATTCTCTGACGCACGATACGTTTTTAGTCCTGTTGCTGCTTGGGTATGTGGTTCTCCTGTGTCAAAGTGTTTTACTGATTGCCAGACGCTTCCGGGTAATCGCGCTGTGTATTGCTGAAGGTCCTGGGCAAAGCACACACCGGGTAGCTTTACCACAATTTACTAGCATCAAGAAGGTATTATTTGTGTATTTTATTGTTAACTATAATGTGGGTGTCGTTGTTGGGATATATGCTTTTTAATGCACACATTTGCACACAGGTCTGGGGCAAAGTACCCGCCGTGTAGCTGTAACGTTACTGCCAGACGTTTCCGGGTAATCGCGCTGTGTGCTTTTGAAGGTCCTAGAAGGTAAAAAGTTTGTTTATTGTGTTATGAGTAGATCCAGTGTGTTAGGACTAAAAGCTTTTGAACACATGTACAATGAGTCTGATTGTGTTGCCCTGACATATTGTATGACTGTTTTATTGTCAACTCTTAATATAAATGCATTTAATGAATATGCTGTGTGTAGGGTTGTGAAGACCAGCGCAAAGGCCTGTTTTTCCACCGTGTCAGTTCATATGTCAACATTGAGGCAGATTGCTCCTGCTGCTTTGCCTTGCCTGAATTAAGTTTTATATATTTCTTTTCTTTATTGTTTATTTTGCCGTAGCCTCCGTCTACTGCTCTGTCTGACTGATGTGGTATTGGCTGTGCTAGTAGTGTATAGCGTTACATTTCTCTATCCATTTTTCTAGTGATAACTAACTTGTTCTTTTCCTTGTCTTTCCAGAGTATTAGCGTAGCTGCTCACAAGAGAGGTTCCTGGTTCCGTCCCCACACCCTGCACCACGTATTGTAGTGGTAAATTGCACTTCACAATCTTGTTTGAATCATCGGCTTGTGGTGGTGTGTGCGTGTGCGTGTGTGTGCGTGTGTGTGGATGCATGGGATCGTGGGCTCCAGGTTCCAGAGCACGGGTGGTGAACGTCACGCGTATCTCGGACAGGTAACCTGCCTTGCCAGCGAATCAGTATTTTCTAGTTTAATTGGTAATCATACATTGTCCCCTGTAACAGCTAATGCCAGGTCTAGTCTCTATTAGTAATGTGTCTCTAGGATGACGGTGTGGCTCTTTTAATGATACCATTGTATAATAAAGTTTTGTTACTGTTTTTCTACTGAGAACACGTCTCTGTCTAGTTCATCTTATGTGTACTTCGACGAATCTGCTCGCCTTAAATCAGGTATTTAGCAGTTCAGGTGTAAAGTATATCCTGGTGTGAGAGGCACCAGGTGGCGTAGTCCAGAACCTTTAAAATCTAGATCTGTTCAAAGCACCGAATGGTCACATTGTATTATTATAATAATGATTATTATTTAAATACAGTCATTGATAAATGTGTGTCATACTGTATATTGGACGGGTTAATGATGTCGCCGGGTCAACACAATATATTTCCTTGTTGTTTATGGACGACAAACCCCCCATCCATCCGCAAAAGTGTTTAGCCTTTCTTTCACAGAAGGATTAGTATCAGCATCTGCTAAACGAATACATGACAAAAGTGATATAAATAATCGTACAAAAAGATCCGACGACGCGATCACGGGGGAAACGCCACACCGGACCGGGGCAAAACGATCGTGGGCACCTTCCTGTCCGATAGGATCGGGGTTTGGCGATTTGGACCTTAATATATGCGCAGTTCAGCGAATGTTCGCGTCAGTTATGAATAATATATTAATAAAAATAATATATTATGCTGAGCAGGGATGGACACATTTGAAATGGCACATTTTAAATAATATGCACTTACCTTTGTAAAATGAAGGCGACGTCAAAGCACACAATTCAAATAGTGGCGCGCAAGCTGAGGCTGGGCACATGTCACGTGACGTGAGTAATCTGATTGGTTGCTCAAATTTACCTTAAGCACCTCCCTTGTTGACCCAGGGACGCGTCGAACTCGGCAGAATCAGGACGTGCCCCATTTACAGCCCGACATTATTCAAATGTGCGCACGCACACAGCTCTTTTGCCTTTTGTCAACAATGAGTAATTTATTCATGTTTTAACATAATTTACTCATAACTAACGTAGACTAGACCACTTGGAAGTTGGAATAAAGAAATAAAATAAGTCCTGTGTCACATCGTAACATCTCAGCATTCTAGACATAGGCTCATTTAACCTATAAATAGACCAACACACCAATAAAAACGAGTAATTTAAAAAAAATTAAATTAAGATAAATTTTAAATTAAGATGGGTATTTGGCAATAACGAAATTAAGATAAAGGCTCCGCCGGATTTGCTTTATTTTATAAAAGAATAATGCCAACATTAGCGTGAATACTCAACATTATGCATTTAAGACTCAATGAATATTTAGTTATCATTTGTAAAACCTTTACTCGCAGAGATTAGGCTAGGTCTACATGTTTTTGTGGAGGAAAATGATTTAATCCACTGTAGATGTCTTCAGCGCGTTCCTGCGCTCACTGATGGTGCGTCATTATTCACTCATTATTCTCATTATAGACATGGTCAAAACTTTTCCACTTCTCGCTCACGAGTTTGCTTTAGTTGCTGGTGCCTGCTGGTGCAACCAAAACGTAATCACCAGAGGCAAGCCTCCATTACACCTGCTCAGCATTCATTTTCGCATCTTTCTCGCGCTAATCGAAACACATCACATGACCGCTCGTTTACCTCGTAAACTGGAGCGCAAACCCGAGCCCGGCCCGAGCCCGCATAAGATTATATAAATTAAGCCCGAACCCGACCGAACCCGGGCAAAGATCTTCAGCTCTAGTCTGAGAGGAAATCTGCAAATTCTTTTAGGAATTCTGTATACGGCCCTGGTGGTCTATACACAGTAGCCAGAGCAAGAGATACATTAGATTTCTTTTGCATGTCTGACAGTGTAACATTTAGCAGAAGTATTTCAAAAGGGTTAAACCTGTAACCTGTTTTCTGGGTAACATTGAGAATATCACTATTTATTGTTGCAACACCTCCACCATGACCAGTCTGACGGGGCTCATGCTTATAACAGTAGTTTGGTGGAGTTGACTCATTTAAACCAAAATAATCATTTGGTTTAATAAGTATATTACTTTACTATAAATAAAATGGAAAACTTACTTTTTTGTGAGTGTTAGTTATATTATATATATGGGTTTTCTGTACACAGTTATACAAATATAAATAGATGTCTCTCTAAAAATAAAGGCCTGAAACATCAAAATGTTCTTTTTAATAATTCACAATTTTCTATATTAAAAATAAATATTCCCTATTATAATGTATGTTTCTTAAGATCGTTGCACATTTTGTACATCCTACAAAACATCATTTATTACAAGATTTATTTTATCTTTGTTCACAAAGTTCGTTTATTATATGTAAATCGTACTTAAAGTGTATCTAGATGAAAAAACGAATACAAACTCATTTAATGGTATTTGTGGCCAAGACGGGATTCGAACCTCTAATTCTGTGTATTTTACTCATCCTGCCTACTTGGAATTTCCTTGGTTCCAATTGGCTAGTCAGCTCTCTACACCTATCCGTGACTGGCCCGGAGATGCCAGCCATGCAAGGCGCTATCAAGCTCGTCGGGAGCAGCTGGAGTTAGTTAGGTGTCTTACTCAAGGAAACCTCGACACTTGGTCAGGTGGAGCCGGGGATTGAACCACCAACCTTCCAGTTTGTAGACAACCTACATGAACCACTGAGCCACTGCCGCCCCTTCTATTAAAATCATTGCCTTCGACATCTATGAGCCAGTCTCTACAGAAGCAGATGGTCTCATTCTCCTGCTGCCATCTATTGCTTCCGACTGGAGAGAAACACACTTCAAATAAGGATGACAGATCGTTTGCAAAAAGTGGCTTTTTAGGATTTGTGAAGAGGTCTTCAAAAACACTGGGGTTGCTCCTAATCTCCTCCAGTACACCCAGGGCTCGTAAACCTTCCTGAAATCTGTAAAACATATGTAATAATAAAAGAAACATAATTTAGATGCATAAATGAGTTATTATACGCCGTTATATCCTGTAGCTCAATTGGTAGAGCCTTGCTTGAGCAGCAACAAGTTCATGGGTTTGATTACTAGGAAACTCACTTACCTGTACTGATATATTTGTTACTTGATTTCAGAATAAATCGCTTGTGATAAAAGCATACATTTAGAAATGCCTATTAATAAGGCCTAAGTACTAAAAGCACAAAGTTTTATGCAATTGTCTTGAAATTTGGTTAACATTATGCAAAGACATTGAAAATTGAGTTGTGCTTGCAGTGATCTTGAACAGTTTTGCAGTAGTTAATCAATAAATGTAAGGTGAAATCAGGTAAAAAGTAGTATTACATATTTCCTGCATGCATTTATATTACAATGGACTTGTCGGACTTCATGTGACACAGCAAGAACAGCTAAAGCAATTTGACAGCAGACTGATTTTTCACATTTCTTTTGCGTTTTTTTTTTTATGTCATCTGCCTGTCAAGTTCTTGCAGAGCCACATGAAGTTGAACAAGCCTAAATTTAAATTCAGCCTTGTCTAAAGGTTTGAAGCAGTTCAATACAGGTGCTGGTCATATAATTAGAATATCATCAAAAAGTTGATTTATTTCCCTAATTCTATTCAAAAAGTGAAACTTGCATATTATATTCATTCATTACACACAGACTGATATATTTCAAATGTTTATTTCTTTTAATTTTGATGATTATAACTGACAACTAAGGAAAATCCCAAATCAGTATCTCAGAAAATTAGAATATAACTTAAGACCAATACAAAGAAAGGATTTTTAGAAATCTTGGCCAACTGAAAAGTATGAACATGAGAAGTATAAGCATGTACAGCACTCAATACTTAGTTGTGTCTCTTTTGTCTGAATGACTGCAGCAATGCGGCGTGGCATGGAGTCGATCAGTCTGTGGCACTGCTCAGGTGTTATGAGAGCCCAGGTTGCTCTGATAGTGGCCTTCAGCTCTTCTGCATTCTTGGGTCTGGCATATCACATCTTCCTCTTCACAATACCCCATAGATTTTCTATGGGGTTAAGGTCAGGTGAGTTTGCTGGCCAATTAAGAACAGGGATACCATGGTCCTTAAACCAGGTACTGGTAGCTTTAGCAGTGTGTGCAGGTGCCAAGTCCTGTTGGAAAATGAAATCTGCATCTCCATAAAGTTGGTCAGCAGCGGGAAGCATGAAGTGCTCTAAAACTTCCTGGTATACGGCTGCGTTGACCTTTGACCTCAGAAAACACAGTGGACCAACACCAGCAGATGACATGGCACCCCAAACCATCACTGACTGTGGAAACTTTACACTGGACCTCAAGAAACATGGATTGTGTTCTTCTCCTCTCTTCCTCCAGACTCTGGGACTCTGATATCCAAAAGAAATGCAAAATTTACTTTCATCAGAGAACATAACTTTGGACCACTCAGCAGGAGTCCAGTCCTTTTTGAAGCGAGACGCTTCTGGCGCTGTCTGTTGTTCAAGAGTGGTTTGACACAAGGAATGCGAAGCTGAAACCCATGTCTTACGTCTGTGCGTAATGGTTCTTGAAGCACTGACTCCAGCTGCAGTCCACTCTTTGTGAATCTCCCCCACATTTTTGAATGGGTTTTGTTTTACAATCCTCTCCAGAGTGCAGTTATCCCTATTGATTGTAAACTTTTTTTCTACCACATATTTTCCTTCTATCAATGTGCTTCGACACAGAGCTCTGTAAACAGCCAGCCTCTTTTGCAAAGACCTTTTGTGTCTTGCCCTCCTCGTGCAAGGTGTCAGTGGTCATCTTTTGGACAATGGTCAAGTCAACAGTCTTCCCCTATGATTGTGTAGCCTACAGAACTAGACTGAGAGATCATTTAAAGGCCTTTGCAGGTGTTTTGGGTTAATTAGCTGATCAGAGTGTGGCACCAGGTATCTTCAATATTAAACAATATTCTCATTTTCTGAGATACTGAATTTGGCATTTTCCTTAGTTTTCAGTTATAATCATCAAAATTTAAAGAAATAAACATTTTAAATATATCAGTCTGTGTGTAATTAATAAATATAATATACAAGTTTCACTTTTTGAATGGAATTAGTGAAATAAATCATCTGTTAAGTTAATAGAAGGCATGCCAAGCAAACAATTGCATCAATAAACATAAGGGCAGTCTAATCTAATCCCAACTAAAATGCTTGTTTGAGCTGTCTCAAATAAAAGCAGTTTGCACTGACTTATCTTAAAATAGCTGTACCATTGTTTTGTTTGAAGATGCACACCCTTAATATTTTTGTAAGGTATGTTTGCAAAAACTCTAGTCTGTTCTAGTCCTGGTTTAACCTAAATCCTGTCTGAATATCCACGCCATAAACACACAATCCATACAAATAATAATTGCATGTGCTTATATTTAATTATCAGGGCCCGTATTCATAAAGATTCTGAGTCCTCTCAGAAAACTCTTAATTTAGTTTAAAACCTTTTACGTAGGAGTCTTAGCTTAAGGGGGGGGGGGGGGGGGGGGCACCTGCTAAACAGCTGTCCCAAGTAGCCCAAACCGTGTTCAACATCTTAAGTCACTCAGAAACAAGTATTACCGGTTTGAAGGAGGGCACAGACAGCTCAATGATTCAGCTGGAGGAACTACAAAAATGGTAATTTTAATAAACCAACAGCCAAGTAACACAATAAAAAGACACATTTTTATTTAACATAGGCAAGGCCATTTCTCATATTTCTATCTGGCATTCTATGAACAGAAAAAAATTGCCCTAAATTTATTTTAAATAACAGATTAAATGTTTTCTCCTTTCAGTAGCACAGAGCCTTCAGCAGAGGAATGGGGACCGTCGACATCGCAGACGGGTGACCCTCAGCCCGAAGTGTCTCATTCCCTGCCTTCTGCTGCCACCGCAGCTGCTCCACCACCATCCCTAGTATACAAAAAACTGGAGATGGAGATTGATGTCCTAAAGCAGCAGAAAATAGTACTCCATCTACAAGAGGAGTACTACAAACTAAATATTGAGCTACTCAAAAATAAAACTAATAACAAATAGTGTTTTTTTGTGTCTTTTATCATATCTTTTTAATGAAAATGTTGGCTAGTGTCCGTTTAGTAACAATTTTTATATTACATTCACTGTAACTTACATGAAATGCAAATTAATAAACTGGGCTCTGTAAGCATTCCCACTTTGGGACAGATCCCTCGCTTGTGGAGGGTATTCTTCATCATCCTCTTCATCAGCCCAATTGTACGTGGGAGGGTCTGCAATTTGTCTATCTTTACAGATGTTATGAAGCACTGCACAGGCTGTTATCACTTTGCAGACCTTTCCTGGTGCCATTCGCACCTCTTTAGTTGACCAATACCCTGCTCAACTACGGCTCGTGTTTTCTTGTGAGCTCTGTGAGTTAATGAAAATGAACAGAATTCAGTTGATATTTTCAAAACATGATGGTATGTTATTTATGGGAAGTAGAGTAGCCTACAAATAGCCTACTACTGCAACATATTTGTTGTTCTCTAAGTCCACACGGTGTATGTTGTCACTGTTACCTGTTGTAATTTAGCTGTGACCCCTGGTCAGGACGGAGGTAAGGTGTGAGTAGCCATGGTTTACAAGGATAACCACTGTCCCCTAACAAGTGGCAATTTGCTGGATTACGACGTCCTTCAAACAGATGTCTCAGGCCACTCTCCGCCAGTATCCTTTTTGAGCCTGAAATGTGGGAATGTCCAGTGGACACTAAATGAACTGTAACACAATAAGATGTTCTGAAAGTGCTGTAATTGTTTGTGTGATCACTCTGCTTGCAGAAGGTTGTGACAGACCCAAATCATCACTATTGTATTGTAGCATTTTCCCAGTTGCCAAATATCGTAATGTAGTGATTACTTTCAGTTCTGGCGCTATGGCATTTCTGCGCTGTGTCGGAGATTTTAGCACGTCTCTAATAAGATCAGTCACAAACACAATCTAATCTATAGTGTCTTATTAACTCACTGTCATCCATTGTCTGCAACACATTTCTTCTGCCTCTTCGTCTTTCTGCCATGTTCTCCTCAGCTAAAGAAACTCTTAAGCTTCTTAAAAGTCCTCTTCTGTGCTCCTAACAAGTTTGACCTTAAGACCTCTTTTAAGGGTTAAGATGCTTTCTGAATTACTTTTTACTTTACTAGGATTTTTTCTTTAACTTTAAGAGTAAACGCCCACATTTCTAAGAATTTTCTTAGAATTCTGTCACTAGGAGCTACTTGTGAAAATATGAATAAAAATGAATTTAATTCGGCCAGCGCTCATAAAATAATAAAATAAATGAACAGCAAATTAAATTGTTTTGGGTGAACTGTTCCTTTAATAAGTACTGTTTACATTGTTTATAATGTGCTGTTGATGAATTTTGAGTTTACTTTATGGCGTTTACATTTCTGAACATATTTTGCTATTCATTTTAATAATGGAGTGAGATTTTTTCAGACATGGGATGGTAATAGGAACGTCTGTACCTAATCTGTTCGCCGTGTTTTGCCTAGGGATGCAATGTTCAAGTCAAGTCTGTCTCTTCATCAGTGAAAATACAATACATTAACAATTTAACACTGGTATCAGATTGGTACTCGGTATCGGCCGATAAAGGTCTTAAAGGGAAGGTTCGGAGTAAAATCAACCTAGGCTCCTTTGCACCATGACCTAGAGCCAAAACCCCCCCAGAAGCCTTGTTCCCCTTGGTTGAACATTATTAAAGTTAGAGCTTATTTAGAGATATCAGCCGGATGGCTAAGTGCAGGCGCTAATGGATCCCAGGCTGTTTCTGGTAAATTACCCCACTAATAATGCCCAGAATGATGCCAAACTTCTACAGTAGTACAAATAGGTTCTGTACTCATAAAACAAGGCTTTGGAAAGTTTGAAAGTACATCAGTAGTTTATTTAAATAACACTTGCCTGACGGCTCATGCTACCGCTAACCCAGACGTCGACGTCACTTCAGTGGCTTGGGAAAAGCACGTAAAAGTCCTGGCAGAAAGCGCTGCATAAAGATGTAGTGTAAGGACAAATAATTTATTTTATTCCGAACTGTTAACAACTTACTGTTAACTAATAATTGTTGCAAACTGGTACTACCAACAAAATATGAGTGCATTCCTGGAACTGGGCATTGTTACACTACATCCTTATGCAGCGCTTTCTGCCAGGACTTTTTTACCTGCTTTTCTCTAGTCACTGATGTGATGTGATTTTTCAATGCTTCAAAATATTCTAACCGATCCTCTGATGTCACATGGACTACTTTGATGATGTTTTTCTTACCTTTCTGGACATGGACAGTAGACCGTACACACAGCTTCAATGGAGGGACTGAGAGCTCTCGGACTAAATCTAAAGGAGGTCTTACATGTTTGGAACAGCATAAGGGTGAGTTATTAATTACATAATTTTCATTTTTGGATGAACTAACCCTTTAAGGTCATTTTTCGGCTGCTTTCATGCCAATGTCAGGGATTTTTAACCACCACTATGAAACACTAACTGCTAGCTGCCAGATCTCTAACATCGCATAAATAACTGCTTAGATCCATTTTTGTTTTAACTATATGCACTTTTTATTTACCTCGTAACTTACCTTTATACATCAGATAGTCAGATCGTCAGTGCCAAGAGAATATTCCTGCGTCGTGTCGTGGTGAGCTGGATCAAAGAGAGCATGTCAGACCTATTAAAGTACAGAATTTCGCTGTTGGAACGTTATGAAATAATTTCAAATAGGTTAAACGATTACATTACTATTTTGTTGGAAGAATATTTTCTTTTTTTGAAGAGAGAGCATACTTACATGTAAAGTAGTCAGACTGAAGATGGCGCCTTCGTTCTCAGCTGAATAGGTATTTTTACAGTACTTTGCTGTCATATCACAGCAGATAGTTAATAGTCAGTGAGCGAATCCGCATTACTGCGATATTACAGTAAAACAATACACAGTATTTTACTGTAAAAAAAAACAGTTAAATATTGTGAAAGTCTGGAAATATTTTACAGTGTAGTAATTATTATCACTATTATTAAATACTGACATTTTATTTTACAGTGCAGTATGATTAATACAATAGTAAGAGTTTTTAATGATTTGTTTATTAATATATATTTAAAATAAAGTAAAATAATAGTTTGTTAAAATAATAACAACAAAATATAAATTTTACTTTACTGTTAATCATAACAATTAAACAGATCAATAAAATCTTACTATTGCAATAATCCTATTGAAAAATTAAGACTGTAATAATAATATTAATAATAATAATAATAATAATAATAAATAATAGCTACTTATTTTACAATGGAACAGGATTAATCTAGTAGTAACTTATCATTTAAATAATAAAAATACATAATTAATATTTTTGGTTTATATTAAATTTCACTTTATTTTACAATATGATAGGATTACTGCATTTATAACATTTCTTTAATGTTATAATAAAATAGTACAATTAAGTTATTATTTTGATTATTATTAGTAGTATAATACTGATATTTTATTTTATTAATTATAATTGTATTATTTAAATTAAAATCAAAAGTCCATTAAATATATTATTGCAATTTGTATTCAATAAAAAGTCAGTATTTATTAATAATATCAACAAAAATATGAATTTTATTTCAATAACTGCAAGACAATAACTGTTACAATTGAAAATTATACTATTGTAATATAAAATAAAATATGTATTTGTAGTAGTAGTAGAACTGACATTTTTATTTTACAGCAATTTTACAATTTTAATGCATTTATTAAGTTTATGTTATTATTATTTACTAAATATTATGCTTTATGTTATATATACCAATTAAACAAATCAATTAAAGCTATTGCAGTAATCATATTGCACTCTAAAATAAAATGTTAGTATTTATTAATAATAATATGAATAATAGTATTATTATTATACACTAAACCAAAATATTTTATATTGTCATATTTTTTATTAATTATAATAATTATTATTATTAATAGTTAATTATAACAAATTAGAAAATAAATATATTATGATTGCAATAATCCAATTGTACTGTAAAATAAAAAGGGGGTCTTTATTAATAATAATCTAAATAGTAATTGTATAATTAATTTAATTATTAAATAATATTATACATATTGCAATATTTGTTTAATTATTTGTTTAATTGTTAAATATTATTTGAATGACAACAATTAAAAAATCCATCAGAAATGTTATTGCAATATTTATTCAATAAAAAGTTAGTATTTATTAAGATTAACCAAAATATGAATTTTATTTTACTATTATAATAAGATAATAACATAACTGTTATAGTAGTAGAATAAATATACTGACTTTTTATTTTACAGCAATTGTAAATGTTTTTGTGTATTTATTATCATTTAAATCTTGTTATCTCTACAAACACAAATCTCACCGTCACAGACGCTCAGCTGATTTACACCAAAACACCTTCAGTTTATTGTAAAAACATGCAGCGTTTTCAAACAGATTTCAGATGGATTTATTTGATGAATGAACAGAGTTTGAGTCTCTTATAACACACATAACATACACACAACACACTTCAACCATCTTCACACATTTGTGATGAGAAGCGTTTATAAATCTGCTGAAAACAAACCAGACGCGTTATTATTATTAACTACATATTCAGTTTACTGTTTTAATTACATCAATTAAACTTAATAAGGTTAGTATATAATAATATATTGATTTTACTTGTATTATAACAATTAAAGAAATTAAAGAAAATATATTAATTATATATATATATATATATATATATATATATATATATATATATACAAATTATAATTGTATTATTTAAATTGCAATAATATTAATGCAATACCAGTTTTTATGGATTTTTTAATTGTAATGTTTATTCAATAAAATAAACTCAAATATATAATTCATATTTTGGTTATTATTAAATATTTTTTTATTGTATTTATAAAGTATGATAGGATTACTGCAATTATATTTTTTGTTATAATTTGTTATAAAATTATTATTATTATTAAATACTGACATTTTATTTTACAGTGTGTTATGATCACTTCAGTAGTAAGAGTTTTTATTGATTTGTTTAATGGTAAAGCTCAGGTCAGTCTTGTGATGAAATCAATTATATTCACGATACAAACATCAATTCAGATCTGATCTCAAGTTCATTTCTCATCATGTTTTATTATTTATGAACAAAAACCAGAGAGAAAAACTAATGGCATACTTTTCACAAACATGATTCATGAAGAACTTTTCTGTTGAAAGAACATTTTAATAGAAATAATACAAATGATAGTTTTTAGACTACAATAAAAACACAAATGTAGTTTCTCTCTCTCTCTCACACACACACACACACACACACACTGATCTCTCTCACACACACACACTCTCTCTCTCTCTCTCTCTCACACACACACACACACTCTCTCTCTCACACACACACACATACTCTCTCTCTCTCAAACACACACACTCTCTCTCTCACACACACACACACACTCTCACACACACACACACACACACACACACACACACACACACACACACACACTAATCTTATGGTTTATATGATGTTTTCTGACACACATTTATTCTGACTGTTATTTCCGTGACAGAAGTTCAGCTGCAGTATTAATGTCATGAAGAGACTATAACATCTCACTGTCACTGGTTTATCATGCAGCTCAAAGCATTATGGGTAGAATCTCTCGTCAGTCTCTGATCCATCAACACAGTTTCACTGATGATTTATAACCAACAGTAAACCCAGGATAGAGCGGCTGAGTGAATGTGGTGTGGACTGTGTGGATGAGGCTCATTGTGTTTTCAGAGACGCTGTAGAAGGACAGAGTTCCTGCTCTGTGATCCACATACACTCCTATTCTTCTGATATTAACATTATCATACACTCCTGTTCTTCTGCTGATGGGCTTCACAGGGAGATCAGTCTCTATGTTATTGTGACTGAATGAGTAACTGGAGCGAGAGCAAATCAAACTCCAGGACTGGTCATTACGTCCAAACCAACACTCATTACCCCATCCCTTCCTACTGATGCTCTTATATGACACTGATATAAACACATGTCCACTCCACTCAATCTCCCAGTAACAGCGTCCAAACACACTCTCTCTACACAACACCTGACACCAAAAATCAAATCTGTCTGGATGGTCAGGATACGGCTGATTCTCTCTCACACGTGTCACCTTTCTGTTCTTCTCAGACAGACTGAGTCCAGTGTTTGCTGTGTTTGGATCCAGTGTGAGAAAACAGGCATCTGAACACAAGAACAGAGACATTAATGACAACAACAATCACTACAGCTGTGTGTGTGTGTGTGTGTGTGAGAGAGAGAGAGAGAGAGAGAGAGAGAGAGAGTGTGTGTGAGAGAGAGACTTTGACTTTATAATCTCTTTATTTATCAACAGTATTAGACAAAACATCAAAACTTAATCAGAAACCAGCAGTTAAAAAGGAGGGTAAGAATAGAAAAAAAAAGAAAAACAAAAAAGGAAAAAACAAAAACAAAAGAATTTTAAAAATATGCACACCTCTTAAGAAAAGGTTTAAAAAAAATAAAAACCACCCATCACTTTAAACATTAGTTTGTAAACAGCCATCAGGGTCAATTTCACAGACACACTGATTTATGCACCATTTGAGAGTGAAAGTTTCCATATCATCAACAAGCTTGTAATAGGCATACTCAATATTGATACGAGATTTCAATAATCCCCTAAAAATAGAGATAACATCAGTTGATCCTGTGCCAAGTAGTTTCCTTTTGCGTGATACCCAAATTGCCATTTTTGCCTGGCCAAACAAAAAATTTGTTAAAACGTGAACTGGCTTGTTGCTCCTTTTGTACTTGGGACAATAGATAAAACATACAGGCGTAAAAACTTCCCCCAAAGACTGACAGTAGTCTTCTAATAGATAAAACAGCGGTTGGAGTCTCGAACAATTAAGAAACAAGTGAAAAATTGTTTCTTGCAGCCCACAAAAAGAACACTCTTCCCCTACTAGTGGATCTAGGTGTGCTCTGTGTCTGTTTGTAGCTATTATACCATGCACTATCCTCCATTGAAGGTCTCCAGACCTTTTCTCAATAGGGGGTTTGTACAGGGTCCTCCAGCAGCCTTTAGGGGAGACGCCCAATCCAAAAAACTCTTGCCACTTAGACTCCTTCACGTTTTCAAGAGCGTGAAAATGTGTCACCTTGACACACAATCCATAAAGAGCCTTCTTTCCTGCGTCACCAAAACAGCTCAGTTCAGGGGTTTTAAAAGACAGCAATTTGCCCTCCGTTTCCTGCCATTCTCCAGTATCAAACGAGAGAGTCATCTCTGGGAAAGGAGGACGGTCCACATCAGGTGTTTCCAAGGAGAGTCTAAAATCCAATGGTAAAGACTCACGGATTTGAGTTAACAGTTTCCCTGCCACTCTAACTGACCTCATGCCCAGTTTTAGTGCTAAGGTTTCCGCAGATATCCATCCTCTCTCAGTGATCAAATGTCCAACTTTAGTGATCTTAGCAGACCACAAGACTTTGATGAGGGATTCTGACCTAAGGATATCTATGTCCATAGTAGAGTTAAAAAGCAGTGGTTCTTCCCTTAGCCAAGGTCTCTGTGTGCTATTAAAATCTCTTGAAATCTTGAAGGGCGACCACGCTCTTAAGCATGTCCTGTAGAAAGGTGTTATTCCAGTCAGATTCAACTTGTTGGTGTCAATGAGAAATAGGTGACGGTCTAATCCCATGTTACCAGCTCTCCTCAGAAGGGCACAGGCTACTTCAGCCCAGGATACATCCTCCCCGTATAAAAGTCTCTGAACAGTCTGAAGTCTGAAGGCTTTAATTCTGGAATTAATGTCAACAAGTCCTTGTCCTCCTTCCCGAATAGGCAGGTAGAGTACAGGTGCCTTCAGCCAGTGCTGTCCCGACCAGAAAAAGTCTACCAGCTTCTGTTGAATTTCCCTCACCAGATCTTCAGGAGGCTCTACGATCATCATTTTGTGCCAGAGAGATGAGGCCACCAGATTGTTGCAGATTAGAACTCTCCCCCTGTAGGACAGCTGGGGTAGCAACCACTTCCAGTGAGACAACCTCGCACACACTTTCTCCACTAGCCCCACCCAGTTTTGTCTCCTATAGTCTCCTGTGCCTAAAAACACCCCTAGGTATTTAAAACCCGTTTTACCCCACTGCAAACCACCTGGAAGTAAAGGACCTTGACCAAGCTGACCACACCATAGACCACTGCTTTTCCCCCAATTTACCTTGGCTGAGGAGGCTTTGCCATAACACAGCAAAGCCTCTTCTAGGAGAAGGACATCATTTTGATTTCTGATTAAAACGGTTACATCATCAGCATATGCTGAAAGCTTAATAGGTTTTTGAATCTCTAGTTCATTAACCCTTAAACCTGTTAACTTCCTTCTAAACTTGCACAGCAGAGGCTCTATGACTATGCTGTAAAGTTGACCAGACAGGGGGCAACCCTGTCTAATACCTCTGTTAACTCTGACAGGGACACTGAGGCCACCAGCAATTTTTATCATGCATGTAGCGTCATTGTACAGCAGTCTAATCATAGAAATAAACTTGTCTCCAAAACCAAAAGCCTTAAAGGTTTCAAAAAGAAAAACATGATCAACACGATCAAAGGCCTTTTCTTGATCTAATGATAAAAAACCAAGGTTAATGTTGTTATTAAAAGCAAAATCAAAAATGTCCCGTACTAAATGTAGATTATCTAAAATACATCTCTCTTTTACACAGTAAGACTGATCTTTGTGAATGATTGCGTGCATTACATTGTTTAATCTGTTCGCCAAACATTTTGACAGAACTTTGTATTCAAAACATAAAATTGCGATGGGCCTCTGATTTTTTAAGAGGGTTAGATCCCCTTTTTTGGGTAACAGTGTTAAAACAGCCCGCTGACAACTTAAAGGAAGAGACTTTTCACCAATACATTTCTTGAGGACCTCAAAGTAGTCAGGTCCTATTAAAGACCAAAACTTTTTATAAAATTCGGCAGATAAGCCATCCAGCCCTGGTACCTTCCCTGAAGAAAGACCCTTTACAGTAGCAGTGACTTCCTCAAATGTTAAATCAGTTTCCAAGAGTTGTTTTTGTTCTGAAGTTAGAACAGGGAGGTCCTGTAACAGTTCATCCTTAGATTGTTCATCTGTGGCTTCAGCAGCAAAAAGATCAGAATAAAAGTCAACAGCAAGTCTGCGCATTGTCACAGGATCTGAAGTTTCTTGTCCATCATTGTCTTTTAAACAGTACATTTGTTTCTCCTGTCCTGCTTTACGCTCCAAGTTGAAAAAGAAGGAGGTTGGGCCATCCATGTCCTTTATGTTCAGAAAACGGCTCCTAACAAGCGCCCCTTTAACTTTTTCATTTAAGATGGAGCTGAGCTGATTCTTTTTTTCAGTCCAAAGTTCATGCAATTGTTCTGCATCATTTACAAACATACTTTTTTCAATGTCAAGAATTTCCTTTTCCAGCAGTTCTACTGTATTTTTTAAAACCAGGGAGGAAAAGCCTTTGTACTGTTGGCAATAAGTCTTTATGTGCACTTTACCGATTTCCCACCATTGAGTAATACTTTCATAAAGGCACTTCTCACTTTTCCAAGTTTCCCAAAAAGATTTAAAATTTTCACAAAAACATTTATCCTCCAACAGTTTATTATTAAAATGCCAGTAGTAACTCGTATGGGTTCTATTCACCAATACACAATCAACAGTGACAAATTTGTGATCAGAAAAAGACGCAGGAAAAATAGCTGCATTGAATACTCTATTTCTCATGTTTTGTGATGTATAAAACCTATCCAAACGTGCTCCAAAAATCCTATCATTGCTAATTTTGACCCAAGTGTACTGCTTTATTAAAGGATTATTCTCTCTCCATACGTCTGTCAGGTTAAAACTTGTTATGATTCTAGTCAGACAAGAAGATGACTGCATATGAGGCTCATCGCCATTTCTATCTTGTGTGAAATCTAGAGTGCAATTCCAGTCTCCTCCTAATATGATAAAATCACCAGTTTGCTGCAATTTTAAAAACTGCTCTAGTTTCGCAAAGAGCTGTAATCTGTCTGCTCCAGTATTAGGGGCATAGATATTGATAAACAAAAAAGAGAAATTGTTAATTTCAGCTCTGACAGCCATCAGCCTCCCAGGTTCTAGTTCATTTTTCATCAGAACTTTAACATTTACATTAGGAGAAAAAAGTACAGCCACACCGGCACTAATATTAGATCCATGACTAAGCACTCTCTCTCCTTTCCACCATAATCCCCAATCAGCTTCGTTATCAAAATTACTGTGGGTCTCTTGTAAAAAGACAACACTCGGGTTCTTTATTCTTATGAAGTCTAACAATAAACCTCTTTTTTTTTCCATCCCTTAATCCATTTATGTTTAAGGACCCCACCCTCAAAACTTCCATAAGAGGTAGAAAGAAAAAGAGAAAACAGTAAAAAAGAAAAAGGAAACTTATCCATCTTAATTATTTGGTCTTTCCCCTTGCTTTAACTGATTTCCTTCCAGATCTGATAACAGTTAGATGCTTTTTGAGGCGAAAACGCTTTTGTTGTGAAAGCTCATCATAAGTACTCATTCTTCTAGCCAATAACAGAGGAGACAAACTTTTCCACATCTGGAAAATAATCGCAAACCTCAACACCAGCTCTACCTTTAGTTTTGTCAAGAAATGAGTTTATTTGCTCTAGAGTGTACAAATCATCAACCACTTTTGAAACATCAGACCACTGCTCATCATCTCTTGAACCATCATCAGTGCACTGTGAAAACACTTCCATCTCAGCCATATTCTCCTCTGAGACACCTGCCTGCCCTGTAACATCACACACATCTTCAACATCACTTTGAGCATCATTCTGTTCATTATCGTCACACTCACTCACATCCTTATGTATTACAGTAGGCCTACTACATTCAGCTTCCCCAAACACTGCCAGGAATACCAGTAGTTTCATTCCCCTCATCTGTAGCTCTTTCAGCCTGCTGCTCTGGCCTCTGTGCGTCTGTATTACTCGTATCGTCGCGGGATGTAGATGCGCGTGGTTCCTCATTATTATGCGGGCATGCGAGGCGTTTGTGGCCCACGTCACCGCATTCATAACAACGCATACTATCGGTACTGGCATAAACCATAAACGAACTCGCTTCATAAGGGACGCGGAAAGAGACATCTAAAGTCCGCTCAGGGGAGTTTAGAAACATAAAGACCTGCCGCCTAAAGGAAAGGACGTGCTTTAGTGCGGCATTTTTACATCGCAGAGGAACCGCTTTAACCCTTGTGCGGTCTTCGGTCATTTCTGACCGGAATATTTTACGTTTAAAAATGTTAAAAATCACAGCTTCATCGGAATGATATGAAATGCGGTGACCTTCATGGCATTTGGGGTGTGAAGACACAAAAAAATTGAGGGCATGATTCGAACAGTCTAAGTGGGCGTAAAAAAAATAGTAACACTCATGGTCTTCGGTCAAAAATGACCGTCCATAGGAAATGAATGGGAAATAGACAAAAATACAACAATTCAGAGAATGTTTGTGTACACAATCTACAAATCGATCACAAAACTGAAAAAAAGTGCACAGCAGTGAAGGGATGACACTATAAAACATCAAGAGTGTGATATTGACACATCCAATCACACACAGATGCACACACACACACACACACACACACATACTAACACATAGACACCTATGAACTACTGTGTCTGTAACACAGAGCAAAGTTTTGAGAATGTGAAATCCATTCAATAATTCAGTCATAATGCAGAGAAAATCTAACAGCAGTGAAGGTATGACACAATAATCACACACACACACACACACACATAGGGAAATATGTGACTGATGAAACTGTAACAGAGAAATGTGAGAATATGTTAAATAAATTCAATGAATCAAATAAAGGGGAGACATTGGATCCAAAATGCAAAAGTCACACACCGTGTCTTGAACACACACACACACAAACACACACACAAGCACGAGCGCACGTGCGCACGCACGCACGCACACACGCACAAACAGAGTAAGGTCAAAGGATGGAATTCTTCCCTAGTAACCTCCAGGCCTATTCGAGCGACCCAGGCCCAGCGTGACACTTTTTTTATTTTTCTATTTTCCATTTACATGTACTGTTTGAAAATTATTAAATGTTTGCTGTTATTTTTGTTTTTTGTTCATAATTGCTGTTGGCAATCTTGAAGAGTTACTGTTCATTGAATTGCAAAAAAAAAATTTTATGGAAATGTTTACAATAAAAGGTTAATAAAAATATGTTATGATTGAAATAAACTAGAATTCACAAGCCTTTCTACAGAGAGCTGTACATTCTCTATAGTGGTAAAAATGTGCTATTGCATGATAAAAATGCTTAATTTGTCCACCAGATGGCACCAATCTAATTTCAAAAATTGTTTTCTATAGGCCTTGGCTGTACTTTAAAATAAAATACAGCTTTGATAATTTTTTTTTAAATTACATATATATATACATTTTCAATTATATTCAATGGGAAAAATTGATCATAATTATTGCATAAAAATTCATTATTATCATAAAATTCTCTCAAAACACCAAAAAAAGAAAGAAAAAATATTATTGAACAAAAATACATTTGATTGATTTTACTTTTACCTTTTCAAGACTTTTTCTAAGACCTTCTCAATATTTTTAATACCTCACCGCTACTTCAAGCTGTAACCATTTACATCAGTGATACTTTTTACTTTTAACAGTTTTAGTTTGTGATAAAGACTATAGACCACTCGGATACAAAAAAAAAATTCAAATAGGCTGGGATAGTAAATCATAGCAAAGTTTATTAAAAAACAAAACAAAACTTTGCTCCACCCTCAACAACAATCATGCTGACATGTGCCTCAGTTCCTCTGATTTTTTTCCCAGCAGCTTCTCAGTTTGGACCAATTTGTTCCTTTTTTTTTTATTTACTACGTCTTCTGAGGATGTTGGACTTCGTGATCAGTTGTGCCATTAATGTCCCAGATTTCTCCTCTGCCTGCTCGGCTAATTTATCAGCATCTGTTTGGAGGGATTCGCACACCTCTGTCAGAACCGTTTGTTTCCGTTTCAGGTCTCCTGTCTCCTCTTGCACTGCTTTTCTTTTGAGGTCCTGTGTGGAACTCTGTTTCTACTTCCGTTCATCTTCCAGGTAACTCCTGTACCTTGATCTTGCACAAGCTACTGAAGCCATGAGCTCCTTTGTGAGAGGTACCTTCCAAACACCCCCACAGACACTGATCTGGTCACATATCAGCCTCAAAGCTTCCATCGTTTTTGTTGACTGGTTGAGCGACTCGTCAAACATTAAAACAAACTGGCCAGCCTTGTTGATGGTGTTGATGAGCTCCTGCTTAAAGTGTGGTGCTAACCCGAATCGTATGATGTATCCAGTTTTGTCCTTGCCACAAGTGAACGATTTTGTTATATCCGAATCTGGAAACATAGCCTTGAAAACTTCAGCCACGTTTTCGTTTGAGTTCAGTGAATTGTGTTTCTCCGCTGTGTGGAGACACCACAACATCTCAGCACGCAGTGTTGCTGTGCCGCCCAGAGCCACTCTGATGTTGGCTACAGAAGATGAGGAAGCAGAGATAGCCCAGGTCATAGCTGTAGCTTCAGCGACTGCCGGTGTTGTAACGACGTTGGCACTAGGTTGTGGTGGTGCAACGCAATTACCACAGAAGCTAGCGATGGAGAGCTGCCGCTCTCTGCGGCTTTGTGGCTAGCACAACACATGTGGGACTTTAACGAGTAAATGCCCAGTGACACAATAATAATTTTTTTCTTGCATAATGTACAATATGCCTCCCTGATATTCCTCTCGACTGGCTGCAGCCACTCTTTAAAGTCCGGCATTTCCAGCAAGGATGCAGCAAATTTGCACTTCCCCATTCTGTTCATGCGTTCACCAACCTAAAACATTTCGGTGCCCGTGTGAGTGATAGCACCCTGTCGTGAGGCCAGCACGAGTGAGGGCCTATAGCTCACACAGAATACAATGGGTAGCATATTCCAGCTGAACATATGCTAGCAGGCTGCCTGCCCGTGGGAGGACAGAAGGCAGGTATCCACCAAGATGGTGATACATAAGAACTCTGAGGTACCCAGCCCGCAGGGTGGAAGTTTCAACGACAGAGCTGGCAAGGGGCTTGCCAAGGGGAAGACACATGCTGCGAAGAGACTTACTGTGGACATACACACGTGGGATTGCCCAGAAAAGGGGAATCACAACACATGGAAGCACCTAGTCCCACACAGGGCTGTGTGGGCATGTACGCAAGTGTTGGACATCAACACTGCTGGAGGAACCCAGGGTTCTGACTGAGGAACTCACCTGAGGGGAATAGCGCACGCATCCAGTCCGCAGAGTGGAATGGTGCAGCAAGCGGATTGACACCGAGCAGGACCTTACTGGCCCGAAGGGGCGAGTACCCGGGAGGACACGGGCTCTACACAGAGATTATAAAATCTCACGAATGTGTTAGGTGTCGCCCAGCCCACAGCTATACAGATGTCTGCTAGCGAGGCGCCATGCGCCAGCACCCAGGAGGAAGCTACTCTCCTAGTTGAGTGAGCTCTCACCCCTAGGGGACATGGCATGTCTTGAGCCTGATAAGCCAGGACAATAGCATCCACTATCCAGTGGGATAATCTCTGCTTGGAGACAGCCTTTCCCTTCTGCTGGTCTCCGTAACAGACAAATCACTGACTCACAAGCAGATTTCCTTTGCTCTGTTAACAAAACCAGATGCGTGTGCTCACATCATAGACTGTATAAGTGTCAGATATATGCTGCCTTACGTGTCTCCTCTCGCTCAACCTGTGTCGTGTGCACTCACAACTCTCTCTGTGCTCATGCGCAAGATATAAATTTTTTTCGCACCTTTCTATTTATAACCTTTTCTGTTCTCCTCTTTTTACTGCGTGCAATGTGAACGTTCTGATCCGTTAACATGGGCTCAAAAAAATGGCTACGCATCACAGTGTGTGTGAACCTGGAGTTAGGCATATGCCCAGTCTGCTCTGTTCTCGCGCTCCACTTAGGATGCTGCATCCTGATTGGTTCAGATAACATACTGCGGGAGGTCAGGGCCACGCGCTATAAAGCGATTTAGAAATCGCGCACACTCAAATTGCGATTTTATTTCAATTTCGATTAATCACACAGCCCTAGTTTATATGTAATCCTATCTAGATGTTTTATGTCTTTGTTGAGGTCTATAAAGTAAAAAATGTATTGATAAATATAGATTTCAAAGGATTAAAACTTCTCAAAGTATTTGGGTTAAAATCCCGTTGCGTCATCTAGAGGACAACATAAATATCACAGCCTTTATCTTTCATTTAAAATGGGTGATTGACTGAATATGACTTTATATTAAATGTGTATTAACATTAAAAGTAAATGTGATATAAAAACATTGTAAGTTAGGCTACTAATCTTTCATTGTACAGAAAGAGAGCAAAGAACATTTACATTATCAAAATATATTTAAATTATCAAAGAACATTTACATTATCAAATAATTTTTTCACTAACATTCTAGAGTTCAATCACTCTCAAAAACTCCCATTAAAATCACTGAAACTGTTAACACTTTGAAATCAATATCTTATTTACAGAATCCTACACACATCTGCACATTATTGTTTCTGATGAGAGAAATTGCCAGAAAGCGGTCTCCAGTCAGTGAGCGAGTGAAGGAAGTGCTGGCATTTTAGCGATGACTCATCAGAACACCTCTGATTGGTCATTGCATTCATAAGCTCAACAGAATCCTGTGTGATTGGTTATAATGCGCACTGCTGTAAAAACACGTCTGTCTCCGGCTCAGCTCCAGTGAACGCAAATCTGAATTTAGCAGCTGATGATATGACTCGCTGATTGATCTCACGCCGGTGTGATTGTATCAAATATAGAAAATATTAATCGCCTATTTTTTGTCTTTTGGAAGCTGCATTCAACCTGGCTCCCCTCTATTATAAGTTACACATACAACAAACTAATGTCATAGCGGTATCGTGTACTGTAATTAAATGTAGCCTAAGTTATAGGCCTACCTGTCAAACCGTAGACAGCACACGCGGTGTTCATCTTGTACAGATCTTCATCGCAAGCAAACAATAACCTTTGCAGATTTGCTTTCAATTTAGTGCAGATCCAACTATAGAGATAGAAAACACCCAAATTTTTTCTAAAACACTGCTGAAATTGTTTTAAATAAATATAATCTAGAATCATTCAGAGTAACAGTTGCCATTTCCTTTACAATATACAGTTAAGAAAATAGCTTATCTTAAAATCTTTTTTTCCTGCTTTTGCGGAAAGAAAAGTCCTTGATAATGTCACTGAAGTCAAGGGATCTGAGAAAGTCACTTTCCAGGGACATCAAAGTAAGATGGTTTAGTCTCTATTGTAACATGGATGAACGAAGACGTTTTTTGACTGAAGACAGTTCTTCCTGACATTGCACTCAGTGAATATGCCACAGATGACTCATCTGGTTGCTTTTAACGTCGTCTCTCTGTTTGTATGTCAATTTTGTATGTCTGAGATACACATGACGACATGTTTTGGCTCTCAAACTGATCACGGAGATCTGCAAAGCAATCTTTCAATGAACCCACCAGAGCAACAGCATTAGACAGGTCAAGGGCCACCATCTGAAGTTGTGTGCTTGTTTTTTGAACACGCTGCAGCACTGTATTCCACACACTGCACAGAATGGCAACTTCAAGCTTCTCCATCTGCCTGGAGAGAGATGTGCCCTCACTGCGAGTGGTCAGGTTTTGATGATCATCTTCTGCTACTGTTTGAAAGGACTGGAAAATGTTGTCATAATTTAGACAAAGGGTGCTGGTTGCTTGTGCATGCGCACTCCACCTTGTGTTTGACAAGGATCTCAGAGTTTGAACACGGCCCTTCTCATTTTCTTCTAGGTTGGACGTAACAATCTGCTACCTACCTATTTTGAGCAGAAGTTAAATAGAGACTGTACAAATGAGAAAAAACACCTCAGTCTCAAGACAACAGTTTACAGCATTTACCCCAAATAAGTTCACAGTATGTGCAGCACAGGGAACCCATTCAGCTAAGGGGTTGACTTCACGTATATGAGATTGCACACCTTTATAAGCACCAGACACATTACTGGCGTTGTCAAAGCACTGTCCATGCCAATCCTCTGTTTATGTTCATCTCCTTCACAACTGATATAACTGAATTGAACAGTGACTCACCAGTGTGACTGCTTATGGGTAGAAACTTAAGAAAACGCTCCTCTGTGTTTCCTTCTTCAGATACATATCTGACAATAAAAGTGAGCTGGTCTGAATGTGAAATGTCTGGGGTGGAGATCATTATCGAAAAATATTTGGCCATCCTGATTTTATCCAGGATTACAGAAAGCAGCTTGTCAAATCAATGCAAGGAAGTGACTAAAACTGCAATTCATCGACTGGCCGCTTGAGGCTGGCTGCAAAAGGGAGTCAATAGTCTAGATGGAAATAGGGATCCACACGCACCCCCCGTCTTTTTTTATGCCACCTGATTTTTTTAAATCCTTAAAGTGTCTATTTTCATAATCTGCCAGGTGCCAAGCTGAAATAATGTCCCAAAGGGTTCTTTTTGAACCCTTTGCTGCACCCGACCGGAACCCGAAAAATCTAAAAGTGATATAGAAAGTGACATAACATTAGAAGTAAACAACATACAGAGACAAATGAACACATTTTCCCATACAATTCTGACCCCAGGAATTTAATGGAATGGTTATTTTTGACATTTGACAACATATTGACCTTATTTCTGGACAAAAATAGCAACAAAATGGCCAAAGATATGTAGAGGATCAACTATTTTTTCGTTTCCTCAAGCATTTAGGGTGATTTTTTTCCCACAACATATTATTTTCTTTATTATTCAAGTGTCTATTATAAGATTAAATCGGGTACCAAGCTGAAATAATGTCCAAAATGCTTAATTTTTAACCCTTTGCACCAAACCCAAAAAATCTAAATATGACTTAAAGTGGCATAACTTTTGATGTAAACAACTCACAGAGACAAATGGACACATTTTTCAATACAATTCTGACCCCAGAAATTGTTATTTGTCATGTTTTATAACATCTTGACCATCTGTGGTCAAAAAGAGCAAAAAAAAGTTCATTTGACAGTGTTTTTATTATACTTAAATGCCTGAAATAGGGTTTATTTTAACCTTTTACTTCACCTGTCCTGAACCTGAAGATATTTAAAATAGTTTTACTTTTTGAAGTTAACAAGACAACGCAAATTAGCTAAAATAAAAAAATAAAATGAATAAATAAAAAAACTACAGAAAAAATCCAAAATGGTCCAAAAAGTTGACTGAGCATAAACTGCAAGTTTTAGATTTTTGGGGCTTTGCAGTTGGTGGTCATCGGTTCATACCTGCAGATTGCCATCTCCCACTTCTCTCTCTTTTGGAAAAATTTCAGTATTTTAAACTATAATTAAGATATACCTTTGTAGTCATAACTTAAAGTGATTTTTCAACAGTTTTTACTATAATCACAGGCTTTTGGAAATCGAATCTGTATTCTTGACTAGAAGTCTTGGTAGCTTAGCTGGTATCTACTAGCTAAAGTGGTTTTTTTTTTCAGGCTCAATACTTCATACATACTTAACAAGGGGAAAATTAAACATTGTAACACAGCTGAAGTTCCTCCAAAGAGGATTCGTTCCCTAACACGTATTTTACATGTCTCAACTATTTCTGAGTATGGTAATTTTACAAGACTCAACACATGCAGGTGGGGAGGGCAAGCAAGAAGCTATCATATCTACACAGTATATGAGATATGAGACTCTGTGAAGACGTCAGTTCACCATACCACATGAGGGATATTTGTGAACAGATTCCATTGAAATTAGAGGATTTGTCTTTGGATACATTGGCTATCACCAATACTGCTATAAAAGCTTTACAGGGACAATACACTCACCTGAAGGATTATTAGGAACACCATACTAATACTGTGTTTGACCCCCTTTCATGTTCAGAACTGCCTTAATTATACGTGGCATTGATTCAATAAGGTGCTGAAAGCATTCTTTAGAGATGTTGGCCCATATTGATAGGATAGCATCTCGCAGTTGATGGAGATTTGTGGGATGCACATGCAGGGCACGAAGCTCCCGTTCCACCACATACCAAAGATTGGGTTGAGATCTGGTGACTGTGGGGGCCATTTTAGTTCAGTGAACTCATTGTCATGTTCAAGAAACCAATTTGAAATGATTCGAGCTTTGTGATATGGTGCATTATTCTGCTGGAAGTAGCCATCGGAGGATGTGTACATGGTGTTCATAAAGAGATGGACATGGTCAGAAACAATGCTCAGGTAGGCTGTGGCATTTAAACGATGCCGGGACCTAAAGTGTGCCAAGAAAACATCCCCAACACCATTACACCATCACCAGCGGCCTGCACAGTGGTAACAAGGCATGATGGATCCATGTTCTCATTCTGTTTACACCAAATTCTGACTCTACCATATGAATGTCTCAACAGAAATCGAGACTCATCAGACCAGGCAACATTTTTCCAGTCCTCAGCTGTCCAATTTTGGTGAGCTTATGCAAATTGTAGCCTCTTTTTCCTAATTGTAGTGTAGATGAGTGGTATCTGGTGGGGTCTTCTGCTGTTGTAGCCCATCCACCTCAAGGTTATACATGATGTGGCTTTTCAAATGCTTTGCTGCATACCTCGGTTGTAACGAGTGGTTATTTCAGTCAAAGTTGCTCTTCTATCAGCTTGAATCAGTCGGCCCATTCTCCTCTGACCTCTAGCATCAACAAGTCATTTTCTCCCCCAGGACTGACGCATACTGGATGTTTTCCCCTTTTCACACCATTCTTTGTAAATCCTAGAAATGGTTGCCCGTGAAAATCCAAGTAACTGAGCAGATTGTGAAATACTCAGACCGGCCCATCTGGCACCAACAACCATGCCACGCTCACAATTGCTTAAATCTCCTTTCTTTCCCATTCTGTCGTTCAGTTTGGAGTTCAGGAGATTGTCTTGACCAGGACCACACTCCTAAATGCATTGAAGCAACTGCCATGTGATTGGTTGATTAGATAATTGCATTAATGAGAAATTGAACAGGTTTACCTAATAATCCTTTAGGTGAGTGTATTTTTACACTTTATAATCAATTAGCACAATTAGCAGCAATATTTTGGCTACGTTCACCATTGCACAGACTCGCCTCATGTAAGGCGATATGAATGATGAAATTGATTAAAAATGACATCTTAAAAATATTGCATAGAGACGTCAGCTTTGCCTCAATGATGTGTTATATTTGACTGCAGTTGGGGAAAATGAAAGAAAAACACTATAGATAATATATTTAATATTCACATTGAAAGTTTAGTGTTTATGAAGTGATGTGTGTTTCTTAGAACAAATTCAAGCAGGATAAATGTCAAACCTATTCTCTAAGGAAATACACTATATTTTAGATTTGACACATTTAAAAGGTGTGCAGTATTATTTATATTATATTAATTATGTGTTATATTATTCTAAAGAAATTGTGGTTGACTTTGCATCGGAGCATTAAAAGTGGTAGCCTATTTTAGTGAGGTACATGAATTAATATGCAAAAAATTCACACATATTATGCCTATATTTAAATTTATATTTTAAAATTCCCTTAACGAGGCTGTACTCGATGGCGCCTCAGATGGCTGCTTCAGTGCTTGGCTCTCCAGTGTTTGTGCTGTTTTTGTTCGTTTTTCCTGTTTTTTGTTTAACAAACACGATCAGTTTCACCAGGGATGAACTGCTGAACATTCGGCAGAACACACCACAAGATCTTTTACCGGATTTAAATTATTCAGACGTTTTACTGAACGTTGTTATCGGAGGAGCGGCGGCGCTGATCAAGCGCTTCAGGACGCGCAGGCGGGGGAAGCGAGCGGGAGCGCTCGTCAGACTCAGGAAGCGCGGATTTCGAACGCCGTTGTCTAGCATCCATCTCGCAAATCTCTGCTCTCTACCCAACAAAACAGACAAACTGCTTCTGCTCTCTCGGACAAATAAGGATTTCTCTCACTCTGCTGCTCTGTGTTTCACGGAAACCTGGCTGAATGACGCCATACCGGACAGCGCGCTCCATCTGCCGGGCTTTCAGCTGTTCAGAGCGGATCGCGAATCAGAATCAACTGGGAAATTGCGCGGTGCCGGACATGCTTTTACATCAATGAACGGTGGTGTAGAGATGTAACGGTGTTAAAGAAGATGTGCTGTCCTGATCTAGAAATGCAGTTTGTCAACTGCAAGCCGTTCTATTCGCCGCGGGAGTTTCACTCGTTCATTCTGGTCAGTGTTTACATCCCTCCGCAAGCGCATGTGAGCTCAGCTTTACAGAAACTTGCTGATCAGATCACAGACACAGAACAACAACACCCAGACTCTGTTTTAATCATTCTTGGGGACTTTAACAAAGCCAATCTCTCCTGTGAACTGCCAAAATACAGACAGCATGTTACATGTCCCACCAGAGACAGTAATGTATTGGATCACTGTTACACCACAATAAAGGACGCATATCACTCTGTTCCACGAGCAGCTTTGGGACGTTCTGATCACTGTCTGGTTCATCTTATACCGTCCTACAAGCAAAAACTTAAATCTGCTAAACCTGTAGTTAGGACTTTGAAGAGATAGACCAGCGAAACAGAGCAGGATTTACAATCTTGTTTTGACCTCACTGATTGGAGTGTTTTTGAAGCTGCTACCACCGATCTGGACGAACTCACAGAGACCGTAACATCCTATATTAGTTTCTGTGAGGATATATGCATTCCTACCAGGACTTATTTAACATTCAACAATGATAAGCCATGGTTTACAGTAAAACTCAGACATCTTCGTCAGGCCAAAGAGGATGCCTACAGAAATGGGGACAGGGTCTTGTACAATCAGGCCAGGAACACACTGAAAAAAGAGATCAGAGCGGCTAAAAAGACCTACGCTAAAAAGTTGGAAGACCAGTTTACTTCCAACGACTCAACTTCAGTGTGGAGAGGTCTAAGAGCCATCACGAACTACAAGACACCATTCCCTTGCACTGAGGCTAATCAACGACTTGCTAACGACCTGAATGAGTTTTATTGCAGATTTGAAACCCCCAACATCCATTCTGACCATCTCCCTACACATACATTAACACATCCTGCAATCCCACCCTCCACACCTCCTGTTCTTCAAATCTGTGAAGATGATGTGCGCCAGGTCTTCAAGAAGAACAAAAGAAGAAAAGCACCAGGCCCAGATGGTGTTACACCAGCCTGTCTGAAAATCTTTGCTGACCAGCTGGCCCCCATCTTTTCACAGATCTTCAACAGATCCCTGGAGTTGTGTGAAGTGCCTTCCTGCTTCAAACGCTCCACCATCATCCCCATCCCAAAGTAACCCAAGATAGCAGAACTTAACGACTACAGACTACGACTACCTGTGGCTCTAACGTCTGTCGTCATGAAGTCGTTTGAAAAACTGGTTCTGGCTTATCTGAAGGACATCACTGGACCCTTACTGGACCCCCTCCAGTTTGCTTACCGAGCAAACAGGTCCGTGGATGATGCAATCAACATGGGATTGCACTTCATCCTGCAACATCTGGACAAAACGGACTTATGTGAGGATCCTATTTGTGGACTTTAGTTCGGCATTCAACACCATCATCCCAACAGCCCTTCAGACCAAACTGACCCAGCTCTCTGTTCCTAGCTCTATCTGTCAGTGGATCACCAGCTTTCTGACAGATAGGCAACAGTTAGTGAGACTGGGGAAATTCACATCAAACTGCTGCTCCACCAACACTGGTGCCCCTCAGGGATGTGTTCTCTCCCCTCTTCTTTTCTCCCTGTACACCAACGACTGCACCTCTAAAGACCCCTCTGTCAAGCTCCTAAAGTTTGCAGACGACACTACAGTCATCGGCCTCATCCAGGACGGTGATGAGTCTGCTTACAGACAAGAGGTTGAGCAGCTGGCTGTCTGGTGCAGTCTTAACAACCTGGAGCTGAACACGCTCAAAACAGTGGAGATGATTGTGGACTTTAGGAGAAACCCACCTGCACTTTCCCCACTCACCATCATGAACAGCACTGTGACTGCAGTGGAGTCATTCAGGTTCCTGGGAACCACCATCTCTCAGGACCTGAAGTGGGACAATCACATTGACTCCATTGTGAAAAAGGCCCAGCAAAGGTTGTATTTCCTTCGCCAGCTGAGGAAGTTTAACTTGCCACAGGAGCTGCTGAAACAGTTCTACTCGGCCGTCATTGAGTCTGTCCTCTGCACTTCAATAACTGTCTGGTTTGGTTCAGCAACAAAATCAGACATCAGAAGACTACAGAGAACTGTTCGGACTGCTGAAAGGATTATTGGTGCTCCCCTGCCCACCCTTCAAGAACTGTATACATCCAGAGTGAGGAAAAGGGCTCAGAAAATCACTCTGGATCCCTCACATCCAAGTCACCCCATCTTTGAACTTTTGCCATCTGGCCGGCGCCTCAGAGCCGCAAACACCAGAACAGCAAGGCACAAGAACAATTTCTTCCCCCAGGCAATCTACCTCATGAACAGTTAAATGTTCCTCACTTATGCTTATAAACATGCAATATCCTTATATTTATTTGTTAACCCTCCATCCTAGAACATTCCTGCATCTCACTCAATCCTATTCCATTATCATTTATAGCACAATTGTTTATACACTTATTTATTTGCCAATTTGTAAATCTCTTTTTTTTTTTTTTTTTTTTGTCTGTGTGTTGTTGTCTCTGTGTACTGGAAGCTTATGTCACTAAAACAAATTCCTTGTATGCGTAAGCATACATGGCAATAAAGCTCTTTCTGATTCTGATTCTGATTTTAACATGTTTATGGACTCTCCAAACCTTTTATTTGATGGTGGTATGGGATGCTGACATGCTTTATTGCTAGGGATTTCGTGTAAAAGCACTGTTAAAGTGCATGATGAGCCAAGTACACACAAGAAGGCTGTGAAAAGTCTGAAAGATGTAATGCCAAACAAGACCTGCTGGGAACAACCATTCAGTGAAGCCATGGAAGCAAAGGTGATTACTCTTTGAAGTTAGTGTTATAAGCTGTGAAAAATGAATAGCTCAATTTTTAATGAATATTTGTTTTTTTATTGTTTGTTTTATTACAGCTGACCCATGTGTTAGACACAAAGAAAGATGAGAGGGAACATGTGGCACGTGTTTATTCAAACACCCTGATGCGAGAAGATTTTCAAACATTGGGATTGCAACGCAGTGTTGAGGCAACAGTGAGGATCATCTTGACTTCTTTGGTCAAAATTAATTAAATTTATATTCCTGTTTTTAATTGAAGTTGTGGTATGTTAACAGATTCTGAATTGCTGTTTCAAGAAAATCGAAGACCTCAGCAAATTGCAGGTTGAGTGAGCACTTGAGTGAATGGTTAAAGGAGTGTGAGGGGAAGGGGGGTGTGTGTGTGCCCCCGTGTCTAACAAGCAAAAATGTCTTCTCTGTTTTTATGTTAAAACTTCTGTACGTTTCTGTTATTAGGGTATCCAAGTGTGGACATCTAATAGCTATGTGAATAAGACTTTTATTCCCCCACTTTGTGCAGATCCCACCTTGCATATCCCTGTAAGTATTTCTAATTAGTTTTAATGTTGTAATATTTAAGTTATTAGTTAGTCTGATTTATCATGCATGCTTCATTCATTGACTGATTTGATTTAGTATTATGTTATATAAAATTTGTTACATAGCCGTAGGAAGCATTCTTTCAATGTTGCTAAGAAGATTTCGTAGAGCAAAATATACCTTGTACACCATTTTACTGAAGTTTGTATTCTAATTATTTGTGACAGGTTGATGTTTCTGTAAAAGACTGCATTCTGTTTCCGTCATTCAGCAGGTCACACTGGATGCTTTGTGTAAGTCATCATTAAGACATTTTGATATGATTTGTCAAATGGATGTCAGTATTTTGTTTTTAACAACCTTTTTCAGATTTTGTGTACATAACTGAGGCAGGTTTTTTTTCTTGATTCGCTCTGCAAGAGTGGTCTGAGTGATGGCAGATACATTTAAGTGTACAGGTCTTATACATGGTTCAGAAGTTCATGTTCAGAAGTTCCAACTGAACCGTTGTTTATCAAATGTTTTATGCTTTATGGTGGTTCTGTTTTAAACCATTAAGCTTTTTTTTCCATATAGCTTTTTGTGGGAGGGATATATGAGTAAGGAGCATATACACTCATGAGGGAGGAGGTGGCTGGGTCACATAGTAAATTTGAGAGCAAAGCTATCAAGATTGTGTGTTTCTCAGAATTTGCTTACTGCACATTTACATGTGCAATTACAGTATGTAAATAGCTATGTAAAATGTGTTAAGCATATTTATTATTTTTCATATTTAATGTTGCTGACTTATGCATATTTGGGTATCTTAAATAGGAGAGTTGCTCAGGTCATTGTTCCTGGTCACTGGACTGAGATAACCTGTAAGGATCTTCCAGTAAGTTTTTGAATCCTCACTTATTTTCTACCATATAATTAAATTACTTTCTTGATTGCTTTCTTACTTGCCTTTTCCTTGCGTTGTTCTTTGCTTGCGTGCAAACATTAACCAGGGGATTCCAGTGCAGGGTTCTTCTAATAATTGTGGAGTCTTTGTGCTCATGGTGAGTTTAAATGACTAATTACAAAGGCATTTACATCAGGTTCATTAACCAATTAAAAGATTTAAACCATTAGTCTTTGGCTTTCAGTATTCCCTGTACATAGCACTGGGGGTGGATTTTGACTTCTCTGAGGTGAGTCTTAAGATCTTAAGTATAAAAAGAATTTTGTTTTTGATATTAAGTTCTTTTTTTGAAACAGGCTAATATGCCAAGCATAAGGAGATGGTGGTGTGCTCTCCTACTTGAAGACTCAGCGTAAGTTTACATTCCTATATACATGATGACATTTATCATCTTGTAAATTTCTTGTTGTTTTTGTTTGTAAAGGACTCCTTCAGAACGGAAAAGGTGCCGCAAAGATGTAGGCTCAGTTCAGTTCAAGGCATGTCAAGGCATTGTTGAATGCTCGGAGTAGGTTTGGATTCTTAATTGCATTTAAAATGGTGACGTTTAAAACTAGATCTTTTTATTTACTAATTTGTTTTTTTTAAGGTCTCCTTCAGAACGGAAAAACTGCCGAAAAGATGTAGGCTCAGCGCAGTTGCAGGCACATCAATATAACGTTGAAGACTCATTTAATGGCAAGTACAGTAGGTTAACACAATGTAACAAAAAGCGTGTGTATTTTATTTATATAACTGTTATTTTAAATGTTATAAAGATAAATGTATGTTTTTCTTTTTCAACCATGGACCCAACAGGAGGCCTCGCTGATGTAAGATTGAACATTATAAAGTTTAAGTTTTTCATTAACCTATTTATGTTGTAATTTATTTAAAATATATATATTTATATTTTTTGGTTCAGCTACCAACAGAGCTGCTCAGACACATTCTCCTAGATGTTGTCTATGAAGGAGATAGAGCCTTTCTCACTCTGTCACTAGTTTGCAAAAAGTTCCATGAGATTGTCAACCATCAGAGTTTTCTTAGAAAAGTCCACTTTGCCTGGCTGGACAGTATGTATATTTATCTATTTTATTAACTAAACAAGGTTTTAAAAATAAAGTTTATTGCATTGATTTCAGAGGTTTTTATTTATTTTTTATTATTATTATTATTTTTTTTTTAAATACACTTGTGTAGGTATCGTTGACTGGAAATCTGTCAGTCCAGAAGTGAGGAAAGAATACCGAGTGGAGTTTGAGCTCACCAGGTGTGCTTGCTGTGAATACATCTACAAAAACACCTTTGGATACAGTGGCAATGGAAAGAAGGGAGACTTCACAGCATTCTATTCAGAGAAAGAGTTTGCTGGGTTCTGTTCAATGGACTGCTACTACAAAATGAGTGAATGAATGTTTTTTGTTTATTTGAATTGGAAACAAAGCTGAATTTTTTGTGAATAAAGATGTGTCTGTTTCCTAAATTGGTTGTCATTTAGCAGAAAGTTACTAGACACTTGACTCATTTTTCAATTCTGTGGTGTTTTTATTAACTAGTTTTCTTTAACAAGCAAAACATTGTTTTCAGGGTAAGGTATAACAATAGGTTTTGTTTGTTAAAATGAATGTATTAACTTACGTTAACTATGAGCAATGCATTTGTTACAGTATTTGTTTTAAGCTTTGTTCGTATTAGTTAATAAAAATACAGCTCTTCATTGTTTGTTCACTTCAAAGTGCTTGAATGTTAACGAATACAACTTTTAAATTACATTTTTCTAAAAACAGTGCAACTGTTAAGAGGCTTTTGTACCCTAAAAATAGTTGTAATTTGTTTTTGATTGCGATATTTACTATTTAAGTTTTAACTTTTTTTTCTTTAATCATAAAAGACTACAATACGTAAAAATGAGAACATACAATGAAATGTTGAAACAAAATAATAGCAATGAAAGAGAGAAAAAAAGAGAAAGGGAAATCTATAATTTATATTTACTGTTTACAGGTTTTGCAAACTTTACCCTAAACTTGCCGTGGTGATGACGTCAGTGACCCGCGCCATGGTGGTAATTTTCGCAAAACCTTTTGGCACGCCCATACTTATCGGCGAGACCAATGAAAAACCTTTTGACACGCCCGTACCTTTTGCCACACCCTCACCTTTTGGCACGCCCATACTTATCGGCGGGACCAATGAGAAACCTTTTGACACGCCCCATACCTTTTGCCACACCTTCACCTTTTGGCACGCCCATTGCTCCAGGCTGCAGTTATCCCTACTTGTCTGATTCTGATGTGTTGTTTTAGTAGTCTAAAGCCAGGAGAGCATATTAAGTGTTGTTCACTGTATTTTAATTTTTACTGAGCCCAGTCTGCATGTTTCACTCACCCTCTCCGGCCACGTTGAGTGGTTGACAGTGGCAAAAGCAATGCATGCGCTTTTCACTTGTAAAACTCAAGGGTGTATGGGTAATGTAGTCTCTGCTCTCGGTGGGACGAATAAGGAAGCTTGCATTGTGAAGGGCGCTCTGAAAAGCGGCAGCACAGGCAAAGGATTAAAACCTTTATTAAAACAGATGTCCAAATGAGTGTACCGGTACGCTAAAAGCACATTCTGGGCGCACGGAGAGGTGGCGGTACACTCAAGAGATATATTTGGAAGTGGTGGGACTGAGTACTGGTGCGTACCGGCCCACTTAAAGCACTGGTGATGCTAGAAAGTGCTTCAGCAGCAAGTGTTTATAAAGAAGATGTACTTGTTAGACCATATCCTGATTTCTACAGTCAGACTATTGTTCATATTCTCAGTCAAACATTAGAAGCTGTTTATGCAACTTTCCATTTATATTCATCTTCACGTGGTTCAGGAAATATACCAGTTTTTGAAAACAAGTAAATCATCCTCAAGTAGGTTTATTGTCATACTGTAATTACAAAAAAGCTGCAAGAGTCACATTTCACATCAAACTTTACTGATGTACTGAGTAATACTCCTAAAATCATGATCATTTTGGTTAACAATCTTGGATCAATGCTGTTTTTATGAATATTTCTATTATATCAGTGTATTACTGGTTTTATTTCAGTCTGTAGAAACATCGCTGTTGTTTTTCACATTCAGATTTTAGTTCAGATCTAAAAATTCAAAACAAAATTAATTTAAAAAGTTAGATATGAAAATTGTTATATTACAATGTTTTTTTTTTCTATTTATTTTTTATTTGTTTTAACAGAATAACCTAGTTAATGTGCCACTCAAAAAAATAAAAATAAAATAAAAAGGTAAAATTACTGACATATTTATATGTTCATGATGCATATACGTACATTTTTATTATAATGTATAATTTATTTAAGGATACTCTTCTCACAGATCCATTTAGCCGTATCATCACATTGAGTATCAAACCATCCTAATGAATGAGTGTTAGCACAGTCTTCATCTTTTCCCTGATGGCTGTCTGGCTGTTTATATCCAGGCGCCCAGAACCTGCATCAACAGATCAGAGTTAGATCAGAGCTGCTTTCTGTGTGATATGATACTGAGACAATCATTTATTAGATAATAATCAGTTCAGTTCGGTGATTTCTCACCCAGAGGTGATGTTGATGTTGCTGCCATCAACCCATTTCCATCTGCCCTCCTCTTCAACATCAGTCAAACCAATCCAGAAATGATCTTTACTACCACAAATATTCTTCACAAAATCCTGAGAAGTCAAGCAGTAAGATGATTTATAACATGAGAAAAGACTGATTTCAGCACATTCTCTTTAATTTAAAAATGAAACACCATGATCACACACACACACACACACACACTCACTCACACAGAGACACACACACACACAGACACACATTCTCTCTCGCTCTCTCTCTCTCTCTCTCTCTCTCACACACACACACACACACACACACACTCTCTCTCTCTTCTCTTTCTCTCTCTCTCTCACACACACACACACACACACACTCACTTGTTCCTCTCTGTTGTTGATGATGATCAGATCTGCTTTTCTCTCTCTACAGTATCTTCTGCTCTCATTCCAGTTCTTCTTCTCAGAGGAAAAGAAGTAAAGAGTTGATTGATGGCACTTCAATCCATCTATAAACACAGATAAGTCATCCCTAGTGAAATATAAATACACTAAAATGAATTTGAAATATATTTATGTCATGATAAGTATACTACAAATACATTTACATATTTATGTACTTAATAAAAATACACTGCAATTGTACACCGCAAATAAAGTTGAAATATAATTATTTCAGTAAGTCTCGGGTGATATATGCGTAAATGTCAATAGATTTGAACTATTCTTAATATGAAATAAATATACTTTTAATAAATTATTTGTTTTACTAGGGCTTGAACTAAATTTTAATCTAAACCAAATTAAAAAGGTTATTTATATTACTTGTACTAGTAGTGTATATTTTATTATAGCTGTTTATAGTATTATTTATAAATTTTTGTACAATAACTGACAGTATACTGTATTGTGTGTTCATATTCAATTTGCAGGTCTTTTAACTTTTCTTTTTGAGTGCTTTTAATCTACTGCAAGAGCGTTTTACAGCTTATTGCTTAATTTCATTGTATCTGTAGACTCTGTTTATGTTGTATATTGTAAATGACTTTCAGAAGGAAACCTGTTTCTCAAAGAAAGGTTTCTGTAACAGTGTTTTAAACTGATCTCATTAGTGTTCTCTAGACACTGAAGTACTCTGTGTATTTGACAGGTTTGTGTCTCATCTGAGGCCAAAGATTATTTCTGATTTTTTTTTACTTAAACATCGGATTTTAACTTGGAAGTTTGAACAAGTTGGTGTGTAGTTTTGAGATTGTGCTTACAGTTGTGAGAAAATGGTGAATTTTGTTTCATGAATTGTGTTGGCAATCAAGAAAAACTGTAATGAAATGCTTATCCTCAATTAAATGAATATTGACTTATAAAGCCACTTTAAGATACGTCTTAAATTATTAATTATACTCAGGTGACGTCTCTAAATTATCATTAATCATTATAAACATGAAGAGCTAAAGAAAGGTCAATTACAAGCATTAGCTACACAACAGATCCAGGACAGTCCACTTTAAGGCCTGCTTTAGATCAAGTTAGACTGAAGAAACTAACCTGCAAACTTCTGAAGATCATTTCTTTCTGATTTCAACTCGTCTCTCTCTTCTGTGAGGTTGGTGATCTTAGTCAGCAGATGTTGTCTCTCTTGAGTGAGGTTCATATTGTTGGTTAGTAGCTGTTGTCTCTCGTCTGTGAGGTTCCTATGGTTGGTTAGTAGCTGGTCTCTTTCTTCTGTGATGTTGGTGATCTTAATCTGTAGCTGGTCTCTTTCTTCTGTGAGGTTGGTGATCTTAGTCTGCAGCTGTTGTCTCTCTTGATTGAAGGTGACACACAACACTATGACTGCAGTCATCAGAAGAACACACATCAGCCCCAAACAAACACCAGCTGCTCTGGAGATCGTCACACCACCACTTCCTGAGGAGGATAGATATGATAGATATTCACTTCCTCATATCATACAGTTGCAATCAAAATTATTCAACCCCCTTGACTTGCAAGACAATTTGCTGTGGAGGATAAAATTTTATGAAATCAATTTAACAAAGGCATCAGTAAAGTATTAGAGAAAGTTTGTTAATACACTTCTGAGTGATTCTGAGAATGGAACATTGATGAATCATGATAAAATTCGAATTGGCTCTAAACATTCATGTTCAAAATTACTCAACCCCTTTTGTGCAGAACCTTTTATTCTTTAAAATCACCAATAAACGCTGTCTGTAAGTGTTAAGAAGCTTCTGTCACCTCTCTACTACACTCTTGACCCATTCCACGCCTGAAAAAGCTTTCAGATTACTGAAAATCTTTGGTTCCCTATCTGTCGGTCACTACGAGTTATGTCGACCGACAAATGGGGTCTCACTTGGGAGGCCAATCATCTCTGATTTTAAGAGAAAACGCCAATGAAATTGGCAAGTGGATTAACACACCTGAGCCACTCCCCGTGCCAGCGGGTATAAATAGGGCGACAGGTGCATCCACTCATTAGATTTTTGCTTCGGAGCCGAGTAGTCGATGAAGAAGATCACTACAAAGCCATTCATCTTTGTTTTTGCTGAACTGTTCCTGGTCGGTGTGACGGCGCGTTACAGCGGTGTCCCTGCGAGACGGCGATTCCCCTGGGCGCTTCGGCTAAAAGAGACAGTTCTAAAAGAGCAAATCACGGACGATTCGCGTCTTTTTTAAGATGCCGTTTCGTCCGTGTCCTTCTGGATGCGGTCGTTTCCTGTCTTCGGTTGACGGTCACGAGCGTTGTCTGCAGTGTCTGGGCGTCCAACACACTGAGGCTGCGCTCGTGGATGATTCATGCGTCTACTGTGGGCGTATGAACATGGCAGCGCTGCGATCGCGTCTCTCACTCCTCAAGGGGAGTGCAGCAGACCCCTCTGTCGCCACCCGTCCCGGTCTCTCTGGCTCGAGCAGAGGGCCGCCGGCTGGCGCTCTGGGAGATCTGAGGATCACAGTGAGAGCTTCTCCGCCGGGCCACGCCCCACGGACCTCTCACTCCTCACGCAGCGACTGTCCCGTGCAGCTGCCGATTGATTCTGCTGGGCCGTCTCACAGCGGTCCCAGCGTGTCTTTCGGTGCGCCGCCCGAAGACCAGATGTCGATTGCTGCATCGGGGGATGGGTTATCGACCTCTGAGGATGAAGGTTCGGCGGGGCTGCCCCCCTCGGGTGTTGTCGCTGCTGCCGAATCGGACTTGGAGTTGTCGGCCATGCTTGCCCGGGCAGCCGTGAGTATCGGACTGGAGGTGACTACACCGCCCAGTCCCGAGCCCTCACGGCTGGATGATTGGTTTCTCGGCGCGGGACGCGGCTCACAACCTCGTTCTGCTCCGGTGCCTTTCTTCCCGGAGGTGCATGAAGAGGTGACGAAGTCGTGGACGGCCCCTTTCACGGCCAGAAGCCGTTCTTCTCCCTCTTCCATCCTCACCACCCTCGATGGCGGGGCAGCCAGGGGGTACGTGGAGGTTCCCCAGGTAGAGAGACCGGTTGCGGTGCACTTGTGCCCACAAAACGCCGCCACTTGGAGGAATCGCCCGCGTCTCCCGTCCAAGGCCTGTAAGCTGACGGCCGCACTCGCTGCCAAGGCTTACAGTGCTGCGGGCCAAGCTGCCTCTGCCCTGCGTTCCATGGCTATCCTGCAGGTACACCAAGCCAAGGCACTCAAAGCAATGCACGAGGGTGGTACCGACCCGGGGTTGATGCAGGAGCTGCGCACGGCGACTGACTTCGCCTTACGGGCAACGAAGGTCACGGCGCGGTCCCTCGGGAAGGCGATGTCCACGCTGGTGGTCCAGGAGCGGCATCTCTGGCTGAACCTGGCTGAGATGAGGGACATGGACAAAGCGCGCTTTCTCAACGCCCCCATCTCCCAGGCAGGCCTGTTCGGCGACACTGTCGAGGACTTTGCCCAGCAGTTCTCGGCGGTACAGAAGCAGACTGAGGCCATCCAGCACATCCTGCCCCGACGTGTCTCTCCGGCTGCCACCGTTCCGTCGCGGGTTGCGCCTCAGCCTGCTCGTCGCCGTGGGCGCCCCCCTGCGTCCTCTACGCCAGCTCCGCCCCGTGCTGAGAGTTCTTCGAGGCCGGCGCGTCGAGCCCCGCGCAGGAGAGCGGCGCCCCCCGTGTCACTCCCGGCTGCGAAGTCCTCCAAGAAGTCGACCAAGCGGCCCTGACACGGGCAACTCGGAGATGCGGAGAACTGCTCTTCAGGAGATGGCGAAGACAGCGCCACTCCTTCCCCCGGAGGAGGGCCGGGTGGAGAATCTTCAGTTTCTGTTTTGTTCTGTTCTGCCACTGGCCGGACGGCCAGTGGTACCCACATTTTCAATAAAAGAGCAAATTCTCCTTCCTCCGAGTTGCAAGGCTCGTGGGTTGACAATGAACGACGCACAGCTTCCTCACTCTCACCCACGACGCCCCCTTTCGCCAGCGGCCAAGAGGTCGCGGTTCGGAGACGCAACGCCTCTCCACGCGTCTCTGGCCAGTTCCTCCGGGAACACGGGGAGTGTGGTTGCGATGACCCAGGACGCAGTGCCTTCTGGGCCTTCCGGCACGACTCCCCATCGCTGCACCACTGCGGGTATGTCGACTGTCCCTTTGGTGCCACTTGTACGGTATCTGGGAGCGTGGCTTGCGCTGCCCAACCCGTCACGCTGGCTCATCCGGACAGTTCGACTCGGCTATGCGATTCAATTCGCCCGGCGACCCCCCAAGTTCAATGGCGTGCTCGAGACTTCAGTGGCAGACCAGGACGCCCCTGTCTTGCGCGAGGAGATTGCTGTCCTCCTGGCGAAGGATGCAATCGAGCCGGTCCCTCCAGCCGAGATGAGGACGGGGTTTTACAGCCCTTACTTCATCGTGCCCAAGAAAAGCGGTGGCCTTCGACCTATCCTGGATCTGCGAGTCTTGAATCGGGCCCTACACAAGCTCCCGTTCAGGATGTTGACGCAGAAACGCATTATCAAATGCGTCCAGCCCCAGGACTGGTTTGCAGTGATCGACCTGAAAGACGCGTACTTTCATGTCTCTATCCTCCCTCATCACAGACCGTTCCTGCGCTTTGCTTTCGAGGGTCAGGCATGGCAGTACAAGGTCCTCCCCTTCGGGCTCTCCCTGTCCCCCCGTGTCTTCATGAAGGTCGCGGAGGGCGCCCTTGCCCCACTCTGGGAAGTGGGCATCAGGATCCTCAACTATCTCGACGACTGGCTCATTATGGACCGGTCCCGAGAAGAGTTGTGCGATCACAGGGACTTCGTGCTTCGGCACCTCAGTCAGTTGGGGCTTCAGGTCAACCGGGAGAAGAGCAAGCTCTCCCCTGTGCAGAGAATCTCTTATCTCGGTATGGAGTTAGACTCGGTGAGTATGACGGCACGCCTCACCAGCGAGCGTGCCCAGTCAGTGCTGAACTGCCTGAGTTCCTTCAGAGGCAAGACAGTGGTACCACTGAAACACTTTCAGAGGCTCCTGGGGCATATGGCATCCGCAGCCGCAGTCACGCCGCTCGGGTTGCTTCATATGAGACCACTTCAGCACTGGTTACACTCTCGAGTCCCGAGATGGGCATGGCGCCGCGGTACACATCGTGTCACCATCACACTGATGTGTCTCCGCCTATTCAGTCCCTGGTCGGACCTTGCTTTTCTACGGGCCGGCGTGCCCTTAGAACAAGTGTCCCGGCACGTTGTTGTCACAACAGATGCCTCCAACTCGGGCTGGGGCGCGACATGCAACGGGCAGGCAGCTTCAGGGTCCTGGACAGGACCTCGACTGCTTTGGCACATCAACTGCCTGGAGTTGCTGGCAGTGCATCTAGCTTTGCGACGGTTCCGTCCGCTAGTGCTGGACAAGCACGTGTTGGTCCGCACGGACAACACTGCGGCTGTTTTGTACATCAACCGACAGGGCGGTCTACGATCACGTCGCATGTCTCAACTCGCCCGCCATCTCCTCCTCTGGAGTCAGACGTGGCTCAAGTCGCTGCGCGCTGTCCACATCCCGGGGGAGCTCAATCGTGCAGCCGACGCGCTCTCATGACAGCTCACTTTCCCCGGGGAATGGCGACTCCATCCCCAGACGGTCCAGCTGATCTGGAGTCGATTCGGGGAAGCTCAGGTAGATCTGTTTGCTTCCCACGAGTCCTCCCATTGCCATCTGTACTATTCCCTGTCCCAGGCCCCCCTGGGGACAGATGCACTGGCACACAGCTGGCCTCGGGCCTTACGCAAGTATGCGTTTCCCCCAGTGAGCCTGCTCGCACAGACACTGTGCAAGGTCAGGGAGGACGAGGAACAGGTCCTGTTGGTTGCGCCTTACTGGCCCACCCGGACCTGGTTTTCGGAACTCATGCTCCTCGTGACAGCCCCTCCCTGGCGCATCCCCCTGAGGAGAGACCTTCTCTCTCAGGGGCTTGGCACCATTTGGCACCCGCGTCCGGATCTCTGGAACCTCCATGTGTGGCTTCTAGATGGGACGCGGCAGACCTAAGTGATCTGCCCCCAGCGGTGATAGACACTATCACTCAGGCTAGAGCCCCTTCTACGAGGCAGGCCTATGCTCTGAAGTGGAGTCTGTTCACGAATTGGTGTTCTTCTCACCGAGAAGACCCCCGGAGATGCCCTGTCAGAGTCGTGCTCTCTATCCTGCAAGAAAGGCTGGAGCGTGGGCTGTCACCCTCCACCCTGAAGGTGTATGTGGCTGCCATTGCAGCCCATCACGATGCAGTGGACGGCCGGTCCCTGGGGAGGCATGACCTGATCATTAGGTTCCTGAGGGGTGCCAGAAGGTTACATCCTCCTAGGACACCCCTGATTCCCTCCTGGGACCTCTCTATTGTCCTGGCAGGACTTCAGAGGGGTCCCTTTGAGCCGCTGGATTCAGTCGAGCTAAAGTTCCTGTCTCTCAAGACAGCGCTCCTGATCGCGCTCACTTCCATCAAGAGGGTCGGGGACCTCCAAGCATTTTCGGTAAGTGAAGAGTGCCTTGTGTTCGGGCCGGCCTACTCTCACGTTGTCCTGAGACCCCGGCCTGGACACGTGCCCAAGGTTCCCACCACTCCCTTCCGAGACCAGGTGGTGAACCTGCAAGCGCTGCCCCTGGAGGAGGCAGATCCAGCCTTGTCGTTGCTGTGTCCCGTAAGAGCGCTGCGCATATACGTGGACCGCACCCAGAGCTTCAGAAGCTCTGAGCAGCTCCTGGTCTGCTTTGGAGGTCAGCAGAAGGGGAAGGCTGTCTCTAAGCAGAGGTTGGCCCACTGGATAGTGGACGCCATCGCCTTGGCTTACCATTCCCAAGGCGAGCCGTGCCCCCTGGGGGTGAGGGCCCACTCCACACGGAGTGTGGCCTCCTCCTATGCGTTGGCGCACGGCACCTCTCTGGCAGACATTTGTCGAGCTGCGGGCTGGGCGACACCTAACACCTTTGCGAGGTTTTACAACCTCCGTGTAGAGCCAGTTTCCTCCCGTGTGTTGGGTAACAGGTAATTGGCGGGAAGGGCTGGCTGGGTGTCTAGCTTGCTGCGCCATTCCCCCTAACACGGGGATGTGAGCGCCTTCTTCTCCCAGTAGAGTTCCCCGGTTGGCGTACCCTGGTCGAGCATCCTCCAGCACCCTCGGCGTCAGACTTGGCGGAGCAGTCTGTCGCCAGGCCCAGTACTGGCGTTAGCATGCCCGGAGCCGGTCAGCCCCTGTACTGGGCTAGGTGTCCATATGGCTGGGTTCCCTACGGGTAATCCCATATGTGTATTCTTCCACGGTAAGGTTTCCCTCTTGGCAAACCCGTGTCTTCCCTTGACAGATCGCTCTGTCAGTCTCTCCTGGCAGCCGTTCCATCCCTACTCCTAGGTAGGACCTGCTTCAGAGACCCTTTCCATATGTAGTACTGCCCCCTGGTTCAGTCCATATCGGTATATCCACATGTCACCTCCCTACGGGTAGGATGTGGTCTCCGTAGCGACCTTTCCTAAGGCTCGCTTCCCCATTGTCTTGCCAGCTGAAAGAACAAATAGGGAAGATTTGAAGCAATCTTTCACTGAAGGTTGGAATCCCTTCCATTTACTTTATGTGGGCGGAACAGCAGCATGGCCTTCTCCAGCAGCGATGTACTCACCCTTTGGCCCCATCGGTACCAAGGTCAGTGAATTTGCGCTGGGGCTTTGGGAAGGTTACGACCTTAAGCGTAGCTTTTGTGGCACGCCAAGGCTTGTCAACAATTGCAGCGCCTCAGGGTTGTGACGAGGTTCAGGTTATGGCGTTTTCCATAGGACCCCATTTGTCGGTCGACATAACTCGTAGTGACCGACAGATAGGGAACGTCTCGGTTACGTACGTAACCCTCGTTCCCTGATGGAGGGAACGGAGACGTTATGTCCCCATGCCACAACCTTGAACCATTCGCTGTTGCCGGGACACGTTCTCGGCTCCTCAGCGTAAAACCTAATGAGTGGATGCACCTGTCGCCCTATTTATACCCGCTGGCACGGGGAGTGGCTCAGGTGTGTTAATCCACTTGCCAATTTCATTGGCGTTTTCTCTTAAAATCAGAGACGATTGGCCTCCCAAGTAAGACCCCATTTGTCGGTCGACATAACGTCTCCGTTCCCTCCATCAGGGAATGAGGGTTACGTACGTAACCGAGACGTTTTCACATTGCCACATTTCTTCAAATTCAACCAGATATTTAAAATGAGAATTAAGCCTGGAGACTGAACAGGTCACTCAAGTACATCCTGTGACTTATCCCTGAACCAAGCAGTAGTAGATTTGGATGTGTACTTTGGGATGATTGTCCTGCAGCAAAGTCCATTGATCATCAGCTTCAGTCTTTGTACCAAAGGCATCACAATTATTGTCAAAATGGCCTGATACTTCAAAGAATCCATGATGTCCTTCATACAGTCATGCTTTTCACTTCCTTCTACAGTAAAGAAACCCCATAACAGGATTGATCCACCTCCCAGTTTGAGGATGGCGATGGTGTTCTTCTGCTTATGAGCTTTGCCTTTTTTGCAGCAGACATACCACTGATCCATGGGTCCAGAAAGTTCTAGTTTGGTCACATCACGCCATAAAACATTCCTCATGAGCTCCACAAGTCTACACAAATTAATTTTATAAAGTTCAAGTTGTCCTTTGTTCTTCTTGATCAAGAGTGGTATTCTACAAGATGTCTCAACATGAAGTCCATACTTGTCTAGTGTTCTTCTTACACACTGCATTGAAATGGTTTTCCTCCTTTCATCGGGTCATCTTGCAAGTCTTTGGCTTAACATTGCAGATTTTTCTCAGTTGCTCGGATTAAACATTTTATGATATTGTGCTTTTTCTTCCACACCCTCAAAGGTTTTCTGGTAAAACACACTTTAAGCTAAGGAATTAGGCTGAGAGCTGTGTCTCTAGGAACTTTCAATGTTTTGGAAATCTTCATAGCCTTAGTCTTTCTAAAGTACTACGATATTTATTCTCTTTAGCTTTTGTGAGATCTCTGTTGACATTTTTGCTACTCAACTTCAACACATGCATGGGCTAACTGTATGAGTAACAGCTCAAGCTAATTCTGTTTTAATAGAGTTTCTAAAAGCTTAATTGTGTTTTGAGACTGTTTTATTCCCCACCAGCAAATAAGTGATTTAAAAACAACAATGTTGAATAGGGGTTGAATAATTATGACATAGCAGTATTATTAAAAAATCTCATAACTCAAAAGTATTACATTATATATTGGCAATATCACTTTTAATATGCCAGTGAACTGTTATAGATACAATTTTTATTTTATCCTGGATCTTCAGAAAAGCTTGTATTTGTAAAGTACTGCAGTCTCTAGGGGGTTGAGTAATTTTGATTGCAACTGTATGACTCACATCTTCTGAAACATGTGAACTGTAGAGTAACTTTAATGCTTGTCAGACGTTTATTAGTGTGGTTTTTGTTCTTGTGTTTTGTAAGTAAATGCAGAGGAACAGTTCACTCAAAAATGGTTTCCTGATTATTTACTCATCCAAGTTTCACTGTATATGATTTTCTTTTTTCAGCCGATGATACATTTTTGGTTTTGGAGGAAAACGTGAACAGGTCTCAAAATAAACCTTTTCTAAAGGTCAAAAATCCATATTTAGGAAGCTTTAAAGTAATCCACATGACACTGGTTGACAAATAAGTGTCTTCTCTAGCAAAACGGTCAGTCACTTTCAGGAAAAAAATAAAGCATTAACCAACATCAACAAATGGAGCATGTCAGATCATACTGGAGGACCTGGAAGAGAGTGAATAATCAGAAAATGTCCTTTAATCTCAGTTACCTGTGTGTCGAGGTGTTCGGGGTTCTTCTGTGTTGAAGTCTTCTGTGTGTCGAGGTGTTTGGGGTTCTTCTGTGTTGAAGTCTTCTGTGTGTCGAGGTGTTCGGGGTTCTTCTGTGTTGAAGTCTTCTGTGTGTCGAGGTGTTCGGGGATCTTCTGTGTTGAAGTCTTCTGTCTCTTTCTTATGTTTCATGTCTCTTACAGCCTCTGCACTGACGTACATATCAACAATCCTTTCTGTTCGGTCTTCTGAGTCCATTATTGAACCTCTATACATGCTATCATTCACACTTCCAGACATTTATGGTGCGGTTCAAATGTTTACAGTCATATATATATGACTGGATTCTTGTGGCGTTGAATCTGTGATATCTGTTCTGACTTTACCTCGTAAGATGTCCACATATTCTTATACATCATCCATGTTGTTTCTTCTTCTCTGAGTTTTACCCTTTTCTATATTTTCCTTTCCACATTCAGTAAACTAACACTAGTTTCTCTCTCTGTAGTGGACTGTGTTGTGTTCCTCATCTGTTTGTGTGACCAGTATTTATGCAGAAAGGAAGTGTTTTTTGGAAATCAGGGGTTCTCAAGTTTTTTCAAAAGCTTAGAGTGAGATCACATGCAGTTTGGGGAGGACCCCTAATGGAGCCCCGCCAGTGGCGGACTGGGACAGTAAATCAGGCCGGGAATTTGACTCCACCCCAGGCCTCCTCTGTTGCTGCAGTCACCACCACACAATTCATGTGTCCACCAGACTGATAAACTCTTTGGCTCTTTCAGTTGTTTGAATTGGGTAATACTTAAAAAAAAAAATCAAAATCCTTAGACTGTGGAAAGGCAAAATAATCAAATTAAGGATCAAGAAGTATCAAGGCATTCACTGTCTCCATCATCTTTCCCTGAATCCCCCTCTCTCTCACTCTGCACATTGAGTTTCTCTGCAATATCAAATAAGAACTTTCAATAGTCTATATTAATTATGCAGCCATCAATTGTATGTCCCAATGATCACAGTCCTATACTGATAACCTAATAAATCATAAAAGCACATATTTTTCTGAGAGTATAGCCAGCATGTTTAGTTTTGCTTATAGCTTAAACTTTAGCTGAAGGTTCCTCCTCTGACTCAAAAGCTGAACTGTCCACCCTCTCTTGTTCAACAGCAGGAGCACTAACAGCACTAGTGCTACTGTTGCTTCCTTCGTCACCTTCAAAATAAATAAGCATTGTACACTAGGCTATATATTGTAGGCTAGAAATAGAAAATCAGTTTCTGGTCAATATTGGCACTAAAAAAATACCAAAATCTTCATATGTAAAACAGTGTGCTAGTTTGTCATTAAGATGCTCTTTTAAAACATCTATCATTATATACATTTGTAATATATATTTTTTAAATATATTTTATCTATTGTAAGTCGCTTTGAATGAAAGCTTCTGTATGCCAAATGATTATTTAAATATTAGGGTGGAACAGTTCAACTTTTTCACAGTTCAGTTTGTTTCACGGTTTTAGAGTCACGGTTTCAGTATAGTTGTATATGCTATGTTTATGGAAAAACTATAATTTAAAAAAATATATATTATCATATTATTAATAATATTCTAACTACAAGCAACATCACAAATAAATACAATAGAGTAAAGATACAAATAAAATAAACTGACTTTCAGGTTTTTTACGTCCGGAGACGAAGTGTTCATTGATTTGTATTTTAATGTGTTTCTGTGTTTTTCATGATTTCTCCTCCAACTGCCTGGCAGGTAGTTTTTTGCTTCCAGCTGTACCTGCTTACCAATCAAGAGAGAGTCCGAATAAAAGCAGAGCTCCAGCTACCAGAGAAGAGAGAACGTTCCCCAAGAGCTTTCTCCAGAGCGTTGCCTGTGTTCTGCCCAGCCTGTTGTCTCCGTTGGTGGTTGTTGAGCTGCTTAGTGTTCTGCTTTGGGTATTGTAGTAGTTTTCTTTCTTTCTTTCTTTATTGTGAAATTCGTTCATACTTTTCATTATTTTAGTTAGTTTTTAGCTGCTGTTATCAACATCTCTTTTAGCGGCTACTTTGTTTGACTATTTGTGTTTTGTTATTTTTGATTTGGAAGCTGTAGGGAGGTGGATGCCATTTCTGTTTAACCCGGTTTTCTCCTGTTTTGGGATAGGAAGGGAGCTAGGGTATAAACCTGTATTTGTTTTCTTTTTCTTTGTTAGTATAGTTACAGGTCATTAATTCCAGCTAGCTTGTTTTGTTTGTTTTGGCCTTATCCTCTCCTGAAGTTAATGAGTCTTACGGCCAAAGTGTGAGACTTGAGAACCCTGTCAAATACTTCAAGTATTCGTGTAAAAAGGAACTTCAACTCACTGCAGAAGGACACTGAAAATAAATGAGAAAATAAAACTATGAGGATTGTGTTGATGTAAATGAGGTTCAAGGTGATGTTGTAAAGTTTCAGAAAATGTTCAGGTTGTTGCTGGTACATCAAAAGTCCAGGCAGCTGATCAGGTTTTTCAGTCTGGTTCTCAGGAGAGCATCTGGAGATTTTGTTCTGAGATGCTCAGCGTGTTTTGTGGTCGTTCTCGTGGAGTTTTTTTTTTTTTTTATAGGTGTCAGAAAACATGAATCCTCTTGAATCGCTACAAGAGTCACCGCAGACAGACCGAATCTCTCTGTTTGCTGGCAGTGTGAGGGATATTTCATGTGTTTGTGTTCATGTGTGCAGCATCACGGACTGCTTTAACTGATCAGCAGATCTTCATCCATGAAACGTTTTACCTGACAAACTTTGATTTATTCTTCTGAAATGATAATTTCCCTGTATACAAACATGCTTGAAACCAGTGTTTTTGACCTCTGATGATATTTCATATTGAATGGCAGTTTCAATAGATAAATGTTTATGATTCAAATTTGAACAAAAAAACTACACATGAGTAAATAATCAATACATGTGTATTTGTGTCACAGTTATGCAGAGGGCTTCAACCAGCTTCATTTATAACTGGTTTACTTTCATATATTGTGAGTAAGAAAAGCATGAACAGACATTCACATCCAGTTGAGTTTAATCTCAGTTTCCATCATAGAGCTGATGAATCAGGTGTGTTAACGAACTAATGGAGACATTAGGAAAAATAATGAGATAACACTGAATGAGATTTGACAGGTGCATAAATGTTGATCTGTTCCACACAAATTGTTTCAAGTTTCTTTATTTGTCACACACATATTACATACATGTAATGAAATCATTTAACTTTATTTCATTTTAATGTAACTTCCTTTTACAGTGCATGTACTTCCCTGGTACATATCTTGTACCTACAGGAAATGAGTGGTAACACAAGGTACTTACCTGAAATGTATGAAGCCGCTTCACTGCTTGCTCCATAGACTCTGGAGTCTAAGGGTATTTTTGGGGCCTGGAGAAGTTTTGTCATGCCCTGATATTTGTGCTTTTTTCCAGTTTCTTATAAATATCTAAATGGGTAAAGTCTAACATCACTGTAATCAGCACAAACTGGGCTATAATAATATGTGAAATGCATGCATGTACATGATTGTAATTTTGAGAAAATAAAATGTTATGCATGGTTAGTGAAAAACACTAGTGGTTTAAAAAATGTTAAATCACTTGAATAAGGCCATAAAACACATACATAACATTGGTTCCCGGGACTGTTGAGAACTGGAGATTGTAGCCTAGAATTTTTCTTTCTGAATGATGTGAAAATCATCTTGTTTACTCACTCACAGAAAACAATATATTGATTTAAATTTTCTAAGACACTTTTTGTTGGTAAAAGTAATATGGGCGTAGGCGTCAACTATCATGAATATCATTGTGATTTACACCAGAGAAGACAAAGGCTTGCATAATGAGCTGCATAATGAGCCTCTCATTCAACTGTGCCACTGTGAGGGAGGAGTTACAAGAAAGAATGTGAGAACAAAATAAAAGTATATAATTTTATGTTTGTAGTTTATTAAGAATATATTTAATTATCCCACAACATAATTTAATATCCACTTGGGGGAGCAGTTAAACAGTTTATTAGGAACAATCAAAGCTTACTTTCAAACATATTTTTTTGAAGTCTAACTAGTAAAATGTTTACACGTTATGTGAAAACTAGTACAAATAAATAAAAAGAGACTTACTCATGTTTATGATCTCTGCTGAATAAAGTGCTTCATTCTTTTTTCTGAGGAAATCCAAATCCTCAACCACATCACATCTTTTGAGGGTGAATTATGTCTTATTCCTCTTATCGCGAAGCAAACAGTAAAATAAAATAAAAACTTGAAGAACAGTCTGGCTGCTTTTTCTTCTGTGTGGGCGTATTCAAGCCGCACGCTTCTGTTTGAATCTGTTTTCATATGGATTACTTTATCTCAGAATATTTGTGTTCGGCAGCACTTGTTAAGTTTAAAAGTAGACATGTCAGGCTTTCCATAGATATCTCTCTCATGTCTCTTCGTTGAGTATTCACGGAGTTACAGTTCATTTTAATGACGTGTTTGTACAAGACGATCAGCGCAGACAAAGGCTGCAGACAGCGCACCTTGTTTGTTATCTTTATTTTATAAGTGCACAAAGGTTTTTTGTTATTATGTATGTATCCCAAAAAAGTAGACCCTTTACAGATTCGATTGAAGTATTGCTCTTATCTGTACGATTAAAACTGAGAGTGTAATTTAAGTTCTTTTCGGGGTTATCAGGAGAAAATGACTCAAAACGCATATATGCGTTAATCGACTCGAAAGGGTTAAAAGCGTACATTTTGAGGTTGAAATCAGCTAGTTTGTCGGAGATTCTAGAACGCAGTAGGGGCGTTTCATTGTCTGTCTGTATTTCCATACTGGATAAGCCGGCTTTTGTTTGTTTTGTTATTGCCCCCACCCTCCGAGGGAAGCGTGGCTACTTAGTATGCAGCGCTCTGGCCGGCTGTAGCTGATATCAAAATTCAATGAAGATGAACGCAGACGAGCTGAACCGTGGCCGTTACACCGAAAATGTTTTGAAGTACTTGAAGACAAGCCGGATGCTTATAAACAAGTGCTCACTGATTCTGAAGACGTCACTTCCTGTTTGTTGTTGACGGCTGAACTGCGTTTGAGCTCCGTCACTATATTCTTTTCATTGACTATTTTTAACTTAAAAATCTATTTTATACACCATCGTTTCCGTTTATATAACGCGTGAATATATCCTCTATTGTATTCTACAACAAAAACAATTAGAGCGACTCGCTATCACTAGATTTATTTTGATCTCCCGGGTCCGCTATTAGCTTTTAGCCAGTTAGCATCAGCAAGCGTGGTTGCTGCTAACTGAGCTTACATTGCTAATACTCTATTCACACACATTACAACTGCTGTACTCACTGTTACTTGCTTTAATGGCGGATGAATGTCTCCACTCTGTGCAGCTCGAGCTCGAGGCCGTGGGGAAGCAGATTCGCGACCTGGAACGGAGGCAGGCCGAGCTGAGAGAGCGGAGAGCCGCGCTGGAATCATCCCGGGCTGACGCTCACAAGTCCGGGGTAAGTATACAGCGTGCTGTTAACAGTCCCACCACGTCTACTCCGTGTGTTTCTCTGCGCAGGCCCGGTGCACCCAGGACGCGATCTTCCCAGATGTCCTTCACTGCGACGCCGGGACACCACGGACCCTGGGTGCATCCACAGCGGAGGATGCGAGCCGGGTCCCGGGCGACGACATCTCCCCCTCCTGCCTTCGAGATCTCCATCCAGAACCGCTTCGCTCCCCTCCGCGAGACAGGACGCGACGCTGTGATCATCGGAGACTCCATCGTCCGACACGTAAGTGCTACGTTAGCCGAAGGTAAAGTGCACACTCATTGTTTGCCTGGTGCTCGTGTTCTCGATGTTTCTGCGCAGATACCCACGATCCTGAAGGACGACGAGAGCCCGAGAGCGGTCGTGCTTCACGCCGGGGTTAACGACACCACGCTGCGGCAGACGGAGACGCTGAAGAGGGACTTCAGGAGCCTGATCGAGACGGTTCGCAGCACGACGCCCGCGGCGACGATCGTCGTGTCAGGACCACTGCCCACGTATCGACGAGGACACGAAAGGTTCAGTAGACTTTTTGCTTTAAATGAATGGTTGTTGTCATGGTGTAAAGAACAGAAACTGCTATTTGTTAATAACTGGAATCTTTTCTGGGAGCGTCCTAGACTGTTTCGCGCTGATGGATTACACCCCAGTCGAGTCGGAGCGGAGCTTCTCTCTGACAACATCTCCAGGACACTTCGCTCCATGTGACTAGTAAGTCAATTCTCAAATAACCATTATGATGAGTTTTGTTCCACCCGCTTAAATGATAAAAGTACTTGTGCTGTAAAACCTATTAAGACTGTGTCTGTTCCCAGAATAGTGAGGTCAAAATATAAATATAAATATAATGTAGGATCTAGAAAAAATCTTATCGTAATTAAACCAGAAAAATGTAAAGTAAATGAACAAAAACAATTTTTAAAGTTTGGGCTCATAAATATTAGATCACTCACACCAAAAGCAGTTATTGTAAATGAAATGATCACAGATAATAGTTTTGATTTACTCTGCTTGACTGAAACCTGGCTAAAACCAAATGATTATTTTGGTCTAAATGAGTCTACTCCACCAAACTACTGTTATAAGCATGAGCCCCGTCAGACTGGTCGTGGCGGGGGTGTTGCAACAATATATAGTGATATTCTCAATGTTACCCAGAAAACAGGATACAGGTTTAACTCTTTTGAAATACTAATGCTAAATGTTACTCTGTCAGACATGCAAAAGAAATCTAATGTATCTCTTGCTCTGGCTACTGTGTATAGACCACCAGGGCCGTATACAGAATTCCTAAAAGAATTTGCAGATTTCCTCTCAGACCTTCTAGTTACAGTTGATAAGGCGCTAATCATGGGAGATTTTAATATTCACGTTGATAATACAAATGATACATTAGGACTTGCGTTTACTGACCTAATAAACTCCTTTGGAGTCAAGCAAAATGTCACTGGGCCCACTCATCGTTTTAATCATACACTAGATTTAATTATATCGCATGGCATCGATCTTACTGCTATAGATATTGTACCTCAAAGTGATGATATTACAGACCATTTCCTCGTATCGTGCATGCTGCGTATAACTGATATTAACTATATGTCGCAGCGATACCGTCTGGGCAGAACTATTGTTCCAGCCACCAAAGACAGATTCGCAAATAACCTGCCTGATCTATCTCAACTGCTATTTGTACCCAAAAATACACATGAATTAGACAAAATTACTGACAACATGGGCACTATTTTCTCTAATACATTAGAAGCTGTTGCCCCAATCAAATTGAAAAAAGTTAGAGAAAAACGTACTGTACCATGGTATAACAGTAATACTCACTCTCTCAAGAAAGTAACTCGTAGTCTTGAACGCAAATGGAGAAAAACTAACTTAGAAGTTTTTAGAATTGCATGGAAAAACAGTATGTCCAGCTATAGACAGGCTCTAAAAACTGCTAGGGCAGAGCATATACACAAACTCATTGAAAATAACCAAAACAATCCAAGGTTTTTATTTAACACAGTGGCTAAGTTAACAAATTACCAGATGCCACCTGATTCAAATATTCCACCAACGTTAAATAGTAATGACTTTATGAATTTCTTCACTGATAAAATAGATAACATTAGAAATACAATAGCGAATGTAGATTCTACAGCATCTAACACTTCAGTTTCATCCATCGCACCCAAACATAAACTGCAGTGCTTTACAACCATACGACAGGAGGAGCTAAATAAACTTATCACTGTATCTAAACCAACAACATGTTTATTAGATCCTGTACCCACTAAATTACTGAAAGAGCTGTTACATGTAGCCGAAGAACCGCTTCTCAATATCATAAACTCGTCGTTATCTTTAGGACACGTCCCAAAACCATTCAAGCTGGCGGTTATCAAGCCTCTTATTAAGAAACCAAAACTAGATCCTAGTGTACTGGCAAATTATAGGCCTATTTCAAATCTTCCATTTATGTCTAAAATTTTAGAAAAAGTTGTGTCTGCTCAATTGAGCACCTTCCTGCATAAAAATGATCTGTATGAAGAATTTCAGTCAGGTTTTAGGCCCCACCATAGCACAGAAACTGCACTTATAAAAATTACAAATGACCTGCTCCTTGCGTCAGACCAAGGCTGCATCTCATTTCTAGTCTTACTTGATCTTAGTGCTGCGTTCGACACCATAGATCATGACATACTCATAGATCGATTACAAAACTATACAGGTATTCAAGGGCAGGCTCTAAGATGGTTTAGATCCTACCTGTCCGATCGCTACCATTTTGTTTACTTAAATGGGGAGTCATCTCATTTATCATCAGTAAAATATGGAGTGCCACAAGGATCCGTCCTAGGTCCCCTTCTATTTTCAATATACATGTTGCCCCTTGGTAATATTATTAGAAAATACGGAATTAGCTTCCACTGTTATGCTGATGATACTCAGCTATATATATCAATGAGACCAGATGAAACTTCCCAATTATCTAAGCTAACAGATTGTGTTAAAAATGTAAAAGATTGGATGACAAAGAATTTTCTCCAATTAAATTCGGATAAGACGGAGATATTAATTATTGGACCAAAAAACACTACACAGAATCTTGTAGATTACAATCTGCAACTAGACGGATGTACTGTAACTTCCTCTACAGTCAGAAATCTGGGTGTTATATTAGACAGCAATTTGTCTTTTGAAAATCATATTTCCAATGTTACAAAAATTGCATTCTTCCATCTTAGAAACATTGCCAAGCTACGAAACATGTTATCTGTTTCTGATGCAGAAAAGCTAGTTCATGCATTCATGACCTCTAGACTGGACTATTGTAATGCACTTCTAGGTGGTTGTCCTGCTTCGTCAATAAACAAGCTACAGGTCGTCCAAAATGCAGCAGCGAGAGTCCTTACGAGGTCAAGAAAATATGATCATATTACCCCAATTTTACAGTCTCTGCACTGGCTACCTATTAAGTTCCGCATCAGTTACAAATTATCATTACTTACCTATAAGGCCCTAAATGGTTTAGCTCCAGCGTACCTAACTAGCCTTCTACCACGTTACAACCCATCACGCACCCTAAGGTCACAAAACGCTGGACTTTTGGTAGTTCCTAGGATAGCAAAGTCCACTAAAGGAGGTAGAGCCTTCTCACATTTGGCTCCCAAACTCTGGAATAGCCTTCCTGATAATGTTCGGGGTTCAGACACACTCTCTTTGTTTAAATCTAGATTAAAAACACATCTCTTTCGCCAAGCATTCGAATAATGTATCTTTTTAATTGTGAGTGTAGTTGCATCTGATCAAAGGTGCATTTTTATTCATTAGCTTGGGTTAAACTAATTTTACTTTGTTGGATCAGCAGCTATGCTAATGATGTCTGTATTTTGTTTCTATGTTTTGCCACGGGATTCACATCCCGTGGTAACTAGGATTTACACAAGCTCCAGTCTGGATCCAGAACACCTGAGAAGAGATGATGCTGACCCTCAGAGGACCTCAGATGATGCTAACCCTGAATGAACAAACAGAACTAACAATTATTCCTAAATGTGTGACTTAATCATATAATAACTTAATTAATAATATTGATAGTTCATCGTCTAGCTGACTACGTCTTGTATTATTATTATTTTTTAGTTTTTCTAAAATCCTGTCAAATGTGCACAAACTACTAGCTACTACTAAATATTGTAGAAACATAATTTTCTGTAAAGTTGCTTTGTAACGATTTGTTTTGTAAAAAGCGCTATACAAATAAACTTGAATTGAATTGAATTGAAGACGATCTGAGCGACGATGAAAGCGGCATAATAAGACTGTATAAAATCCCTAATCTACAACTGAGCAAAGATGACGACGAGGAAGAATCTATTGGACTGGCGTCAGACGAGTTGGACCGTAAGATATCAGAGGCTATATCGATAGTAACATTTGATGGGGATAAAGACAGAGAAATGGGGAAAATCCGTAACATTTAGAGGCAAACAGACGCACAGTGCAAACTTCGGATCTGCAAGGATACTTTTCTGTTTCTTATGGGGTGAGTTTCCATAAACATCAACGTTTGTCGTTTTGTGTTCATTCTAAGAACACGTACACGTTATCTCATGTTAAGTCCATGTTTAGACCTTCCCATATCTACCTATTGATTAGCTAGCTCATCGGTTATCACAGAATCCTGTTAAAAAAGTCAATTCACCAAGTTTTATGTAGAAAACCAGCAAATAACAAATAAAATTAGCATCAATATGTACTTTTTGTTTGCATTAACATTAAAATAATATTAAAAATGATGGCCACATTTTAAAGATTAAAGATTTTTTATAAAAAGATAAAACACATGTATTTCAGCCTCTAAATCATTTTTATAAAAGTCAAAAAAGATAAATTACTGACATTTACAATGCACATTATCCTTTATTATTAATAGTATGCGGTCCGATTTTTCCCATTGTGTCTGTCGTTGCTATGCAGGGTGTATTGCTTATCTAAATGAGATGTAAATGAGCCCCATCGTCACTTGCAGCAGTGAGAACTGCAAAATCTTCAGAGGCTATTTTCTGCTTTTTGAGCTTTTTTGAGTGCCTACCTTCAAATGACCACAACTTCTCCAAATATTATCAGATTTCCAAGTGTTACACATCGTTGGAAAGCTTGGAGACTACACTTTCAGAATATGTGAATAACTCAAAATGCCCCAGAACCGACTTGTGTCCCTACTTTCCGTGATTGGTCACATATATGCTTGACCCAAAGAATGAAAGCTGTGTCATACACTTGGAAAATGTTGAGCTTTATTATGCTCACGGACACTAGGGGTTTGACAATACTCTTAACTCACAAGGGGAGACAATTCAGATACTTGGTTCACTAGAACGAGACATGCTTTAAGAAATTTTAAAATGAAAACGCTGCTGTTTAAAGTGGACACAGAATGTTCTAGGCAACATTAAATGTTTAGTTATAGCTAACTAACGGTCTGAAGTTACCTAGCAACAGTGTATGTTAATGTTAGCTCATCAACAGGTGTAGACCATAGATTGTAAAAAAAAAAAAAAAAAAAGTAGACACACATTTTGATTACCCTGACCTGAGCTAATTTACTTAATCAACCAACTCACATCATTAAAGTCATCTGTTGCTGGCGTTTCATGACTGACTGCGATACCGGCTGCTCAGTAGAACTTTCAGTGCGACACTATGAGTGTGCACGAGACGTCCCTGCCTGTACGCGGTCGTGCTGTACGCACTGTGCCTTCATAACAACTAGGTTAGATTATTGTAATGCCTTGTTCTCTGGCCTTCCAGCTAAATCGTTGAGCAAGCTTCAGTATGTACAAAATTCTGCCGCTCGTGTGCTCACTTGTACTTGTCCTCGTGAACACATTACACCGGTTCTTTCACAATTACACTGGCTTCCCGTAAATGCGAGAATTGATTTTAAAATTCTTATTTTAACATACAAGGCACTTCATGGGACTGCACCTGAGTATCTTTGTGATCTCATCAGTCCTTATATTCCATCACGCTCTCTTCGCTCTACTAACTCTCTTTCACTTCACCAGCCATCATGTAAGCTAAAGACCATGGGGGAAAGAGCCTTTTCATATAAAGCCCCTAAGCTATGGAATGTACTTCCTCTGCACGTCAGAAATGCACCCACGTTGGGTGATTTTAAAAAGTTGATTAAGTCACATTTATTCAAGACTGTCTTTCTCTAATGAATTGTTGTATTGCTTTTGGTGTTTTGTTTTATTTTATTTATTACTTTATTACTGTAGCGCTTTGGGTTTAAGAAAAGCGCATTACAAATAAAATGTATTATTATTAATCAATCGTTCTTTCTAACTATCTTCTTTCGAACTTCTATCTATCTATCTATCTATCTATCTATCTCTAAGTAACCTATATTTCTAACTAATCTATCATTCTTTCTTTTTAACTAATCTATCTATCATTCTTTCAAACGAACCTATCATTCTTTCGAACTAATCTATCTATCATTCTTTTGAACTAATCTATATTGTGACGAGTGGGGCGGGGCCGAGAGATGTGGTAACGAGGAGTGAGGCCAGGTGTAGTGATTGGAGATGAGCTACACCTGCGACCCACCACTGGTCTCGAGTCCCACGTAGGAGATGGAAGGATATAAAACTGGAGCGACGACCGTGAAGGAAGAGAGAGGACCAAGGGCCTCATTTATAAACGTAGTGTACGCACAAAAGGAGGCGTACGCCACTCTCTACGCAATAATTGATATTTATAAAAAGCAAACTTCGCGGGAAAATGTGCGTTCCTTCACGCAAGCTCTGACCCAGGCGTACGCACAAAAACGGGTGAAATGAGAAATGGCGACACCGTCGGCAGATGGAAGAAAAAACGTGAAAGTGAAAATGACAATACTGCCTCTCATAAATAACATGAAGACTTCACAAAGCAAGTCTTACAATTAACAGCCTACACGAACACCCGTTTGATCGATCAGCAGTGAAACAAACAAAAAAAATCAAACGAAAATTACAACAGAAATTCAAATGAACACATATTTGCAAAAGTAAAAGTGAAGAAATATGTTCTGCAATATTGGCATGTTGTGCAATTCATCCTCATAAATAATATAGTTAACAGAACGAAATAATGTACAAAACTGATATTCTCGTCTGGCGGAGCAGATATAGTTGAAATTAGATAGACAGATAGATAGATAATTAAGGAGATATATAGATAGATAGATGTATTAACTGTCCACTGGGAAAAGTTGTTTTCATAGTAAAACATTTCTTCATAAGCTACGGAATTATGGTATTCATGCATATGCCTTTAGTTTGTTTTATTTTTGATAAAACAATGTATGGCGTATGTCTCAACCATTCAGAAAGCAACAAGAAATTACATTTGCGCTGAACAATTTCCCATTTCCACGTCGATTATTACCGACATCTGTATCTTGTCAGATGCAATTAAATGGATGGAAATAAAATGCCCCATCACAATGCGTAATGACGCACAATGGCTGATCTTGCGCTCTTAGAAGATGTGGAAAATGGAAGAATTCGGAGTGAACGCATCTTTAGACAGCAAGAAGACTTGCTGGCAAACAAGGACGAGTGGCTTATGAGCCGGTTCCGACTTCCTCGAGCCATCCTGTTGGACCTCTGCGGGCTTTTGGGCCCGGCGTTACAGAGGAGCACTCGGAGGAACCACGCCGTGCCAGTCCCACTTCAAGTCCTAACAACAATAGGATTCCTGGCGACTGGCACTTTTCAGGTCAAGAATATCTCAGCCGACCCTTAGCCGGGTAATGCCAGACGTGTTAAAAGGCATAATAGCTTCGTCCCATGATTCAATAAAGTTTCCATACACGGCGGGTGAACAGGCAAACAAGAAAGCTTCAATGTCTTAACCCTTTCACTATCCTTGCAGGGGACAGTGGATTTCCCCTCAAACAGTGGCTGCTTACGCCTTTCCTCAACCCACAGAGTGCAGAGGAAAGGCACTACAACAAGTGCCACAGCAGAGCTCGCGCTATAGTGGAGCGCACCATCGGCCTGTTTAAGGGCAGATGGCGCTGCCTCGACTGCACTGGAGGGAGGTTATTGTACACGCCTGAAAAGGTGTGCCAAATCGTGCTGGCATGTGCTGTGCTACACAATGTGGCACAGCTTAAAAACGTACCTCTACCCCCTGGTGCCGATTGCTGTGTTGGCCCCGACCCTGAACCCCATCCCCACGCATTTGAGCCAAATGCTGCTGCTGTGCACCAGCGTTTGGAAGTGATGCGTCGCTTGTAAAGAACAACAAAAGGTGTGGAAAACATTATTTATTCAAGAATTCCCTCATCGTGCAGTTTATTTTAGTCAGGGCAGTCTTGATTTCACCCAACTCTTTGGCCACCTCTCTGATTGAACTAATGACTTCCCTCTGCATTTCAAGGACTGCATCGGTGAGGACACGTCCACTGCTGGAGGGTTGAGAGCCGCGTGCCGTGGAGACGCTGGGTCCAGACGGCTGCTCAGCTGCAGCATCGTAACCACTGGCCCCGCTGGAACACCCAGCAACTGAAATAAAATTGTTCTATATTAATAAACTGTAATTGTGTAGCCTGCATACATGTGACTTGACTGCATTCATTTTACTTATTTCTCTTACCTGTGTCACCCGTTGCATCTGGCACGTCAGTGTCCCCCTCCGCCTCAGTCACCACTCCACTTAAAAGGGATTCCCCAATAATTGCCGCCAGTCTCTCATCAAGAGGGGTCAGCTCCGGTGTCCCCTTTCCCCCACCCGTGGCAGACACACTCTGGCGATGGAGCGCAAGACGTTTTTTTGCCTCGACTTTGATGTCCGACCATTTCTTTTTTATTTCGGGCACGGTCCGAGGTTGAGGCTACAGCATTTACGGCGTCTGCCACCGTTTGCCACTCAAGTGCCTTTTTGGCATTAGTAATGCCCACACTGTGCCCTCCAAACAACATTTTTCTCCTCTTTTCCACCTCGCCAACGATAACTTCTACTTCACATTGAGTGAAGTTAAGTTTTTTTGATTTTCTCTCTGTGTTTGCCATGATTTCGCAATCAATGAATATTAACTTGTGGGCATTTCACAGACTATTTATGGGCAACTATGGGCGTGTCATGAAGCTGCAAAAGCTGCGCTACATTTAGAATTGATTGTGATTTACTAAGGGAAAAATCCATAGGATGTGCGTGCGCACGGTTTTATAAATCCGAATATTTCTGTGCGTACGTGTCACAGGTCGGAGCGGACCACAGGTGTTGCAAGTCACGCCCCTTCCTAGTTACCACCTCGAGGAGGTCTCAAAGCAACCCTAATGACCAGACAGACCAAGCGTAAGTAATATTAAAACAACTTTATTTAAATTAATTAAAATAATTCAGGGAGGGGGAGGTAAATCTTAAAATTATCGTCTCTGTTCAGCAGGAGGAGAAAGGGGCCGGAGAGGACTATGCGGCGAGGGTTAGTATGTCCCTTTGGGCTTTTGTTGACTCGTGGCGCCCTTCTTTTCTCCTGAAGGCAGAGTGAAACACACAATGAGTAATCGATCCGGTGAGAGTGGCTACCTGTTACTTGGGTCCATACGACTGGCTGATAAACGACTTGTTCCTCCGATCTCTTCGTACGGGGTGCTCGGGCGGCGCCTCCCCTTCTGCACACTCCGAGGTGAGCGCCAACCCGCGACACAGAACTCCAATGGCACAGCAAGAGAGAGGTCACTCAAACTGCGGGGGACAACACAGGTAGGTACTTCACAGGCAACTGGGGCTCTATTCTCCCTTTAGTGATTCGTAGCAATGGACAAAGGTAAGTATTCCACAGGCAACTGGGGCTCTATTCTCACTTTAGTGATTCGTAGCAATGGACAAAGGTAAGTATTCCACAGGTAACTGGGGCTCTATTCTCCTAGAATACTTCTCCTGGGCGGTGGGCTTACGGTGAAATACTGCGATACAGTAAGTAGATGAACTGTCAGACCTGGAGTAGTAAGTCGTCGTAGCGCAGGCCTCCACAGGGATTTCCTGTGCGTCGGGGAAAGTTAAACACTGTCGCACCGGCCCGAACGCTTCCCTCTCCTCTCTTCTATTTGCAGTTTAAGGGATCTGGACCGGGGTGAACCTTTGAAGAGGCTCCACAACAGGTAAAGTAAATCCACACAGCTAATTTGCAACAGTAAAACTTCCTCCTTGCATATAGGTATAATTTTTGGCTTTTACTCACACCAGTCTTGCTTACGTGTATTCTTCACCACCGCTTCCACAGAGCCAGGGTATTCTGAAAGGGTCTAGACAGGACGTTACATTTGGGTCTCCATGCAGGGGTCGCAAAATGGCATTTAGATGAAAATGGCGCTTCACCAGCCTCAACGGTCACTGGTCTCCCCCACGACTCATCCAGTCTAGGGTGGCTACTGACAACACAACCACAGCATAACACTGCAAGATTTCAAGTGTACACACTCACAGCAAAGACAAGGACTCACCCACTGCACTCCACACACTCTACGTGAAATAGGGTCAGAACCACGGTTTACTAGGACTTATTCCTGGGGTTTCGTTGGGCGTTGTTGATAGATGAAGGGCCGGAGGAATAACGTTGCCGTCACGACTGCTTGCGGCTTCCTGTACTCGTACTTCCCGGCTCACCCAAAACTCTGCTCCGTAATGGGGCCGCTGGCCTATTTACCAGATGCTCACAACATACGCTGGATAATGCACTCTCCCCAATGATGTACAATGCACTGTCCAAAAGTACTCACAAATGAACGATAACCCTCTTCCTTGGTCTCCTTCTTCTTCTAGCTGTCCAATCCTCTTCACACCATCGGTTTTCCGTTGCTGGAGATCACCCTTGACGTTACTTCCGGTGAGTACTTCCTATGACTGTGACTCCAACACATCAGTAGTTTATATACAGATGGTCTCTTCAAACATCAATAAATGTTGTATACTCAGCCCAGTTACTAGTGTCCTTGTCTCCTTCTTCACCCCGTGAAGTTCCTCTGCCTTCACCAATGCTGACTCTGCCCAAACCTCTACACTGCCCGCCGGATCGGCCTGAAACGATTCAACTCCAACTGCTGTTTGAAATTCGGAGACTCTTTTTATACCCTTCCAGTTCTCTCCGTTATCCAATCCACGATCGCCGCGTTTATTTTCCTCACCTGTGCCTCGTACAGCCCAATTTGCCTCCCGGAGTTTCCCGGAAGTTCCGGTGTTTGTAATATACGGGCCGGGCGGAAACCATCTTCGGGCGGAACCAACCTTCGCCACTTTTGGTTCCGCCCCCAAAAAGTCACAGTGTGACATCCGCACGTCCTATGTTTCATCCGTACGCCACTTCTGACGCAAATCCTACGCAAAGTTTTATAAATGAGGCCCCTGGCCTGGGTTTTTAGTTGTGTTTGCTTTTTATTTATGTGCACCAGTCGTCCATGAGGGGCTGGTGCGCTGTTTTATGTTTATTTGGAATTATTAAAGTTTCATTTTGATTGTGCGCCGGTTCCCGCCTCCTTCTTGCAGATGATTAGGAAGTTGAATTCATTACATATATAATTCTTTCTAACTAATCTATCTGTCATTCTTTCTAACGAATATATCTTTCTTTCTTTCAACTAATCTATCAATCTAACTTTAAACTATAAACTTCTAACTTCTTTAAACTTCTTCAAAATTTCTGGTCAGGCTTTCTCAAGCCAACTTAGTTTATCTCGAACTTTTTTTTCTAGTTTAAACTTCGATCGTAAAATTATGCAAAACAAATTCAAACTAACGTAGTCTTAATGTGATAGGCTACATTTTGTGTACAAAAACTACTAACTGGTTTTCAACCAATCAGAAACAAGCAGTTGAATACGCCCATCTCAATTTGAAAAATACGAATATAAAACCCACTATTTTCAAATACAGCTTTAGCTGCGCTCAAGACCTCCCACGGATAGAAGTAAGCAGAAGTAAAATAAAACTTCTTCAGAAATTTCAAGAAAATGGAAAAGAAGACAGACGTCAGCGAGAATGAGAGTGGGGTACTTTCATGGAGTCTCTCCGATAAAAACCTCCAGAAAAAATATGCATTGTTTCAATGTTACTGTCCAAACAGCAAGACCGGAATACCACCAAGCCGTATTTTTCACTCCAGAAAAATACAACAGCATTGTTACAGCTCAATAGAACAAGACTCCCGTCAAACTGAACAATGCAAGAAAAACAATTGGTGAGTACAACTTAATTGGAAAAATATATATTATAGGCCTATAGGGCTGCTTTATTTATATATTGTTTTTATCAGTGTGATATTGTATTCTATAAACTATTACACATTTATACAAAATAGTACAAATGTAATTGTTTAACTAAATATAGTCATACACAAGTTATAAGAAATGCGTATTTTTTAAAGCTATAACAATTTCCTTAAAACCACTTCAGCACTCGTCAAAATAATGAAAAGTTATCATTCCCACTTTTTTTGTCTTGCTTGTTAAACATTAAATAGACTTTAAACAAATGTAGAAGCACAAGAGTACACTATGGGCCTAATAGCAGACTCCGCACATAAAAAAGGTGCGCACGCTCACAGAGTGGGCAGATACAGCACGTACTCCGATATCTTTCGCGCATCCGTCTGCTTGTCTAGGGATAGTCAGTTATGTTTTAAATTAACATGGAGAGTTGAAAAAGAAATCGGATGCATCATTCGGTCTTAAGTGAATAAGAAATAAAATCCGAAAAATTATTCATTAAATGAATTCCTAAAGATTGGTATTGACTTCGAGACTTAGTGTTTTGCTTAGACTTTAGTCCTCTTTTCATTTTTTTTTCAACACATTTTGCCTATAGCCAATTATTTATTTAGGATTAGGCTATACTTCAAATCTAGCCTATATTTCACACTGCTATTAAACCACAGATAAATAAATAAAGTGGACTAGGCTACCTGTTTTCTTATCGTTTCCATATGAACTGAAGTATCTACATATTCGGCATTTCAGGTTTCAAAGATGATTATGACATACAGTGCACGAGAGAAACATCTATAGACGTCACAACTGGAGTCGACTTCACATACAGACCACCTCAGGACACACAGCTAAACGTAGCTGAAATAATAAACATGACAAATCACCAATCGGTAAGTATATTGACATACACAAAGTGCTTTACAAAACTACGGTAAAAGAAAATACCAACAGAACACATAAAATAAGTAAAAGTAAGCTATTAGCTTTGCCAAATGTTAAAATATTTTTAAAATATTTACAACTTTATTCCCCAAGTCAAAAGATGTTTGAAACATTTAAATAAAAAAATTTAAACAATAAATAAAAAGTTAAAACATTAGCTTTGCTTAAATCATGTTATGTAAATCATTTTATGTAAAAAAATAAATATATTTTATTAACCATTTAATCTTCTTTACAGATCTTGAAACTCCTAGCAACAGTTTGCAACATTGATGGGGCAAGCACCATGGTCACCGTTCGGGACTCCGAAAGTGAAGTCAAGTCCTGCCAAATAGGAGACCAAACGGGGACAATTCAACTCTCCTTGTGGGATGGTCAAATTGACCTTGTACAATTGGGTAAAACGTACATGTTCACAAATTTGTCAACCAGATAATTTAATGGCAAAACCACATTGACAACCACCCGGAACACCATAATGCACAGCAGCACAACGATCACATTGGCCAACACATCAAACACAAACGATTTTGAAACTCTAACAAACACACTAACACAAACAGTTGAAGACAGCACAATCACGATTAAAAAACTGTGTCCCAAGTGTCACAGTACACAGCAGTCAATCAACATTAAAGAGAATTTCCACAGGTGCACCACATTACAAAGTGTAATGAAGCACTGATCTTTAAAATGGGAGAGGATGAGCTGTCACTAGCCATCCCAAATTCTGTCCTGACAAAGTTTAATCACAAAGAAAGACAAGACCTTTCTTGATGCACAGGACATAGAGGAGTATCTTCTCACTTGTGGGCCTGTGAGTGTTAATTACACAAATGATAAACAGATAGTGGAAATCAAGAAAGCAGTTTGTGAAACTGAACTCACCTCAGAAGAGACACCTGAGCTTGAGCAAGAGCTTTGCTCAATAACAGAAGCAGTCTCATTTCCTTCGACATCCATAAAAACAAACCCAGGAGAAAAAAGGCCTGCTGCACCTGAAACCATAGATCCGAAACAAACACGACCCCTTGACTAACCATGACATATCATATCATGACATAACCTATCCCTTTAAGCTTTACACAACATACACAAAAACAAAAAGTCTAATTCATGATCATGTTTTTATTTGTCTTTCATAAGTACAATTAGAATAGGTTTCTTATGTTATTGAAAACTCTAAAAGCTTTTTTTGGAATTGTTAAACTTCACATTTATTGATACTGTAAAAAAAATCTTATTTTCCATGTTCATATACAAACGTTTGTTCAGTCACTGTAATTGTTAAACTTTCATTTCATGTTCATATACAAACTTTTGTTCAGTGATTTATAGTATATTGTTGTAACTTATTTAAAGATTTTTTCTATTTCCAATTTTACCCTGAAATAAAACAATATTTAATTCAATTTCTAAAACTGTGTAAAACTCCTTACAATCATACATGTGTTCTTCAAGGTTCAAAAAGGGTCTTTTTCTGAAGAACACGGGGTTCAACAGCAATATTCAATGTAGGCCTAACTATTTAACCTTAGATCAATCCTTAACTGTTTACTACATTTAGTAAATAAAATCAGCTCACAAATTTGACTAAAAGACAAATATTTTATTTACCATTTTGCATTATAGTGTTAAATTCTTTATGTCCATGAGGTTACTTTCACATGAAAAAAAATGAACATCCAGACAATATGTGCAATATAACTCAGGCCATTAACATAACAAAGGACAAGAAATTCAAGACACAGATTGGGTAATTATTCTAAACAACACAACAGATAAGAAATACACAATGATCTGTACACAACAACTCTGTAAAGTTGTACTTATAACATGCAGTAGACATCACGATAGACCTGATCTATCCACATCCCAAACGGTAAATGCTGGTAAGGATCAAGTTATAATGAAACGATAATTACAGACAGCTGATCTTAATTTATGCTCTACAGTTTAAAAGAGCGCTGTGTGCGTGCTTTCGTATGCTTGTGCACTTCAACTTGTTTTGACGATATATTTCAAGACCAAATGTCCTCACTTATATTGTTACAAACTGAAAACCGCCTAATTAACACATTCATCAGTAGGCTTATATAAAATATAGTGCTCATGTTTGTGATAAATTTAGGATAAAATCTTGGGTAAGAAATATCATTCCCTGATATAAAATAAATGGAAATCTATTAATATTCTCACTAAACTCGCCAGGGTCAACGTACAATGCATGCACAAGACGTGAATTTAGTCATCAGAAAAGTATCCTTGTTAGATGAATGTGTAAATATGTGCTGTGTGCTGGCGATAGATTTACAAAGCACTAAAGGCTATATATGTCTGTGTGCAGGGCTGCACTGGTAATCTGTCATGCCGGGCAAATGCCCGGTGGCCCGACGTGCTATTTTTTTTAACGGCCCATAAAACTCATACATCGGCGGCCCATTTGTTTTGTTTTGTTTATTTGACAGCGCTGGGTTATTGCCGGTGTAATGCATTGGTCAAACGAAAGTAAGCGTTTTTTTTCCCCACTGACAGACCGGCCCATGAAACGCGTAGATCAGCGGCCCATTGCTTATTTTCTTGATTGACACTGGGCTGGTCCAATCACATCTTAAACACCTCCCCCTTTGGTCTTTGAGTGAGCGTGCAGTGTCAAACTGTGTACGTATCTGTCAAAATAATCTGAGAACGCAAGAAATGTGCAGAGAAATAGCGTGAAAAATAGATACAGGCCTTTCAAGCAGACGCTGTAAAATGTGTCAAAATATGTTTTCTGCAGCAGCAGGACCTTCATCAGAAGGAGAGGTTTAATGAGACGCGTTTTTATCCATGTTTTCCACCAAAATAAAAGCTTGATGCAGTGTCCGTCGAAATAAAAGATCATGTGCTTATCTCTTTCAAGTTTAGAAAATAGTACAAAACTAATTAAGAAAGTTTTCTTTATTTTTCACTGCATTTGTTTAACAATATGGCTAATAGACTACTATCATCAGATTAATATTATAACTATTATTATGTAGTTGTGTAATATAGACAGAGACTGTTACTAAAAGAGGATTGTTTTTTTCTTTGTTTAATTAGCACAATTAATATGGGTTGGATTAATATGGATTATATGGGTTAATATGCATGCCCCCAAATCCCCCTACATCCCTCTAGAGGGACAGAGGTCCACCCACCACAGTTTTACCAAAGATCCTGTGGGAAACACTGTTAATGCTATGCCAATGCAGCTTATAGCTTTTATTTTTGGATGCATCACTGTGGAGTATAGTTCGATTGTATTAATAAATTACAATTTTGTATTTATTTCATCTGTTAAAGGTGCAGTGTGTGATTTCTAGCGGCATCTAGTGGTGAGATTTGCGAATTGCAACCGGTCAATGGCTTCGAATGAGAATCTATGGTGGCCGACGTAGGATCGGAAGATGTCGCCGTCTGAGTCAGCAGAGAGTAAAGCAATGAGGTTTCTCTATATATTACATTTTATATTAAATTATATTTACTTAATTATTCAGTAAAACCACATGTTATTGCGATTGCTATTTTTAATTGTTTATCATTGTGTTAGTCTTTTATTCACTGACTTTATCATAGCTTGTTTCCATGCTAGTTAGTATAAGATAAGAGCTAGGTAAGGTGAATAAATAGCTAACGTTACGATGTCCGAGGCATCGTTCAGACAGCATGTTTTTCTCCACGTTTGCAGAGTCAGGGACAACCAGAGTATTCTGCTGCGTCTTTTTCTGCTGCTTCTCATTCAAGTTAATGACGAAACGCGCGCTGTAGCTCTGTTTGTTCGCTGTCGCCTGCGGTAGAAACATGACGTCACAATATGTCGACCTTCATAGAAGGGGGTGGCTGCGGTTATGTATATATAAATGACTCATTCTAAGTTAATAAAAACATAGCGGTTCATTAAGTAAGGTATTTATACACCACTGAAAACATAGTTATGGATCTTATATGGCATTCCTGTCAAAAGATCCTCAGAAATATCACACATTGCACCTTTAACTCTCACTCGTTCCTACTCACTCATTATATGGCATTACTGGTTTTAATGAATAAGAGTTGAACAAAAACATATTCAAGGGCATTCAAAGATGGGTGGTGTTTATGATCATATGTAGTGGGCCAGTCTACGCCAAAATGCCAGGGCCAACTCTCTGTCCCAAGCCTGCGTGTGGATGTATGTGTATGTGTGTGAGAGAGAGAGATTGAGAGAGAGAGAGAGAGAGAGAGAGAGAGAGGAAAAGAGAGAGAGAGAGAGAGAGAGAGGAAAAGAGAGACGGAATCTGTAATACTATACATACACACACACTGGGTTCCACACACTGGGTTCTGGGATCTCTTTAGCAAAAGGCCTTTTCCAGCCGTGCAATATTCTACTTCAAACATCTGTTCATCTGTTTCACCGTTTATTTCACTCGATCTGCTTCCAGTCATTATCATGACGGTTGTGAATCCACCATATTCTTTGTAAATACTAATGTTGTATCACAGAATGTGGTTTAAAGACTTTATAGACAAAAATGTAGTTAATAGACCTAAAATATGTGACTCCTATCATAAACAGTGCCTTTTTTATTTTATACAATTAGTAGAAATCTTCTGACAGTAAGCTCCAAGCCATCAGCTGTTCTTCAGCTGTTCCTCACAGAGAACAGTTACATCAACCAGTTCAGGAAATTAGGATTAAACAAGATTTACGTTTGATATACAATATAATTTAATGCATTTGTTGGTCTATATTGTATAATTTATCATTTGAGTACATTTTCGATATACTGTATTTATTTTGGACTGATTGTTGGGATAAGTTAAATAATGATTTGAGAGTCAGTGGTAATATTATTCCCCATATTTGACAGACAAGGTTTAAGCCATATTATTAGTCTAATTCTGCTCACTGATATTGTTATTTTCAAAATGTTTGTTGTGTGTGTAAGCATATTTAATTGAGTTAACAAGAAAAATATTAACACAATAATTTTTAAAATGAGATGAGGCGGTACTCTGCTACCACCTGCTGGTATAAATATTTACTAATATAGTTCTCTTTTTCACATTTAGACTTTATAAAATAACTATTCTAACATTTACAATCACTTTTTGTCAAAATTCATCACGTCATTTCCATTCAAATAATTACTTTGGAAAACATATGCCACATATAAACCTCAAAATGTTGTTCTAAAGAACGAATTTGCTGAAAATATTATTAGTCATCATATATTTAAAAAACTGAATCTACAAGAAATTATGTATGTCTCTATGTCTGTGTATGTGTGTGTGAATTGTGTTTTTTTTAAGTTTGCATTTGGACGGCTATAATAGGGTCAGATCAAAATGTGGCCTTGACCAAGTGGCCCCAAAAGCCTTTATCTCTTCAATGAATGCTCAGAGCTTCTTCAAAACAAGTTGTAACATGTGAAATATCACTCTAAACAAACATGAACATTTTCAGACAGATCAGACAAAATTTGCCTCTAAAACAGTTAAAAAAGTGAAAATGATATGAATAACATGGCATATAAGCCAATAAGTGGTATTTTACTGCCCCCTGCGGTTTAAAATAGTCGTTTTGTCATATTGTTCTAAAATTTATATTTACAATTTATAAAAATCACTATTTTAACATTTACAATTAGTCAAAATCCATCTGTTAAAGTATTAGTATTGACAGTTTGATCACATCATATATTTCAAATGTCTGTATCTACAACATAATGTGTGTGTGTAGTCTTAGGTTTCTGAATAAATTCTGATTTATAGCTTACAAAGACTTGTGAAATGTTTATAGACCATTCAAATATATTTTCATAATGACATATCCCAATAGCATTGAAAAAAACAACATTTGTCTTTGTGTGTGTGTGTGTGTGTGTGTGTAAACATGCATTATGCAGTTAAAATGGAAAAACTGGTTTGCTTTAGTGCAGAAAAATGGTGAAAATCAAGAAGTTTAAAGTGAAAGTGAGGCAATATGTGGTCTTCTACTGCCCACTGCTGGCCATTCTACTGATTAATGAAGTCTACTCACTTATGATTTTGCATTCATTAGACACTAAAAACCACTTATATAACAATAAGACACTAAACTATAACAATTACTATTGTAGCACAATCATATTTTGTCAAAGTTTATCACTTCATTAGTACTGATACTTCACCTAACTGCTAGCAATGTGGTAAATCATGGTAAATCATGCTAAAAACATAAATCAGAATGAATCATACTAGAATTCTGGTACATCATTCTAGAACATTTGCCCTGTAATGCAGCCTGGATCATATTCATACTGTAATTGAGGTTTCAAATTGTTAAACTGATTCAGGTGGATTCGAACCCCTGCAGACAGTCGGGCAGAACTGTTTAAATATCTTCTAACTTGAAGAAATCTCCCCAGACTTTGAATCTCATTAAGCAGTTTACTGATGGCAAAGTCATGGTTCTGGAACAGAATACAAAATAAATTTACATGAATAATTACAAAAATAACATTTACAAACAATTATGCAATAGCAATCCTTTCAAATATAAAATTAAGTCACAAATTAAAGCAGTTGAAAATGTCTGAGCATTTAACTAGAGCAGTCATTCTATGACAGCCCACAAGATGGCGCTATTACTGCACTAGACGTGACTGGGAACACGTGACTGGGGTATATTGTAAACGGCAACACATTAGTCTCGAAATAGCTTGATAAAACATTAACATAGCTCACAGTAAATACTGAACATTACTTGCATCAGATATAATGAACATGAAAGCAAGCTTAACGGTGACAAATCAACCATATATATTGTCATAAACACATATACACATGGCTCAGTAGTGCTAGATGAATCTCACCCGCGGGAACAAACAATCAGCAGATTTAAATAAAGAACAATAAAATACACTTACTTTATATGCACGCACAACTATATTGCATCAGTAAGTTTGAGATATTGCAGACGAATGTGAGATTAAATGGATTGCTCTTGGAAAGAGTTCGCGTTCTGCATGTCTGCTCAGTGCACCTGCTCAACTTCCTCATGGCACGTGATACACATGATGGTGACGTTGCATATGTTCATTGGTCACAGGAAGAAGCCTTTTGAACTCATACACTGTTCGCTCGTCGGCCAGAGGAGAACTGGCCCCCGAGTCACTGAAGCATTGACTGTTGATGGGAATGCTTGTAGAAGTTGAGGTGAAAACAACGATGGAATTGACCTCTTGTCTCAAAATCCTGTTGCCATTGGCATTGCATCGGGAACACCGACATGAAAGCGCAACCTCTACTGAGGTAATGCTTCCTTCCAGCACAACGACTTGACCTTCGTCAATTCTGAATTGAATTACATCATTCAGACCATGGAGAGGGGCCACTTGTTCAATTTCACTTCTTCGGCTGGTCGTCAGGTACATACTCCCAGCAAACACTCTGGTACTGACATGAGTAAGTCTGTAGGTAGAACCAAAGTCAGGTTTGCCTATCAAACTTTCCCACAGCTGAATTTTACTTTTAAGTATTGCGTGGCCGGCCGCATCCGCCGTAGTAACCTGGTTAGTTGTCGCTTCAGTCATTAAACCTGCTAAAACAGCGTTTTTCAGGGACTAATATAGGCTAGGCCTCACCCGCGCCATTGGATGTGCAGTTGCCACATCACAGCCAATGACTGAGCCTCACTGTGCAGCTGTAAAATGTGTTTTACTCAGTAGGCTTCAGTAAATCGAGGAAAACTAGTTTCCCCTTTTCCTGCAACATCTCCATGTAAATATGCATTGAAAATTTAATTAAACCACAGATATTTCTATTGAGAGATTATATTTTAATGTTTTGTGAGGTCTTTTTCATTTTTGATAATTTTTCGGTTAAATTAGGAACAGAGCTGGGTAGATTACTTGTGAATTGTAATCAGTTACTGATTATAGATTACATGAAAAAAACGGTAATCAGTAATATAATCTCTTAGATTACACATTTTTGGTAACGTAATCTGATTACTTTTGGATTACATTTAGATTCCATTTGTGCTAACCTTTATGTGATATCACATATATTCAGTTAGCCTAATCTTGTATAAAAATATATTTAAATATATAAAATATTCAGCAAAAGAAAAGCCACAATAGCTTATTTGTCAAGTGCAATATATGGAAAGGTAATACTTAGAAAATATTCTTTAGAGATGTTGGCCCATATTGATAGGATAGCATCTTGCAGTTGGTGGAGATTTCTGGGATGCACATCCAGGGCATGAAGCTCCAGTTCCACCACATCCCAAAGATTGGGTTGAGATCTGGTGACTGTGGGGGCCATTTTAGTACAGTGAACTCATTGTCATGTTCAAGAAACCAATTTGAAATTATTCAAGCTTTGTGATATGGTGCATTTTCCTGCTGGAAGTAGCCATCAGAGGATGGGTACATGGTGGTCATAAAGGGATGGACGTGGTCAGAAACAATGCTCAGGCAGGCCATGGCATTTAAACGATGCCCAACTGGCACTAAGGGGCCTAAAGTGTGCCAAGAAAACATCCCCCACACCATCACCACCACCACCTGCCTGCACAGTGGTAACAAGGCATGATGGATCCATGTTCTCATTCTGTTTACGCCAAATACTGACTCTACCATATGAATGTCTCAACAGAAATCATCAGAGACTCATCAGACCAGGCAACATTTTTCCAGTCTTGGAAATTGTATCCTCTATTTCCTATTTGTAGTGGAGATGAGTGGTACCCGGTGGGGTCTTCTGCTGTTGTAGCCCATCCGCCTCAAGGTTGTGCATGTTGTGGCTCCACAAATGCTTTGCTGCATACCTCGGTTGTAACGAGTGGTTATTTCAGTCAAAGTTGCTCTTCTATCAGCTTGAATCAGTCGGCCCATTCTCCTCTGTCCTCTAGCATCAATAAGTCATTTTCGCTCACAGGACTGCCACATACTGGATGTTTTTCCCTTTCACACCATTCTTTGTAAACCCTAGAAATGGTTGCCCGTGAAAATCCAAGTAACTGAGCAGATTGTGAAATACTCAGACCGGCCCATCTGGCACCAACAAACATACCACGCTCACAATTGCTTAAATCACCTTTCTTTCCCATTCTGACATTCAGTTTGGAGTTCAGGAGATTGTCTTGACCAGGACCACACCCATAAATAAATGCTCTGAATCAACTGCCATGTGATTGGTTGATTAGATAATTGCATTAATGAGAAATTGAACAGGTGTACCTAATAATCCTTTAGGTGAGTGTAGATTGTTTACAAGTGTCAAAGGCTTCTACATCTGGTGAATCATTATCATTGAAAAGGGACTCTCTGTTCCATGTCAAATCACTGTCAGTTCAATCTGAAGGAGCTCCAAGAAGGTGTTTCCCAATCAGTGCATTTTCTGTGACAAAGCAAACTCCAAGTTCAAGGGAAAGACTGAAGAGCTTACGAAGTTTCAGAGTTGGAAACACAAGGAACCAGGCTTGAAAGTTATTGAACCTAGGGCACAGGAATTAAAGAAAGAGGCTCTTTATCGCAAATAATATGTAAATGGAAGCTAAGTATCATCCATCATACAGAAACAACTTCAACACAGAGTACCAAACCCATGAGCGTGGAAGGGAGAGAGTAGAAAAGGCAGCAGACAACACTGACAGCCTGCAGGCCCAGAAGATAGCAGCACATAACAAGTCATATTGTGTGGTAAAGGATTACATTCTTAGGAATGTGACTGAATGCAAAGAGGTTGTCCAGCTAAGATCCATCTGCAACTTGTACATGACAAGACATTGGAAAATCAAGGTTTTCCTAATCAAAGTAGTCCATGTGATATCAGAGGGTCAGTTAGAATATTTTGAAGCATCGAAAATACATTTTGGTCCAAAAATAGCAAAAACTACTACTTTATTCAGCATTGTCTTCTCTTCCCTGTCTGTTGTGAGAGAGAGTTCAAAACAAAGCAGTTTGTGATATCCGGTTCGCGAACGAATCATTCAATGTAACCGGATCTTTTTGAACCAGTTCACCAAACGGTTCACATCTCCAATGTGCATTAATCCACAAATGACTTGAAGCTGCAGGTAACTTTTGTAAAAATTTATTTTTTACATATTTGTTAAACCTGTCATTATGTCCTCACAGTAGAATATGAGACAGATAATCTGTGAAAAAAATCAAGCTACTCTGGCTCCTCCCAGTGTCCTATTGCCATTTGCAGAAATACATAGCTCCCGTTAAGAAACAACCAATCAGAGCTGCGGTCCGTAACTTTGTTTGTGTTCAAAATGTAGAAAAATGTATATAATAAGTGAGTACACCATGAATCCATTTTCCTAACCGTGTTTTTATCTTGTCCTGAATCACTAGGGTGCACCTATAATAAGTGTTTATATTCTGACTATTTTAGATTGCTTCAGGGGTACCGCGGCGGAGTAACCCAGTACCTTTGTGATTCTTCATAGAGACATAAACAGAGAGAAGTAGCTCCGGCTACGATGTCCTTCCGCAAGACGCAAGCAGTTCTGTTTGTTAACCGCTAGAGCGTCAAAAGTTACCGACTGCAGCTTTAAGCTGTTAACTTTTTTAATGTGGCTGACACTCCCTCTGAGTTTAAACAAACCAATATCCCGGAGTAATTCATGTACTCAAACAGTTCACTGACTGAACTGCTATGAAGAGAGTACTGAAGATGAACACCGAGCCGAGCCAGATAACGAACAAAACCTTGACTCGTTCACGAGTGAAGAACCGTTTCTGTCAGACGTGTCCGATTCGCAAACCGAGGAGCTGATGATACTGCGCATGTGTGATTCAGCGTGAAGCAGACCGACACACAGAGCGTCTGAACTGAACTGATTCTTTTGGTGATTGATTCTGAACTGATTATGTGCTAATGTTATGAGCGCGGGTAAACCGAAGGATTGAATTAGAGCTGTAATCGGGCCTTAAAAGTTAGGCCAGACAGGACCCGAGCCCGACATGTTTCGGCCCGAGCCCGACAAGTACATTTTGATTGACAGCTTTTTTAAAGCCCGAACCCGTTTACAGCCCGACATTATTCAAATGTGCGCACGCACACAGCTCTTTTGCCTTTTGCCAACAATGAGCAATTTATTCATGTTTTAACATAATTTACTCATAACTAACGTAGACTAGACCACTTGGAAGTTGGAATAAAGAAATAAAATAAGTCCTGTGTCACATCGTAACATCTCAGCATTCTAGACATAGGCTCATTTAACCTATTAATAGACCAACGCACCAATAAAAACGAGTAATTTAAAAAAAATTAAATTAAGATAAATTTTAAATTAAGATGGGTATTTGGCAATAACGAAATTAAGATAAAGGCTCCGCCGGATTTGCTTTATTTAATAAAAGAATAATGCCAACATTAGCGTAAATACTCAGTCTACATTATGCATTTAAGACTAGGCTAGGTCTACATGTTTTTCTGGAGGAAAATGATTGAATCCACTGTAGATGTCTTCAGCGCGTTCCTGCGCTCACTGATGGTGCGTCATTATTCACTCATTATTCTCATTATAAGCATGGTCAAAACTTTTCCACACCTCAGACTTTGCTTTAGTTGCTGGTGCAACCAAAACGTAATCACCAGAGGCAAGCCTCCGTTACACCTGCTCAGCATTCATTTTCGCATCTTTCTCGCGCTAATCGAAACACATCACATGACCGCTCGTTTACCTCGCAAACCGGAGCGCAAGCCCGAGCCCGGCCCGAGCCCGCGTAAGATGATAGAAATTAAGCCCGAACCCGACCGAACCCGTCGGGTCCCAACGGGTCCCGTCGGGTTCGGGCAAAGATCTTCAGCTCTAGATTGAATCAAGGGCAATCGTCGTCCAATGACGCCATTACGTCGAGCTCAAAAGAACCGGTGAACCATTTTCTTTAACCGGTTTATTGAATCGAACTGTCCGAAAGAACTACTGGTGATCTGAAAACCGATACAACCGGTTCTTCACTCGAGAAATAAAGAGTGCCGTTTTACTGTTTACAATAGTTCAATAAACAAGAAGTTAAGAGTGTGAAGTCGTGTTTTAGACACAATATTTCTTTTTTATGTTGTATTTTGACATAAGATAATAATAATTTCAAACACAGCCACATCACTGTTTTGCGTCTCTGAGCAACGTGAAGGTGTTTTGTTCCTGAATGAATGAACCGTTTAAATGATTCGGTTCAATCACATTGAATCACTCATTAACAGTGACTTACTGCCACTTACTGGCAGTTTTAATTTCACATTTAAAGTATCTTTTTATTTAAATGTTCAAATATCAGTATTCAACGTATTATGTTTAATATATCAAAACACTGTGTACACTGTAAGATACATCAGATGCAGCTTCTTTGTTTTCCCCTGCATTGCAAAGATTAATTTTGTTTATACCAATGTCATAATTCACTGATTAAATTTAAGAATTTGACTCAAGATAATGAACACTTTTAGAAAATATAAAATGCTTTACAAAGGTAAAAATGCTCATAAAATGTAAAAATAAGTTTAAATTAATTGATAATTAATATACACACACACGCACAACACACTCAGCAAAATATATATATATAAAAAATCCCAGAAAATCTAGAGATAATAATTTTTGTCAACATCACACCCCTGGTCGGGGCAGACTATAGACTCGTACATGTGCGACTGTGGAAATAAATGTTTAGACTCACCTGTTTGAGTGACCTGACAAATTAATTATTTGAATCTTTGTGTCCCTTTTTCTTTTTTCCTTTGTTTTATATTGCTTTTTTATTGCAGATGCAGATGCAGCAGAGGAAGTGGATGGTGGGGACAAAATTAAAGTCACCCTCGAGGATGTCCTTGTGTTTGCTTCTGGGACATCTGCTTTACCTGTGTTTGGATTCAAATATCACATTTCTTCATGAGAACCTAAATGGAAACCGGCGGATGTTACCAGAAGCAAACACATGCACATCACATGGAAGTTGCCCATTGCTCAGGAATATGAACAGTTTTGTCGTTTTATGATATCTGGTATCGTGCAATCTCCAAAGTTTGTTAAGTTCCCTTTGTTTGCTCTTGTATAAATGTCCTGTTTTCTGTCAGTCTCTGTCAGTTCTCATTGATTATCTGGTTTTCTCCTGAATTCTTCCTTGTTCTTTTATGTTTGATTATTAAAGTATATCTTCTAGAATTCTTCCTCTTCATGTACATTTCTAAAGACTGAGTTATATAACAATAAGTACATCTCTATAAACATCAAGTTTAACATCTATGAATGTAAACGTATGTGTGTACCTGAATTCCAGACATTCTGGGGACCAAATCTCCCTACAGGTACAGAAATAACAGTAAACTTTGGCCTTGTAGGGACCTTGTTTTAGGTCTTTATGAGGACACAAGCTTATAAATCACACAAAATGATTTCTGAAAATGTAAATTTAGGGGTTGGGTAGTTGACAGAGAGACAGCATATATGGTGTGTACAGTATAACAACCATTCCACCGTTTATGTGTACTACATTGTTTAAAATAGCCCCCTCAAGGATATTCAAACCTGAGATCACGTTCATTGTGTGGATCAGTCCCCTGGGGAAATGGATCAATAAACACAACAAATATTTTTTGGAAGATGTTAAAATGCCGAAGGATTTGTGTGATGTGTAGGTTTAGGGATAGGGTTAGTGTAGGGGGAGAGCATATACAGTTAATTCATAGCTTCATTTCATATTTCCATTTTTTATTGTATTTTTATAAAAAAAAATATTCTTTGCCTATAATTTGCCTTAATAATAATGTAACGCGCGTTTTTTTCTATATGCAGGGTTTACAGTTCTTACCGCTCAAGGGTTCTTGGCTTTGTTGGAAGGAGGACACCGACAGGGAGCTCAGCAGATCATAACACTTGATTTATTAAACATGAAGAGGTGAACATCAGGAATTAGCCACATCTGATTACACCAAAGTCTCTAATTTCCCTCTCTACCTCTCACAACTGCGCGCAGACTTTTCTCTCCCGCGATTCTAATCACAGGTCTCTCTTCTCGCGATATTACCTTTAGATCTTTATTAAAGTTATAGAACATAAATTTTAACCTTACATTTCACTCTCTACAATAATAGTAATATAAAAATAAATTACAGTATTTTCTTTACTCAAACAGAAAAGGAAAAAATAGAGATCTAACGTTAGTCAATAACCAGTTGCGATTAGTCAAAGCAAATACAGCATCATCTTTACTAGATTTTGGCCAAATGTACATAAACTTTACATGTTATAAAGCTGCTCTGAGATGGTTATTCATTTTTTTTACTGAATTTCTGCAGCCAAAGAGACAAAGTGCATGAATTTACTAAACCCAACAAAACAAAAATGTAGAGAGGCTTCAAAAGAAACTACAGTGAAAAACACAATCTATGATCAATAACAATATACTGTCTTTTGTATAAGGACAGACATTACACATAAAATAATGCAGTTTCTGTCAATTTCAGCTGATGATCGTGTTTTTTGTCATTGTGTTAGGATGGACTAAATGTTCCTGTTGTAGTAGTTTTGGGGTTTAGTTTACAATGTGTGATTTTGAGCATGAAATTAACCATTTTGCCAAATTGTATGTTTTAGGTGTGTTGTTGCGTTAGGAAACTTGTTAAATGTATTGAAAAAACTCAATGGGATTGTAAAAAACTGTAAGAGTGAAATAGATGAATCCCAATTTGTGGATTGAGGTCTTAGAGCCTAGTGGATTAACCATTTCACAGTCATCATTATACAACAGAAGAGGAACAGAGGGCTCAGTGAATAGAACTGGTTTTGAACACAGTGGTGTCATCCAGATTGTTTGAGTCACTTAGCTTTCTTTTCCTCTCCATCATCTTCTTCATTGTCCCTGGACTCTCAAGAATGAGTTTCAGCAGTGGACGTAAGGGAATCCTTTGAAGAGTATCCTGCACTGCCACCTGTTTTACAGTGTCTGTCTGTGAGCCCCTCTGCTGGGTGTATGAGACACCAGGGAGAGACTCCTCCACTGGCTGAACAAGGTACCCAGCTTGAACAAAGTATTTCATCTGCTTGTGTTCAGTATCCAAGCACTGAAAAGCTTTGGCTGCATTTGTGAATTGCAGATTCAGCTGTTGACCTTCAGGAGTCTCACTTTGGCCAATCCTTTGTAAGAATGACATTGTCTGTCTTTGTAAAGTACCAAAAATATCAAAGACCAAACTAGATGTTTGCTGAACTACAAAGTTGACAGTAGACAGGGTCAGAGATGATTTTGCCCTCAATTTTGATAAAAACAAGTCCACTCGATCTGTGAAAGTGTTCTGCTCTAACTCATCCCGTTCCATGTCATCAGCAGCATTATCTTCATCAGCGTTATCTTCATCAGCGTTATCTTCAGCAGCATTATCTTCAGCAGCGTTATCTTCAGCAGCGTTATCTTCAGCAGCGTTATCTTCAGCAGCGTTATCTTCATCAGCGTTATCTTCAGCAGCATTATCTTCAGCAGCATTATCTTCAGCAGCATTATCATCAGCAGCGTTATCATCAGCAGCATTATCTTCAACAGCATTATCTTCAGCATTATGTTCAGTAGCATTATCTTCAGCAGCGTTATCTTGAGCAGCGTTATCTTCAGCAGCGTTATCTACAGCAGCGTTATCTTCAACAGCGTTATCTTCAGCATTATCTTCAGCAGCGTTATCTTCAGCATTATCTTCAGCATTATCTTCAGGTGCTTTTTAAATTTCAATCGCAGGCCTATTTTTGGTATCATAGCTTCTAGTGACAAATATGTAGAAAGGCCGAATGCAAATGGAAACGTGACAGGCTAAGTGTCTCCTTCCGCATGTTCGAAGACTCTCTAACAGCACACCAGATCACTGCTAAATCAGCTAAAGCCGCATACTTCTCAAACTTAATTGAATCCAATCACTCTAACCCTAAGGTCTTGTTTTCTGTCATTCATTCGGTTTTAAACCCATCTGCTAAATTGTCTGTTGCCTCAGATGCTCTATGTGAAGACTTCCAGAGATTTTTTATTAACAAAATCACTAAATTAAGGATCAGTATCTGGCCTAAATTAACTCTCCCCCTATTATGCCGCGTACCTCCTGTGTTTGGGAGGCTTTTGTTACCATTAACCTCCAGACGCTGAAGGATGTGAGCGCCAAGGTCAAACATTCATTCTGCCCAAATGATATCATTCACCCAAGATTTTTAAAATTAATCACCAACTCGGTGGGTCCAGGTATGGTATCCCTTATTAACAAGTGTCTAAGCACTGGCTCTGTTCCGGCCAATCTTAAAGTGGCTACGGTCACTCCTTTGCTCTAGAAGCCTTCACTGGATCCTTCTTTTTTTAAATTACCGGCCCATCTCTGTCCTACCTTTCATTTCCAAGTTATTAGAGAAAATCGTGTTGGATCAGTTCCAACACTTTTTGTCAAATAACTGTATATATGAGGTCTTTCATTCTGGGTTTAGGACTGCCCAAAGCACGAGCGGTCATGTGATGTGTTTCGATTAGCGCGAGAAAGATTCGAAAATGAATGCTGAGCAGGTGTAACGGAGGCTTGCCTCTGGTGATTACGTTTTGGTTGCACCAGCAACTAAAGCAAAGTCTGAGGTGTGGAAAGCTTTGTACAAGGGCAGGGGTGGTCAATATCAGTTCTGCTCAGTTGTGCTCCAGTCTTGATAAAAAAGGTCACCTGCATGTAGCTTTTGTAGTAACCCTTAGACCTTGATTAACTTCTTCAGGTGTGTTTGATAAGGGATGGAACAGAACTCTGCAGAACTGTGGGTCTCCCAGGACCGAAGCTGGCCACCCATGCACTAGGGCAGTGGTTCTCAACCGGTGGGGCGCGTCCCATACTCTTTATTTTTTAATCTCTAAACTACGGTCATAAAAAGTTATTTTGTATATGCATAACTCCTGAATAACAATTTAAATGTTTTGTCGATAGCACAAATGCAGGTGATGCGGTTTTATTAAGCGAGTCATTGAGTCGTTCATTCAAACGATTCGTTCAAACGGCCAATTCATCAAGAATGAGACAGATGTTTGTGAATGGGTCATTGAATCTTTGACTCAAACTATTTGATCAAAACACTGAATCATTCAAAACACGATTGAGTGTTTCTGTGAGATGCGCTATGTTGTGATCTTTGTTTGGATGAAAGTTGAGAAACACCAATACCATTTTTTTGCCTGATACAGATTTTTTTCATTTCATCACTTATTTGAACTTTTCTCATTAAAACATGTTTCGATCATGTTTACAGTTATCAAAGGACAAAAACATGCATTAAGAAATACTGGATATTTTATTGCTGCATAATAATCTCTTTCACTAAACAGGGACATTTAATATTCAAGAGAAAAACATTATTATTATTTTTATTGTCTTACAAACTCTATTTTGAACAGATTTCATTTGTTTCTGCAAATATTTTATTACTTTACTAAGAGAAAAATGGATTATTCAACAGACATATTCAGTGTCTTTATGTAGTTAATTAATAAAACATACAGTTTTTCGTGGAATGGTATATAACTATATGACTATGGTTTTAGATTTGAAGTAAAGTCAACACCCACTGTGGATCCGCCCAGAGGCGCATCTTCTACCAAAGCGCTCTTTAAATTTACAGCTCCTTAAAATAGCAATGCACCAGCAATGTGCCTGAATACACCTCTTTTTTTAGACCAGCATGCCCATGGGCGCACAAATGGGCACAAATGAATTTGCTAATTAAACGATGTTGTGCTGGACGGGAAAATGCAAACGGTGCCGAACTAAAACTAGCAAACACACTTGTGCTGCGCCTTGCATCGCATTGCACGGGGGTTACGATAGAGCAAAAGAGACTCAAATAGATATATATTTTTAGAAAATGACCGCTGACTTGCAGATAAGATCTGACTTTTTTCAACAGAAGTTGATTTTCTCACCCTCAAGCTAGGTGTATATGACTTCCTCTTTTCAGACGAATCCAGTTGGAGTTATTTTAAGAGGTCAAACAGGAAGTCTTAATTCAAAAAGTTGACGTGGTGTTTCTATCACTATTAAAAGAAATGTTTGTTACATTTTAACCCATATACACTACAAAATATCATCATATAGATATTAACATATGCACATTTTACAGGTTACAAAATGACATTTACACAATATTAGGAACACAGCTCAAGATAACAGTATTATTCTACGTTCACTCTTCCTCCTGCACTAACATGATTGTATCTAAAATGACTCTATCTAGATGCTGTAAATTTAGCTAAGGTCAAACATGATGTGTGAAGAGTGTCATGTATTCAGTAACTGATAAGAGGAAGTGTGCTGAAGAAGTGTTAAAGCAGACTGTCGCTTCATACTCTGCAAAATTCTTGGTGTTTATAGAAGTCTATAAATCCAGCCTTCGATGAGATAAACTATATATTAAATCTGATAATATCTCAGCAGAGAATGATTAAACAACTCCACAAACTGCTTTCCTAAACCGTTAGACTTGATTTATTTTGCATGTCTACAGAAGTTCATATTGAGAATGAACAGAGGTTTAACTCTGATAATGCTGAACTCTACTGCAGTCAGTCAGAAGAAGGACACAGTCTTGTCTCTCGACGTCTAGCTCAGTGTCACATACACAGAGTATGTTTTCAGTCATATTTTTGGATAACTTTTGTTAATCGATAAACAATATTTTTCCAGTACATCCTCCACAGCAGGCGTATGCAGTGGTGAATCTATGTGATGAAATAAAGGAGTGTGAATCAGTGTCTCAGACATGCAGCATTATTACAGTGGAGAATATTAATGTACCTCCAGAAAGTGAAAGTGAAGTGACATTGAGCCAAGTATGGTGACCCATACTCAGAATTTGTGCTCTGCATTTAACCCATCCGAAATGCACACACACAGAGCAGTGAACACACACACACACTGTGAGCACACACCCGGAGCAGTGGGCAGCCATTTATGCTGCGGCGCCCGGGGAGCAGTTGGGGGTTTGATGCCTTGCTCAAGGGCACCTAAGTCGTGGTATTGAAGGTGGAGAGAGAACTGTACATGCACTCCCCCCACCCACAATTCCGTCCGGCCCGAGACTAGAACTCACAACCCTTCGATTGGGAGTCCAACCCTCTAACCATTAGGCCACGACTTCCCCAAACATGGAGAGAATTACTCTGGTGTCATGTGTGAGTTAATGAGACATGTATTTAAAAACTTGTGTCTTTACAAATAAATAACTGAGTTTGATTTATTTCTGTTATTTCAGGAGTCAGATGTGTTTCATTTGTTGAAGCTGTTGGAGCTTCAGATGCTCAGATTACTGTAGATCTGGTGACTCTTAACTGCAGTTTTACTTCACATTTAAAGCCCTGAATCTCTTGAGGTGTGTCACTGAATCATGGGTAACATCTCCTCCATCACCACAGCAGTTCAGATGGAAATGGACTTCACATCAATTTGTTCCAGTAGAAGAATAGGGAAAGTTTTATACATTACACAATTTAAGTGTTTTATCTATCTTTATGTTGACAGTCACATGAAGAGGATGAAAAGGGGATCTGCTGTAAAAGAGAGTTTTCTCACAAAATGTGAAGTGAACCACCAACAGCAGGTTTTTGTCAACCAGAACCAGACACTCAGTGGTTTCTCAGCTCACTTCCTTTAGTCACAGTCTGTTCTGAGGAAGACTCTCTTCAGTAAAGTCTTCTTGTCCAGTACACAATGTATTTCTGTCTTACTTTACAAATATCCCACAAATGTACACAATTATTCACTTAAATTTAATGAACACATTTAATTCACATGAATGTTACACATAAAATAATTGTGAAAATTAAATGAACTTTTAGCTGTGTTTGTATAGTTGTTTTTGTTAAAGGGTCACTTTTATGCTCATTTACAGATTCATGATTTTGTTAAGGGGGTCAACTAGAAAAGGTTTACATGATTTAATGTTGACGAAATTAATTCTTTTTTTCTAATATTCACGAGTTCACACTTATTAGTCAATTAGCTAATTAGCTAATTAGACAATTAGCTGAAGTATTATAATGCATTTTTGTAATCAGTGGGCAACCAGGGCAGATAACTGACCGAGAGGACCCATGAAGCCTCTGACTGGAGATCAATACTCAGGACTCAGGACGTGTAGGTCCTCTCAGTTGAGCAGATAAACTGAATTGAGCTCCCAGTGCTCTCGGCTCAATACTCACTGCATCAGACGGGTAAGCCTTGCCGGACAGGGAGCGGGAAAAGGAAAACCCAACTGCTCGGGCTCTCGCCACATCCGATGGGAGATCAGGACATTGAAAGGGTAAGCCTCACCAGTGCAGGGCAAAAAGATTTGGACAGCGTTTGGTGGGAGGTCGAGACTCTTGTCGTTGTATGGCTGAGCCTTGTCACCCGTCAAACAGAAACAAAAAGTTAGGAGGCTGTGAGACTCTCGCCGACGTCCAATGGGAGCTCAATACTGACAGCATCGGAAAGGTAAGCCTTTTTTTGACCATAGGATGAAAAAAGTTGTCTAGCCTGGAGACTCTCGCTGACATCCAACGGTACCTCAATACTCACAGCGTTGAATGTGTAAACCTCGCCAACCGTAGAAAGGAAAAAGTAATGTTGTCTAAACGGGAGGCTCTCGCCAACATCTGATGGATGGTAAATACTCACAACATCAAGCGGGAAAGCCTCTCCAAATATAAGATGGAAAGGTAAAGTTGAATGGCTAGTATTTGGCCAGACAGAGAAGAGTTAGAGTTGTTTTTTTGTTTTGTTTTTTTTGAGTTGTATAAAAATAGAGGTTTGTGGGGGAATTGCGTCTGAGAATTTCTAAGGATGAGGTAGTCGAAGATGGACTAGGATGGCTAGTAAAAGAAAAAGGTAGTTGTCGAGCCAGGAGGCTTTCACCAACATCCGACGGGAGCTCAATACTCACTGCATCAAACGGGTAGCCTCACTGATGTAAGACAGAAAGGTAGGGTTGTGTAGCTGGGAAGCTCTTGTCGCCATCAGATGGGAGCTCAATATTCATGGCATGAACAGGCTTCACTGGTAGTCGGATGGAAAGGCCAAGATTGCTTTTAACCGAGAGTTCAATACTAAGAACATTTTGGTTGTCAAAAAGGGTTGATGCTATGAGGATTACTTGCATAATTGTTTAACAAATCCAAATAGCTGCTTCCGATAACATGTCAGAAAATCTTGTTGCACTCATTGGATTTGAAAATTAAGCGTACAAAAATTAAATCGAATTTCCTGTGCCAGTGTACCCCAAATAAGTGCCATGAATCAGCGATCTGATCATTTGTCAAATCATCATATTGTCAGCACGTGAGAACGATGATATTATGGTGCATGGGTGGAGTAAGAGAGAGACTCTTTGTTCTTGTCATAGCATAACCACTTGGCGTTTTAAACCGTGTGTCAGGGTTTGCAAGGGAGGAACTCAAGTGCAGACAGGATTCTCAACACAAAAGGGTTTATTTACAAAAAGGGAAAACAAAAACCCACGAGGGGGAAAACAGGACTAGGGCAGATACAACAAATACTAAATAGGACTGATTAAACAAGATAAACAAAGACTCAAAACAGGAGAACACTAACTACAAATAACACTCACGGTTATACAGGATACAATATCTCAACGGGGAAGACTCTTTCACAAGGCTGACAGGTAGGAACACATATGAGGAACACAAATCACAATGAACCGACGCAAGACAGAGCACACTAGGAGATCTAAATAGGGGGAACAATCAAGACACGACAGGTGGCACAGATGGGACAATCAAGACACGACTAGGTTAACAAGGGGGGCGGGGCAAGGGAACGAGACAACACAAGCACATGGCCCAAAGACAAGGCCATGTGCTTGAACACAAAACACGGGTCTGCCATGATCCTGCCTCAAGACTAGGAAAAATCAAGGACACGAGGGCAGAATCATGACAGAACCCCTCCCTTAAGGAGCGGCTTCCAGACGCTCCTCAAGGGAACATCAAACACGGGACATGACAGACTGGGACACAGACACAAACCAACAAGACATGACAAATAATAACAACGGCAAACATGACTACACAATGGCAGGGTTGGGGTGGCAAATCAAAAAAAACAAACAGGGAAGGGGAGGAGGCGGGAGCACAAAGTTCATGGGGGACAGACCAGGGTGGATGGGAGGGATAGGGATCTTAGGAGGACAGGACGAAGGCTGACGACGGGGGGGTACGGGCAGGTCTAGGTGGTGAGGGGTGGGGAGGGGTCTCGGGACAACTGACAGAGGACATGACAGGAGCAGACACGGGACAACACTTACGGGACGCGGGGAGACGACAGCTGGACACGGGGGGACAACATCTACTGGACACGGGGAGACAACAGGACACGGGACATCTACGGGACACGGGGCAACATCAACAGGACACGGGGCAACACTCACGGGACACGGGGAGACGACATCTACTGGGCTCGGGGAGACAACATCTACGGGACACGGGGGGATAACAGGACACGGGGAGACAACGGCTGGACACTCGGGATTTCTGGGGACAGGGTCTGGGGACAAGACAGGACTGACGGGGACTTCTAGGATCCGGACAAGACTAGACAAATAATCTGAAAAGGCTTTAGCAGCTAGGATAATTGGCATCTCCTTACGAGATGAGACAGACTGTACTAGAGTCTTTGCTGCAGAGTCGGCCGCGGTACTCTCCTCCGCTCTCACGACTGCAGACTTGCATACAGCTCTCTTTTTTGCCGGCTCGGGCACGCCAGCGCTCTCCGCTGCTGGCTCGGGCACGCCAGCGCTCTCCGCTGCTGGCTCGGGCACGCCAGCGCTCTCCGCTGCTGGCTCGGGCACGCTCACCGCTGCAGTAGGCGACAGAGTCGCAGGACCGGGAGACCCCTTCTTCCTCCTCCTCTTCCTTCTAGGCCGCGGTGCAGAGGTCACCGCTGGGACAGAGACGGGTTGGGGAAGTTCGGTCTCGGGCAGGGCAGACTCTGACGCCGACGCCTCCGAGGCTGACTCCCACGACAATCGTCTCCCTCGCTTCATGGGAAGACTGCAGGCTGTGGAAGGCGCCTCGGGGCTCTGGGGGGGGACTTGCCTGATCCCCCAGGGTTGCCACGGCCAGGACACGACCCTCTGGAATCGTTGGCAGGTGGGTAGGTGGAGGGGACCTCTGTGGCTCCTCCTCTCGACCGCTTGCTCCGGAGCGACCTCCCCTGGTCCCCCGGAACACCACTAGGCGAGAGCCCTCAAAACCATCCCGCTTGCTGGCTGATGACATCCAGCATTGCCTCCTATCTGCTGAGTTCCCTTTTGGTCGGTTCATTCTGTCAGGGTTTGCAAGGGAGGAACTCAAGTGCAGACAGGATTCTCAACACAAAAGGGTTTATTTACAAAAAGGGAAAACAAAAACCCACAAGGGGGAAAACAGGACTAGGGCAGATACAACAAATACTAAATAGGACTGATTAAACAAGATAAACAAAGACTCAAAACAGGAGAACACTAACTACAAATAACACTCACGGTTATACAGGATACAATATCTCAACGGGGAAGACTCTTTCACAAGGCTGACAGGTAGGAACACATATGAGGAACACAAATCACAATGAACCGACGCAAGACAGAGCACACTAGGAGATCTAAATAGGGGGAACAATCAAGACACGACAGGTGGCACAGATGGGACAATCAAGACACGACTAGGTTAACAAGGGGGGCGGGGCAAGGGAACGAGACAACACAAGCACATGGCCCAAAGACAAGGCCATGTGCTTGAACACAAAACACGGGTCTGCCATGATCCTGCCTCAAGACTAGGAAAAATCAAGGACACGAGGGCAGAATCATGACACCGTGCTGGTGCACGAGAGAGAGCCTATGGAATCATTAATAATAAAAATAAATAAGTTATATATATATAAACTACTATACTATATAAATACCATTTAAAACAGTGTCGTGGAAATTCTAACTCAATAACACTTTGTAGAGACTGAAAATGAAAAACCAGACAGAGTTTTGTCCTTGTTTTGCTTTAATTCTCTGCAGAAAATGATCTAGTTTACGCACAGCTTGAGTCTGTGTGCAAAGAAATAACATGCAGACTCATAACCCTTCTTTTATAGCATGTAAAAAGATACATTGAAGGACAGACTAGGACCTTTGTGCTAATCATGTTGCTCAGTCCACATCACCCCATTACACATGCACATCTCATGCACATTACATCGTAGATGCCTGGTTATTCTCAAAAACTGTCCGTCCCTAGTAAACAGTTTCCCCTTAAATGTTGTTTTTCAACCTGAGGCAGTTACAGTAGGTAGACATCCAAAATGCCCCTTCTACCGCCGTGTGTACCTGAAAACTGCTAACACTTTGCATTTTAGAATTATGGCTTATGTGTGACCAAAATTTTAGTATTTTCTGTTTCAGCCGTTTAATGGTGCTGGTGCCTCACACACATATTCATTGGAAACAACAGCAGTTCACCGTGACATTCGGCTCGAGCAGCGGTCCACTTTTGCATATTGCTCATTATGATTTTTTTTACATCGATACTGAAACGCACGTGAACTACAAAGCCTATTTTACCTCATGAATAATAGTTAAACTTCAAATGGGCAACATCACGAATATGGAAACTGATTTCTCCTGAGTGAGAGAATGTGAGAGCCCAACCTTACCTTGTGTTTCACTTTAAATTATTTATTTATTTATTTTTTGTTTATAACTAAGCCTATATTATTATATACTGCAATTATATTTATCCATTAGAATTATATATTTTTAATTATTGTTTTGTTCTGATATATTTGTTAAATTTAAAGGATTTGTTGTAAAGTGAAGGGAACTAAATATATCCTGTTGGTACATTATAACATTATTAGGCCAGCCGTTATTATTTCTAAATGTAATAAAATGCAACTTATACATGTCTTATTTATTTTTCCTCTCACAAACGTAATTAATTTTTTAGCGTGTTAAAAAAAAGTATTTTAAAATGTATTACTAATTATTATATACTGAGGAACAGAGCCTGGGCCTAATCTAGGCTATCTAGTTTTTTATTTATTTTTCTCATTGCATTTTGCATGAGTTTGTGCATCACATTCACTACGCGTGCTCTCTGGCGCAGATCCACCTCTCGAGTTGCTCAGCTGTGGATGATTTAAAAATGTTTTATATAAAGGTTGCTGCCCCATTTTATACAGGAATTGTTCTTTTTAAAAAAAATGAATTATATTGTTAGTTGTCATTAAATTGTTAAGACAAGTTCATTTAGGCTATTGCACTGTGACATTTTACTCTTTTTAACTCCTTGAGAATTTAAAGTTAGTTTAAAAGTATTTAAATTCAAATTTAAAAAAGGTTTTAATTGCTTAAATGATTTCTATTAATTAATAATATGTTATACTGAAGGAAGTTTATGGAAGTGTACATAAAACTGTAAGCGTAAATTAAATTTGCAATGCCAAAGATAAGTTTGTGAAGGTGTGAATCGCGGTTCAAGCATAAGAAAAAATTATTTGCATAATTTTACTGTAACTCATTAGTGTAATTCAAGTATTGTGAAACTGCAGCTTCATGCTAAAGCAAAATAAATATGATCTGCATGTGTAGCAAATTGGGAAGAGAAAAGTATTGATTGTGTCTTGGGTTTGTATGATGAACTTCCCAAAACTATTTTTCTTTGTTTTTGGGAACTATCGGTTGGGGTGTTTGTTGTGTGGGACATTTATCAGTGTTGCGCGTTATGCATTTGGAGTGCGTGAGTTATGTCATCCTCAGTTTGCGGATAGACGCTGGCGAGGAAAGACGCACTTATTTTCTCTCGCTCTTCCTACTTAATGTTGGTATGTAAGAAGAGTTCATTCAATTAAAGTTCGTTGATCATTGAGTACAATGTTATATTGAATCGACACATGCATATTGTGTATTTTGAACTTTGTGTGAGCTTTATCGGACGCACGTGGAGTGAACTAACTGTTGATTTTGCACAGTGTGTGATGTGGGAAGAGGTTGGCGCAACGAAAAATATTGATCAAATTGTTCCATATGTTTCCAGGTATGTTCAGTTCTTCAATTTAACCAGCATAACGTGATCTAATTTTTGTAATTTGGGTTTATAATGAATATGTGGATTGTGCTTTTGAGCAGATATTGTATATTTATTTCTCAGATTCTGTAATACATTATATTATGTTACAGCCATCTACTACACTGGTTTTGCAGTTCTATAGAGTATAATGTGGATGTGTCTGATGTTTTGAAGGAAAAACAACAACATTATTCTTATGTGTTACTATTGATATGTTTGAAGAATATATACACATCCAGCCATTTCATCACTTTATTTTTCCTTTAACGAAAGAAATGTATTATTTGCACAATAATGTATCTGCTACATAATGTTAAATATGTATACAAGTGAGTTACGTCATCCTCAGTTTGCGGATAGACGCTGGCGAGGAAAGACGCACTTATTTTCTCTCGCTCTTCCTACTTAATGTTGTGTGTGATGTGGGAAGAGGTTGGCGCAACGAAAAATATTGATCAAATTGTCCCATATGTTTCCAGGGCGGGTCAATAAATTCAGCTGTTCTGAAGCCATCCTGTTGTCTACTGTGTGAAATTCGTTATGTGCAGAAAGGGATCTGATACACATGCATCTGACTTTTGGCATGTTGTTTTCGCAAAAATACGGTCAAAAGTAATGCAAGCACGTGAAAATTGATTTGCAAGCGATAACAACACTTTAAAGAAATGCAATGTCTGTGTGTGTGAAAAAACTTACTGTTGCAAATGTTTAAATGACATGCTGTGCATGTGGGGCAAAAAGTTCCCGAAATAAACCGATATGTACAGGTCCGTCTTTCTTTTCTACGGTGGCCGAGAAGGGTCACAACATGTACAAACGCCACAACAACTACATTTTCAGAAAACACCTCCAAATTCAGAAAACACATGCAAACGCCGCCACAACAACTACATATTCAGAAAACACCTCCAAATTCAGAAAACACATACAAATGCCACAACAACTACATATTCAGAAAACACATACAAACGCCACAACAACTACATATTCAGAAAACAACTTCGTCGATTTCACATCACGTACGCTGCAAATATTCACAGCACGAGCAAATAGGGCAACAAACTGCAAACTGCGAAAACACAACGGAAATGTTTCCAGGGGGGGCCATAATCAGTGACGGACCCGCATCCATCCGGTTGTCTTCGCGCTTCTGAATGTGCGCTTTTGTTGCTTATGGCTACAAGACGTAAGTGTTTCTCTTTTATTATGACAGACTTGTCGATGTGATCTGATACCGTGTTTTCAACATATTATACCCATAACGTATTAGTCCACTGCCAACGCTGTTAGCTGGAAACTAGCTCGCTAGCTCGCTTCTGGTCACTAAATAGATGCATTACTGGCGTTTGTACATTGTTGTCCTGATATCTGAACTATTTATTTTTCAGATTGAAATGTTCTGTCCGTTTTGTGCTGTGCAACTGGGGGACGCTCCCAAGTTTTGCCCGTCGTGTGGTATGAACGTGGGGTTCCTTATGGAGCGTCCATCCACGTCATCAAGCGTAGGCCATGGGCCTACAGGTAACATCCCCTTGTTGTTCTCCTATTATCAACCCCCATCAGAGCATATTAGTTATTATAATGAATCTATCTCTCTCTCTCTCTATGTGTGTGTGTGTGTGTGTCCATAACCATGAACCCTCAGAGGATGACCTAATACGTGCCTACTTCAGAAAGGACCACTCCAACGAGATTATTAGAGATTTTTTGGAGTCAAAGCATGGGATTGTAATGAGCCTGAAAACTCTAAAAAGAAGGCTGAAACGGTTAAACCTAAGTCGGAGAGCAAATTACACTCCACTGGAGACTGTGAATGCTGCCATCACTACTGAATTGAATGGCTCAGGACAGCTGTTGGGCTACAGGGCTATGTGGCAGACCCTGCGACAGAAGCATTCACTGACAGTAAAACGAGACAATGTCATGCAAGCCCTCAGATTATTAAATCCAACAGGAGTATCTCTCCATCATAGGCGCAGATTTGTTAGGCGATCCTATTGCGCCGCAGGACCCAATCAGGTGTGGCACGTGGATGGCTATGACAAGCTCAAGCCCTTTGGGATTGCCATCAGTGGCTGCATCAATGGGTATTCAAGGCGGGTTATGTGGCCAAGTAGTGGTAGCACCAACAACGACCCTGCAGTAATCGCTCAACATTACCTGCAGTGTGTTTCGAGCTATGGCCTTCCGGCTCGTCTTCGGACAGACTGTGGGACAGAAAATGGAGACATGGCTGCCATCCACTGTTCTTTAAGAGAGGACCACACCGATAAATTTGCAGGTTCTGTCAGCCACATGTATGGCACTTCAACTGCCAATCAAAGGATTGAAAGCTGGTGGTCCTTTTTCAGGAAACAGAGGTATGTTTTTAGATGTTATAGAGGGTGTGAAATAGAAGACTTACACACATATACACACACATACATATTTTTCAATACTGTTTGATATTTCTGTAATCTTTTCATAATGTTAGAATTTCATAATTCTATTATGCTGGGTTGGCACCATACAATGATGACTTTGAAAATGTAGGTTTATTTTTATGAGCGTCATTCATGGATTAGGCTGTGTACTGTTGATTTTGCAATAGTTATAACAAGTAAAAGGATTAGTGTGCGTGGTTGTTTCAAATTTGTTATAACGAGAAACAAGTGTTGCTAGTCCAACATTCTGCTGGTGAATGCAGTGCAGAATGTTGTTTTCCAAGACAGTCACATAATTTTTAAAGTATTTGTGTTAGAAACATTTATACAAAACTGAAATCACTGTGTATACTTTAACTCCATTATTAGGACACAGTTCTGGATGGATTTATTCAGTGACCTGAGAGAGAGACACTACTTCAATGGCACCCATGAACACAAGTGCCTTGTACGGTATGTGTTCCTGGGCATCTTTCAGAAAGAGCTTGATGAGCACCGAGAGCTTTGGAATAATCATACAATCAGGCCTGTCCGTCAGTCTTTCTGTCCATCTGGGAAACCGGAGACCATGTACCACCTGCCTCACAGGTTTGTTTGTAGCACCTGTATTGTCATTCAATAAATGTTTGGTTGTTTTCAATTTGAGATTTAAATATTATTCATAATGAGTTCACTGTTGTGTTTTTTGTGCGGCCTTAGGTTTGGTGGAAGGGATTGTGGATTCCCAGTGGATCCCCAAGTGTTACAGGAGTTCAAAGACCTTCTGCCACCCACAAACAGTTTGTGTGGAGATGCTAATCTCCAAGCATATTTTGCCAACTTGGAGAGACAGAGCCAGCTCGCTCCACCCATCAACTGGCCAGCTGGTGTTGACAACTACATTAGACTAAAGGAAATGGCTGGTCTTTGAGAGTGAGAGAGACGGACGTATAGCCAGTTTATTTTCTTTCAGACAGCATTGCCTCCAGTGTGGTGTACTGATATGGACACCTTTAATGTTTGACACAAGGTTAAATTAAAAGCAAAGATATTAATCGATTGCAATGACTTTCCCTTACTTTTTAAACCATCACAATGTATGTTTTTGGGGTTAACCCAGTGTTGATTAATACGGTATGCTGAAGCTAAAGGTGACTTTCATGTTAGATCAGTAACATTTCATGACCAATTTAAGCAACAACAAATAAACTTCATTCTGATGGCCCTTGCAAAATGTTTCAGAATAGACAAACTTACATTTTCTTATATAAATGATTTTATTTCTTTAAACTGTGACAGTACTGACAAACAGTAAAGTGCGAACAGTAAGAGCAAATCTGCCACAAAAAGTTTCCAAATAGAGAAACGTGCAACTTTTCTTATAAAAAAATAATTGGATTTCTGCAAACAATGTAAAAGTGCAAACAGTAAAGTGCAATGCAAACAGTAACAACAGTAATGCAAATTTGCCATGAACGTTAATTTCTGATTGACACCTCAATGAAGCCCAAATCCAGGGGCGTTCTTGATTCCATAATTCATGGCTTCCTCAAAGATTTCATATGAGGGTAAGATCGGGAGTTTTATTGTGTTAGCGCAGACATTAGCCTCAGGAAACCTTGCGTGTTTCTGGAATGTGAGTTGAGGCTGTGGTATTAATTTTGCTGCTGGGATTTCTTTCAGGCCTGTTGCAAACATTAGAATGTCCTGCAGAGACATCCCTGACCCGTCCTCTGTGGGGGTTGGGAGTAATGAAACATTAAGATTTATCATCCATTTGAGGACTTCACTTTAAACAACGTAAAGAAAATTATACCTTTTACAGCGATTAAGTAGTCCAGCCAGTAGCCAAGCACTCTCTCCTCCTCATGCCGATTTGAGCTACCAGTTGGGCTCAATTGTGGATGGAACAGTGACTCTACAATCTCGGCTGTCAGGTCTTCCGCTCTGTAACACATGTAGGGCAGGAAAATGGAGGGATGCTGTTCCAGAGCGTTGAAAAGTTGAGGGTAGCCAGGCCATCCTTGAACCTATAACCGGGTTGGGTTATTAGTGCTATTGCCAGTAGGACTCACTTTTGACTTAACTATTTGATAGACACTCATTTAAGTTTCATTCAAATTCTCGTTTGAATACTTACAAAGTAGTCAATGTGACCTACCTCTGGAAGGAAACATGGTTGCGGTAGGTGAAGTACCACTGGATGTAACCATCCACAACCTTTTCCTTATCCCCCAGTGTCCTCAGGCATCGATAGCATCCTGCTGTCTGAAGCATGCTGGAGTGCTTATCTGCGAGTTCTACGAGTTCCTTCAATGTTCTAGCATTCCTAATCTAGAGTAAAATAAAAACATTGAATAGACAAAATTACATTATACATGTCACAAAGGATGAGACTATAGAATATTTTAAATTTCTCTTTGACAGGAGTCTGTATTGTTTGGAATTTAAACTGTACATATTAGTGACAAAGCATGGAAGTCACTGGCTTTATTCCAGTATCACACTGGCTTTTCAAGCTACTGAGGTGTCCATATTGTTGATTGTTCATCAAAATAAAAAAAAATATTTTTTTTCTTGAATATGCTTAGAAACACATAATTACCTCAAGGAGAACATTCCTGACTTCAGTATCAGGTATATCCTCAATTGGGGCCTCAATGGTCTTCACTTTACCAACCAGGTACTGGTAGAAGCTTGGGGAAAAGCATCGAGGCCCTGGACCACCATGTACAATAGAGACAGCAACCATTCTTCCAACCTGGATATACTCATCACCTTCTGCAGCTAACAATGGCAATGTTCCACAGTTAGTTCACATTGATTTATAATACTGTCAAAAAAAGTGACAAAAAGCAAATTACCTTTGCTATCAAATGACAGGTATTTGCCATCATCTTTGCCTTCAAAAAATCTACTGGTTTTAATGGCGTCCATCAAGAGTGTAAGAAATTCCCGCGTAGGCCCTCCTGTGTCCACAGCCTCCTCTGTTTGCCCGATGTCATCTGTGAATTTGACCAAAAGGCTACAGGTGGGGTCAAATGAGGAACGTTTGAATCCCCTCAGAGCACCATCCCAGACATTAGCACGGTTTATATTAAACCTGCTACAGCTCATTGTGTTAATGTTGAATGACAGATTTGACAGAACGTCTGCAGCCGTCAGTCCAATATCAGTGTCTCTGCAACACAAGAAAGAAAAACATTAACACTGCCTTTTATGCGGATAATTAAAATATAAATCTTTTATGGGTCCGTTACAGTGATAACACCATGAGAGTGTAATTAAATGTGATGGGGATAAGCATGAAGCACACATTGCAAGCTTTCTATAATTTCTGACAGATTGTTTTTTTCTGTTAAGGGGTAAGTAAAAAAATAAATACAATGTAAATATTTACTTTAATAATTGTATGGCAACAGAAACAAGGTAAATAAATGCCCAATGTAGCTTGAACTATTTAATATGTCATTAGAGAGAAAGAAGAAAAAAGGTTGACAGCATTATTTCTATCAAAGTACCTGTCTTCCTCCTGAAAGTTCTCTACGTCCTCAACATCAGAGCAACTGCTGTCAATGACAACTGGGGCATAGATCTTGGTATATGTGCTGTGGATTAAAGGAACAATGAAATACTAAAACAAGACGGTTGTGAAATTACAGTAAAAAATGTGTTTTACTTGGTACTGTAATCCATTACATTCAGCAGTTGATAGAGCCAAAAGTATTACTGCAATGAAGAGAACAATTTTAATCCATTGTGACTTACTTGTAGGAGTCACATGATGTGTTGTTTTTTGGTTCTGCTCCTGCTCCGTTGGCCTGTTGATGAAAGTAGAGATAACACCAAACAAATGAACAATAATTACATCACCACATCATTAACATAAACTTAATAACATTACAGAATAATACATACTTGCCCATCAGATGGCCTGGACATTGTTGGTGGACATTGTTTTGGTAAACTAAAAAAAACAAATAATTTGAATCATTTTATTTAAATCATAACATAAGTAATTGTTAATATGATTTAAAGAGCACAACATGCTCAATCTATTCCTTTTAGCAATAATAATAAAAAAAGAATGCTGTGAAATATCTAAATATTAAAAAATCGCTAGCACAGGTCTCAAAATGGCGCGAGAAACTTACATTTTCAGTGGAAGCCTAGCAAATGCTTCATCATCAGATTCTGAAGATGAGTCGTCTCCATGACCTTGGAAAAGAGAAAATGATGCATCGTTATTAGGCTAGGTATACGCAAAATATATAGCAATTTTTCAACCAGCTCAAATTAAATTAAGAACTCACTCAATAACCAACCATTAGCAATTATTATTATTATTTTACATACATGTACTTCGATACTTACTCAAATCCTGAAGGGGGCAGATGTACAGTACGATCCTCTGGTAAGCCTTTCCAATGGCCTCTTTATAATGTTCAAGGACAAAGGGTCTGTCTGTGCCTGGTATATTTTGTACCTGAGAGTCATCAGGATAGACCAGGACATATTCTCCATCGTACATTGTGTCTTGATTAAAATCTCGCTGTTTTTTTATAGCAGCTGGCAAAATTTGTTTTGATGACCACAGGGGTTCAACATTTAATGGCAAGGTTTTCCCCCTTATAGGTTTTAACCCATATTTTGTTCTGGTCATTATGCCAATCGATATCTACATAAATAAGAAAAAAGGAGGAGGAAAAAAACATGTTTAAGACTGTGTAATATTCACATTGTGACCTTAAACCTCCATATTTGCTTACCTTGATCGTAATGTTTGGTTTCTTTTTAGCCTTTGAAAAGGTCCTCCTCTCAGCCTCTTTAACTTCCCTGAACCTCATGAATTGAGCTGCTCTTCCTTGGATACTTGTCTCATTCACTAACACACACAGATTCATTATAGCTATGATTTGAGATTGGTTGATAAATTGTCGCCTTTCTGACAGCTAAAACCACGGGACGACAATTCAATGCAGCACAGTGGAATAGGAGAACAACAAGGGGATGTTACCTGTAGGCCCATGGCCTACGCTTGATGACGTGGATGGACGCTCCGTAAGGAACCCCACGTTCATACCACACGACGGGCAAAACTTGGGAGCGTTCCCCCAGTTGCACAGCACAAAACGGACAGAACATTTCAATCTGAAAAATAAATAGTTCAGATATCAGGACAACAATGTACAAACGCCAGTAATGCATCTATTTAGTGACCAGAAGCGAGCTAGCGAGCTAGTTTCCAGCTAACAGCGTTGGCAGTGGACTAATACGTTATGGGGATAATATGTTGAAAACACGGTATCAGATCACATCGACAAGTCTGTCATAATAAAAGAGAAACACTTACGTCTTGTAGCCATAAGCAACAAAAGCGCACATTCAGAAGCGCGAAGACAACCGGATGGATGCGGGTCCGTCACTGATTATGGCCCCCCCTGGAAACATTTCCGTTGTGTCTTCGCAGTTTGCAGTTCGTTTCCCTATTTGCTCGTGCTGTGAATATTTGCAGCGTACGTGATGTGAAATCGACGAAGTTGTTTTCTGAATATGTAGTTGTTGTGGCATTTGTATGTGTTTTCTGAATTTGGAGGTGTTTTCTGAAAATGTAGTTGTTGTGGCGTTTGTACATGTTGTGACCCTTCTTGGCCACCGTATATTTCAGATGACAAGTCATATTTGAGTTTGATGAATGAAAGGCGAGAATTTGGATGTTCTGCCCAATGAATTGTTATTGTATTACCATAGACTAGTCATTAACAGTCTGTTAGTCATGGACCATGTGACTTCACTTATGGATTTTAATTTTTTTACTGTGACTATAGAATAAGTGACTAATAAATTATTGGTCGACCAAGCCTCTTCTTGTCGACTATTAGGGGGCAGCCTTAGTAAAATGTTAATTTATTAAATATACACTTAATAAAATCAAGAAAGGTATATCATTAATATCTATTAATTAAGTAAATTAACCAATTTTGTTATGAGTACACCTTTGATTAAATTCAATGAATGGGTAATATTCTAGCATTTTATGTCCTCCATACCTTCAGTATTAGTGTTGTCAAAAGACCCAGTACTTCGGTACCAAGTTGGTACTGAAAAAATGAAAATGTTATGGTACCAGGTTTTTTTAAGTACCTGTGGTACCGAGTACCCGGCCAACCGGGTTCTTGATCTCTCCGAAAGGCGTGCAGATGAGCTTTTTTACATAAAAGCACTGAGACGCTGCAACATCAAAAAGAGGAAAATGCCAAACTAACAAAACACTTTAAAGACAGACACCCATACCAAATACCGCCACATTATCAAAACACAAACAGATTTCCCAAAAGGCTTTGACTTCGTTGAATAAACATGAGAACTCCACATGCTGAAGTCGAAACCTGGCGCGGGTGTTTTTATATCACTGTATTTCTGAAGGCATCCGACTGTCTACAGAAAATTATGGATTTAATTTTCATTTCATCTTGCCTGTAACGCCTGAGCAGTGTTTGTGAGAGCCGTTATCGGGGATCCTTTATAACTCCCGTTCTAAGCCCTTCCTGCTCCAGAGAATGAATTTACATATACATGCTGCCACAAGAGCGCAATACAGTGTAAAAACAGGAGGATGTATTGATATTTACCTTTTTTACAGACCAGAGGCTTTTAAATGAATTGTGAATCTAAAATATGCATGTTAGAGAATGTACAAATGGTTATCATTGTTTGCGTCATATCAATCAGAAAAGCAGTTCTGGGCTTTTTACCTAACTTAGTTGTTATTCTTGCCTTTTAAGATTAAATATGTACACAGTTTGGATTCAATTAAAGTATAGACAATTGTTTTAACCTTTTGAGCGGTACGGTCCCACACATGTGATTCTTATTTCCGTGCCCCTCTGAGTCTGGTCCCACAGACGGGATTTACAACGTTCGGTGACGTCACACAACTGTCAAATCCAAACTGTGTTCTCACGCGTTATCTGGAGCTGAGACAGAGAGAGACGTGCACTGATCTTGTCATATTATCAAAGCTATGCAGTGGTATTAACCACATAATGCATATTTTAGGTTTAGGACATTTAAATATACATAAATACTAGTAAAAAAAACCATGGAAACAGTAAGGGGGAACATTCTAAAATATCGGTCGCCTTAAAAAAACTCACTCTGGGGACCGCTGGAATATTTTAAACTCGCCACTGAAAAGGTTTAATTAATATTAAAAATTATAAAATGTTTTCTATTTTAAAGCAGACATTTTGTCAGATCAGAGTTTAAATAGTTTGTATTTGTTGCGGTCTAGAAATGTTTGTAGAGACTGAAACAAACGGTTTATGGTGTAGATAAAAAAGAGGAAAATCCAGTCTATTCTCTCAACAGCTTGGAGCGTAACTACTTCAGATATGCAAGATTTGATCAGTTTACACTTTTCACATTGATAAACATTTGTGGTTGATTTAAGGTGATGTTTTATCCAGTGTGGTATTAGAAGTGCAGGAGAAATGATGTCTGTCAGTGGAGCACAAGGAGGACCATCGTGAGTGCTGTTTCCAGTGTCTTTGCTCTGGAGATTATGAGCGTGGGACGTCACAGATCACGAACTCTTCCTGCTCACCGAGAAGTTAAAATATGCATGGTCTATTTAGTAATGTTTTAACTTCGGGAGTACATTTGTATTTTTATTTTAACTGCATTTGTTATCTTATTAAATGTAGTATAGTAAATAACAAAAAGTTACAGGAAGTTGAGAATTGTGGTTTGTACTATTATAATGACACAACATAATTAAAGTTCTGTTAATCTTGTTTTCATTCCACTGCAACTTTTCTTCTGTTTTTAAGAAGATGAAGCAGGTAAAGTTATGTAGAGGATAACGGGCCAGAGACACAAGCCTGTTCTTCCCCATGAGCAGAAGGACTTCAACATCACTGTGTGTTTTCTAACAATTACCTTTCCTGCAGCTCACCTGAAAACACTGGATGAATTTAAAAACATAATGAAATATGGGGAGACATTTGATGATGTTTAGATGTTTTTGATGAGGAAAGCATGTAGAAACTACTTTTTGCTTCTTCTTTGAGTCACTGTTTATTAGCACAAGGAAAACATTTCATTTTCATGAAACCACACCTTCATCACCCGGACCCTAAAAATGGAGGGATGGAAGGAGAGGTTGAATCTGCTTGACTGCCATAATGTTAAGAAAACCTGTCTTATTGCTTCCGCAATGACTCTCACCATATGCCGTCTCACATTTTGTACATAATAAAAATAAAAAATAAAATGTAATAAAAAAACACACAGTTTTCCAGTGAATTCCATTCGTCCCTATATGGTTATTTCGGGGAGGAGACGAGATGGAGATGTACGTACGCACAATTTTCCCATGACTGGGATTTGAAAAAAAAAAGGGGTTTTGTGCAGGTTCTGGCACACGAATTTTATAAATCTGAAACCTTTTTTGGTACGAAAAATCTTGTTTTGTACCTATGTACACTTTTAGGATGAAATCTACAGAGTGTTTTATTAATGAGACCTCAGGTGCTTTTCCACTTTTTTTGTGCACACTGAGAAGGCCATGGACTTCAAAGACCAGGTCTCCGAAGTGTACGAAGGGTCCTCCAAAGTGTATGAGATCCTCACCCTTCACAGGATTTCCTTAATCTGCCACCAGGTGTTTCTGATTAGTGCTCTGTCGCATAGCAACGGTGCGAGAGGAGCACTGACGAGAGGAGAATCCTGTCAGGATAGGAGGAGCCAGAACTGCTCTGTTTTGTTTTCATGTTTTATGTCAAAGTGGAGAAGGTGATGTACCTCAGACTCAGCCAAGACCGAAGCCAGGTAAATTACACGGGTTTGCTGCGTCCTTTGTCGGATTACATCTTTCTGGCTTGGAGATTACTTGAAGAATGTGATGATACATATGAAACACTACAAAATACACACACACACACACACACACACACTGATTAGGGTGACCAGATTAGATTGGCTGAAATTCGGGAGGGGTGACGGGATGGGGAGCTTATGATATTAGACTTTCGTAGCCTATAATAAAGATAATGAATTTCAAACCTTAACTAAACACATTTTTATTCAAAGATCAACCGTCTGTCATTACTCTTTAGTCTGGCACAAGAAACAACAACATTAAAATTATGAACTCATGTCATTGTAAAAAACAAAACAAGAAAACAACCCACAAACAATGACTGTTGTAACAGTGTGTAAATCAGACCTTTCTGTAATGCTAACGCTAATGAGCTTAAACTTATTTTTTGTACACAGTGCCTGAACTGTCAATCACTCCTGTACGCGTGCATCACTGTCGCTGCCTACAGACTACGGTATTTTTTTTAGAACAATGAGCAGCCGGCGGGGGCTGGCTGCAGGACGACTCAACCTCCGCAGACAGTTTTTAATGTTCATCAGACAATAACTACTCAAGATTTTGCTTTAGTATAATTTTCGGGACAAAGTGCTCTGTTTGACCAGTCCGAGTCCTGCAGATGCAGTCTCTCATATAGTTAGCAATAACTTATCAATATTCTGACAATAAATGTTGTTACTTTCATTTTCTAAATTATCAGAGGTGGACTGTAAGGAAGTACATTCGTTAAGTACACTCGTACAAATATAAAGACCTAAGGGTTTTTTTTCTTCACAGGACAGCAGCACTACAAAAATATGGTCTTTTACAACAAGATGCATTATTGTAGATAATAATTGTAGACTACCCAACAGTATATTTAGTAAACAACTTTAGATTTAATAACCTTGAACATAATTAGAAGTAAACTGCAACACACAAAGTAATGCAGAAGTAATATTAATGCACAACCATCCTGACAAATTATTTTTCAGGAAAATACTGTACAAACCTTTACTTTTACTCTCAATACCTTAAGTACTGTATATAAGAGTATGCAAGATGATACTTTTAACTGAAGGATAGTTCAGCCAAAAATAAAATTCTGTGATCATTTATTCACCCTTAAGTTGTTCCATGTTCCATTTTTGGGTGAACTATCCCTTTAGCAAAGGTTTTAAATATGACGACTAGTAGTTTTTCCCCAATGTGTTATTAGTAGTTACTAAATGTAGTTTACTAAAGTATCTCAATATTTCTTGTACTAATTACGTTGTCATAGCTCTAAACAATTTCTCTTTTCCTTCTTTCTCTAAATCAGAGCAGACCCCTGTACTGCAGGATAAAGCTGAATGTGTCAGTGCTGGACGGGTGTTTAATGGTGTTGTTCTGAGCAGCGAGGCCCTGACAGAGCTGGAGGATCTTCTGAGAAGTGCCACAGTCCAGACCCTGGTGTTTCTCTTCTGTCTGTAAGTGGTTCATCGTACAGAGTCGTCTCCAGAGTGTTTGACATGTTCCTCGTTCCACTGTCACCGCACTTGAAAAACTGTAATGTAACCATTTTTTAAAGGCCCCCTCACCTGTCCCAGGATACTTAGCAAATAAACCATGCCTGATAACAACAACAGCACAATTAATTTCAGAAAAAAATTTGTCTACTAACTTGGTATGTTTTTAAGTCTTTACCCAGCAGACTCACTTTCTCCAGAAGAGTCCTAAAACAAGAGAAAATGGAAACACTTATGATAATTATGTCTGTCTTTTAGAGATTTTTCCACATTTTCCTGATATGAATCCCATGCATTAGGGGTGTTTTATATATGTGTGTGTGTGTGTTTTATTCTTATAATAGTTTCAAAGTGTTTTCTGAAAAATATAATTGAAAATTTTGGTACAATTTAAATGAATTAATGAAAATTAATTTAAAAATGAATTAGGATTGGTTCTCAGTTTCAGGCCCCTCTCTAGTGGTTACACAGGAATCACTCAATTAAATAATAATGTTAATAGATTTTAATTTAATCTTTGAGTAAGGTTTTTTTTTTTACATTTAAGTACAGTACAGTTATGTAACTTAATTTAAACTTTAAGTTTTCATTTACCTGTAAGCGCAATGTAGTGTTAATGTTCAAACTGTATTTACCGTGGTAAAGTGTCTCACAACAATTAATATTCTTATTAGAATAAAACTGCTCGGAACAGGAACAGGAACTTGAAGACTAGGAACGCGAGGAAACTAGGTGATGGAAAGTGAGGACTCCATGCAGACAAACAGAAAAGGACTGGTTAATAAAGGGAGCATAATGACTAACAAGTGAATACACCTGAGTGCAATTAACAGGAGTGCAATTACTGTGATGAAGGGACAAGACTTAGTGGGAATTGTAGTGCCTACGGTGAGGTGCCTATGGGGAAGTGAGACCACTAGTGGAGACTCAGGGAAACAGAGACCAGACAGCGTGACAGGATGCAGATTATTCTTGAAACATTGGTAAGAAACTGTCCATCTGCTTCACTGCACTGTCACTTCTGCTAAAGATACATTGATCTTTTGTGATAGGTTTTGATTGTACTTAGTTAATAAAAATGAACTGAATTAGATTTTACTTATTTTACTACACTGTAATGTTAGTGTTCTGATTAAAGCAGTGTAACTGGGGGCTTTGAAAACACTGCTTGTGAATAATTTATTAATATTGTAAACTTTCATCTGAATACATTAAATAAGTGTTTAATGTTGCTGAACTGTAAAGTTAAAATATTTTGTGATTTATTTTGCATTCAGTTTTCAGTTAAATGTATTTTACTATATCAAAGTTGATATTTTATAAGGATTTATTTTTGATGTTTTTGTTTCAGAAAGTGCACAGGTGGGAGAGAGTGGAGGGGACGGCGTCAGAAAGGACCTGGAGCTGGGACTCTTTCAAGGATCACCTGAAGCACAACCACACTGTATACACGAGGCTGGTGGCTCTAACATTTTAGAGTCCCCTTCGGGAGAAATCACATTCTGCAAAATATCTTAAACTGTGTCCAGAAGATGAACAGAGGTCTTACTGGTTTGGAACGACATGAGGGTGAGTTATTAATGACATAAAACCACAGGCTATGTTTAGTTTTTGTAAGGTAAGTTGTAAAAGTAAGTTAGCCAGCTTACATAACCTTTCACAGTTACAGTAATTGTGTAGTCAGCTTATTTAGACTAATATATATATATATATATATATATATATATATATATATATATATATATATATATATATATATAAAGCTAAGGAATCTATGACCAGGATTGTTAAAATAAACAAAGAGCAAACATTGATAAATAATGTCCCAGCCATATTTAAATATTAAATGTCTTTATTTGTTTGTATTGTGAGTATTTGCAGCACGTGTTGTCAAACTGATGATGTTTTTCATAATTTACAGGTATTTTTGTCATTTGCAGCATGTTTTCTCTCTCGGCCACCATAGCAGGTCCTGTTGGGGTATGGGTGTGTTTGTTTTGGTGCTAAAGATTCGGGTCAGGGCAGATGCAGATTGTGTGTGTGTGTGCGTGTGTGTGTGTGTGTGTGTGCTATGACTCCTGACCCCGGGGTCCTACGAGGAGCTGGTAGCTGCCTCAATTGTGCCTGTAGCTGTAACCATAGTGATCTTATACATGTGCATCTCAAAAAAATTGAAATGTCATGGAAAAGTTTTTTAATTTAATTAAAAAAGCAAATTTTCTTATATTCTAGAATCACAGACTGAAATATTTTAAGAGTTTTTTGTTTTAATTCTGATGGCGACTTCCACCAAAAATTACAAGTAGTAAACTCTGAAAGAAAAAGTAAAATTAAAATCCAAAGTAGGTTTAACTGTGCACTCAATACTCAAATACAACCTCAGTCTGTGGCTCTGCTGAGGTGTTACTGAAGCCCCGGTTTCTTTGATAGTGGCCTTCAGCTCCTCTGTATTGTTTGTCAGATGTTACTTCTCTTCCTCTTCACAATACCCCATAGATCCTCTCTGAGGTCCAGGTCAGGTGAGTTGGCACAATGGAGCAACACCAGCAGACGTCACGGCTCCCAAATCACCTCTGACTGTAAAAACTTCACATTGGGCTTTGAATTCTGTGCCTCTCCAGTCTTCCTCCAGACTCCAGATGTTGATTTCCAAATGAAATGCTAAATTTACTTTCATCTGAAAAGAGGACTGTGGGTCACTGAGCAACAGTCCAGTTCTTGTCCTCCTTACCCCAGGTGAGATGCTTCAGACGTTATTCTCTGGTTCAGGAGTGGCTTGGTTCTAGGAATGTGAGAGCTGTAGCTCTTTTCCTGAAGACGTCTGAGTGTGGTGACTCTCTTTAGTCCACTCCTTGTGAAGCTCTCCCAAGTTCTTGAATCAGTCTTCCCTGACAATCTGTTGCTTGTGCACCTTTTTCTACCACACCTTTTACTTCCAGTCAACTTTCTATGAATATATACTGTCAAAACGCCCAAGTCGTCCCATGTCCAATGCTGATAATCAGTCTGTCACGATGCCAGTTAATTCCACGTCCATTGAAAGTCCCAAGGAGAACCAGACTGTCAATGTCCCACCTTGTTATGCCTCATTTGCAGATGTTTTGGACCCCCTAGCAGCCTCCAAGCTTCTGCCACACGGCCCATGGGATTGCGTTATTAATCTGGTCCCAGGAGAGACCATCCCGAAGGGGTCAAGTTATTCCCTATCCATCCCTGAACAAGAGGCTATGAAAGAATACGTGGAGGAAGCCCTAAAACAAGGTTACATCCGGCCATCCACCTCTCCAGCAGTGGCCAGTTTCTTCTTTGTTCCTAAGAAGGATGGAGGATAGAGACCATGCATCGACTACAGAATAAAATATGAATAAAATAACAGTAAAGTTTAGCTATCCTCTTCCATTAATCCCATCTTCCCTCAAACAGCTCCGGGATGCCCGTATCTTCACAAAACTGGACTTACGGAGCGCATACAACCTGGTCAGAATAAGAGAGGGAGATGAGTGGAAAACGGCTTTCATCACCCCTGCTGGACACTACGAATATTTGATGATGCCGTATGGCCTAGTAAACGCCCCTCCATCTTCCAAAGCTTCATGGACGAAGTTCACCATGTGAATAACATACAAGCCTGCACTAGAAGATCGACGCTTCACCGTGCACTGAGGAACTGAAAACACTGAGCACCTGAAACCTTATTCTAATAAACACAGTTCTGAATTCACCTTTACATCTGTGTCCCGAGTCCTACCTGACAGATATAGATTTATCTCTATCACACAAAATGTAATTACTAAAAGTCTCTCTCAGTAATTCAAATAAATGCTACAATGTAAAAAAGTGTAAAGCTCCATGTTTGTACATTAAAATAGTTTAAAAAAATAGCAATTGTATCAATAATGTGAGCGTACGAGTTTCTTAATTTGTGATCTGTAGAATAGGATTTGTGCACCTGCAATGAAGAATTTGAGAAGGTGTAACTGTTGTGTTGTGTTTGTGGGAGAGAAAGAAAGTCTACAGGTTTGCAACTCTTAAAACATTTCTTTCTGTGACTTCAAACTTACTGATACACATGTGTGGCTTTTATCTACAACTACAAACACACTGTCACAGGTGTTCAGTCGTTTTGACTCAAAAATACCTTCAGAAAATCCTCCCCTTCACACACACACACACACACACACACACACACACACACACACACACACACACACACACACAGACTGACTTACACAAAACCTGAAGGTCATAAATACACTGAAACTATAAGAGGTGAACAGAATGAGTGACTAAACAGACTGAGGTCAAACGACAACTAAAACACAATGAATAAAAAAATTAGACAAGTGTTACAGTTACGTCAATATTTGCAAAGCCCTTTTTCCATTTCCTCTCTGCATTTTGCAGGTTGTAATTTTCTTTTGGTTTTGGTGTCATGAAGAACACTAGTTTCTCTCCTGGAGTGGACTTGTGCTCCTCATCTGTGTTTGTGTGGTCAGTATTTATGCAGAAAGGAACTTGATCTTCAACAACGCTTGGTGTGGTAAACAAGGTTCAAATGAATATATTATATCACAATAACTCCTTCCCTTCCCTCAGGTATTCCTCAAAAACACAATGACCATTAATAACCATGTTACATGTTACGTTACATCAGAAGTTCAGACGGATGAACAGTTTTTAGCAGCGACTGCATCTGATGCTCTTCCTTCAGTCCATTATTCACTCACTTTAATGAGGCTGGACTTTAAAGGAACTGTCAGTCATTTTGGGGTATAATCTGGGCTTGTTGTGTAAGCAATTGTTTCTTTCACTAGCAGAAAACAAACAGTCATAAAGATGTTATAAATAAATAACATGTAATAGTTTCATATAGTGATAACGAATGACTCTCCTTATATTTGGTGATGTACCGATCATACTGATGCTAGAAAGTGTTTATAAAGAAGATGTACTTGTTAGATCATATCCTGATTTCTACAGTCAGACTATTGTTCATATTCTCAGTCAAATATTAGAAGCTGTTTATGCAACTTTCCATTTATATTCATCTTCACGTGGTTCAGGAAATAAACCAGTTTTTGAAAACAAGTAAATCATGTTTATTGTCGTACTGTAATTACAAAAAAGCTGCAAGAGTCACATTTCACATCAAACTTTACTGATGTACTGAGTAATACTCCTAAAATCATGATCATTTTGGTTAACAATATTGGATCAATGCTGTTTTTATGAATATTTCTATTATATCAGTGTATTTCTGATTTTATTTCAGTCTGTAGAAACATCGCTGTTGTTTTTCAAATTCAGATTTTAGTTCAGATCTAAAAATTCAAAACAAAATGATTTTAAAAAGTCTTATATGAAAATTTTAATATTATAATGTTAATCATTTTTTATTTGTTTTTACAGAATAACCTAATTAATGTGCCATTAAAAAAAAGGTAAATTACCGACATATTTATTTGTTCATAATGCATATATGTACATTTTTATTATAATGTATAATTTATTTAAGGATACTCTTCTCACAGATCCATTTAACACTACTATCACATTTAGTATCAAACCATCCTGATGAACGAGTGTTAGCACAGTCTTCATTTCCCTGATAGTCGTCTGGCTGTTTATGTTCTCCAGACTTCCAGAACCTGCATCAACAGATCAGAGTTAGATCAGAGCTGCTTTCTGTGTGATATGATACTGACTGAGACGATCATTTATTAGATAATAATCAGTTCAGTTCAGTGATTTCTCACCCAGAGGTGATGTTGCTGTTGCTGCCATCAACCCATTTCCATCTGTTCTCCTCTTCAACATCAGTCAAACCAATCCAGAAATGATCAGAACCACAAATATTCTTCACAAAATCCTGAGAAGAGAAACAATAACATGATATATAACACGAGCAGAGACACATTTCAGCACATTATCTTTAATTTAAAAATGAAACACCACGATCACACACACACACACTCTCACCACACACACACTCTCTCTCTCTCTCTCTCTCTCTCTCTCACACACACACACACACTCACACACACACACACACACACATTTTCTCTCTCTCTCTCACACACACACACAGAGACACACACACTCTCTCTCTCTCTCTCTCACACACACGATCACACACACACACACTCTCACGCTCTCTCTCTCTCACACACACACACATTCTCTGTCTCTCTCTCTCACACACACACACACACACTCTCTCTCACTCTCTCTCTCTCTCTCTCTCTCACACACACACACACACTCTCTCTCTCTCACACACACTCACACACACACATTCTCTCTCTCTCTCTCTCTCACTCTCTCTCTCTCACACACACTCACACACACACATTCTCTCTCTCTCTTTCTCTCTCTCTCTCTCACACACACACACACACTCTCACACTCTCTCTCTCTCACACACACACACACATTATCTCTCTCTCTCTCTCTCTCACACACACACACACACACACACACACACACACACTCTCTCTCTCACACACACTCACACACACACATTCTCTCTCTCTCTTTCTCTCTCTCTCTCTCTCACACACACACACACACTCTCTCTCTCTCTCTGGTGCATGCTGGGAAGTGGGAAGGGATTGCATGGGAGGGTGATCTAGGTGAGAGGAAATTGTCTAAAAAAAAAAAAAACTTTCACCGTTTCTTGCTTTTTATTTTTTCGTATTCAATTTTTTAAATTTAAAAAGAAAAAAAAGGAAAAAAAAAACAAAACAAAACTCTGAGTTTGTTTTCCGTGGGAGTTGTGGCGTGTCAGAGTTAGGATGGCATCTCACACTCACACGAGTGTGCAGGCGTCAGGTCTGTCGCTCCGGCACGGGATCAGGTGTGTGACTCAGGCAGGTGCGCCGGTAGAAGACGTGTTACTGGACGTGGCAGAACGCGTGGGACATGATAATATCATCTCGACGTCTAGGATAACCAAGGCCATAGTGATATTTCTGAAAGAAGAAAATCTGGTTCATGTTTTGATGGAGAGTGGGATTTCGGTAAGTGGCTCATTTGTTCCTGTTCAACCGTTAGTTTCAATCACAATGAAGGTGGCGGTTTCTAATGTTCCGACTTTTATTCCGGATGCAGATATTGAGCGAGAGCTTTGAAGTGGAATTAGAACGGTTCCACTGGGTTGTAAAAATGCTGCTTTAAAACATGTGTTGTCGTTTAGGCGGCAGGTGTACATGTTTTTAAATGAACCGACGCTCAACATTTCCTTTCGCTGTGTGTTTGAGGGCAAGTCGTACATGATGTACGCGAGCACGGGAGAGATGCGGTGTTACGAGTGCGGGACTGTTGGACATGTTCGGCTGTCTTTCCTCATAGAGTTGAGTCTGAGAATGAAGCAGGCCCTAGCAATATTTCAGACAAGACGAAGGAAAATGAAGTGCAAAAGAATAATGTACCAAATGAAGCAGCAGTGAATAATGAGGATCAGAACGTGGAATCGAATTGGAAGGAAGGATTGATAATAAAAGATTCTTTCCCGAATAATGAAAAAGATACAGAGGAAGCTTCTGGTAGTAAGATAAAACAGTTGAAAATGAAGGAAGTTAATGTTGTGACTGATGTGACTGTTGAGAGCAGTGTTGTGGTACAGGGGTCTGAGCAGGGTGATACTGGGGAGAGTTCACACTCAGTGAATACAGGCCAGACGGAGGATGACACAATCGGTTTGGAAAGAAGAAAGATTGTATCCTCGATTAAGAAGGTGCAGTCAGAAATGGTTGAGGAAATAAATGGATGATGATGATGACGATGATGATGATGGTGGTGTGTTGTCTGATTTTTCAGACGTGTCAGATGTTTCTCAAAAAAGCTGTGAGCAGGTTTATTCACTAGAGGAAATGAATAAATTCTTGGATGAAACCTTTGGAAAATCTATTGATGTGCAGAATTATTTTTCTGATCTGAAGAGGTTTGAGACCTCTGTTCGTTATTGGCAGAGGAAGGTTGGAGAAGATGAACTCAGTCAGAGAAAGAGATTTCGTTTAAAAAAGTTTCTTGCAAAACTGCGAAGGGATAAAACCCCTATAAAACGTAAATTCAGATAATTGAATCAATGGTTTATACATCACTCAAGATGACTTTACTATATTCTTTATTTCTTTCTGTCTCTCTTTTCTATATCTTTATATTTTCTATGGAGATGATAAGGGTAGCCTCTTTAAATATTATCGGATGGAGAGACAAGAGCAAGAGAGCTTTGATTGCTGAATTAATTAAAATTAAGAATGTAAATGTTTCTTTTTTGCAAGAAACACGTACAGATTGTCAAAATGAAGTAGAGTGGTGTAGATGGTGGAGGGGGAGAGCGTCTTCAGTCACGGATTAAATCTGAGTGCTGGAGTAGCTATTGTTTTCTCAAAGAATTTGAATTTTAAAATTTTTGTAACTGAAGAAATAGAAAAGGGTAGAGTTTTAATGGTTGCTGGAGAAATAAATGATTTAAAATGTATTTTTATAAATGTTTATGCTCCAAACAATGGATCAGATCGTGTGGAATTGTTTAAGAAGTTGCAGAGTGCATTAAGAAAATGTGATAATGATTCCTGCATAATAATGGGTGGGGATTGGAACTGCACCACAGATTTTCTCTTAGACAGGAATAGAGAAGAGCCTGATCCACTGTCTAGTAAGGCTCTCCAGAATATCATTAAAGTGTTTGAGTTGATGGATGTGTGGAGGAATATGAACAAGAAAGTAAAACAGTATACATGGGTTAAAATATTAGACTCCAATGTAACTGGAGCAAGATTAGATAGAATATATATTAGTAAAACAAGTATGAATAGAGTATCTCATGCTAATATTTCCCCTAACGGTTTTTCAGATCATCATATTGCAACCATAGATTTTAACATCACTACTTTAGAACGGCCCAGGTATTATTGGCACTTCAATACAAAACTGCTGCCGGACAGGTCTTTTTCTGAAAAATTTGGTGATTTTTGGAAATTGTGGAAGTTGAACAAAGGTAATTTTGAAACAATGACACAATGGTGCGAGGTGGGGAAAACACAGATAAAGGTTTTTTGTCAACATTTTTCCTACAATACTACTGTGTGTATTAAAAAGAAAGAAATAATTGGAATAGAAAATGTGATGGATGTAAATGTTTTGAGTGTATCTAACGATTTAAGGAATAGGAAACTTGAATTAAGAGCTATCTTAGAGGAAAGAGTAAAGGGCGCCTTAATTAGAGCAAGAATTTCTTCCATCAAAGACATGGACTCTCCCACTTCTTACTTTTTTAATCTAGAGCGAAAAACTGCACAACAAAAGCCTGCGCAAGGAAAATGGAACATTAACCTCAAACCCAACAGAAATGAGGAAAATGGCAATGGATTTTTATGCTGATTTATATGGTAAATCAGAGTGTTGGTTACAAATAACCTGGCCGCCTCCATGTTATGGCACAGACTCAATGTTTTAGAGCCACCAGATGACATTGTTAAAAGCATTCAGAGAAAATTGGTGGAGTTCTTTTGGTCAGGACAGCATTGGATTCCTGCACCAGCTCTGTACCTTCCAACTCAAGAGGGGGGACAAAGTCTGATCAACATAAGGAGCAGGATCCACACCTCTCGATTACAAGCAGCGAAGAGACTGTTGTACGAGGAGGACGTGGGGTGGACAAATGTGGCATGAGCTCTGTTGAGAAGAGCATCAAACCTGGGATATGACAAGCAGCTGTTTTTACTGAAAGTTAATGAGCTGGATTTGAATCATTTTACTTCATTCTACCAATCCATGCTAAAAGTGTGGAACATGACTTTTTCTGTGACCAGAGAGATTTTGCGACCACAGGACTGGATTATGGGTGAACCACTGTTTCATAATTCTTTGATACAAACAAACATTTTGTCTTCAAGCAGAGTGAGGAACTGTATGGTCAAAGCGGGATGTACGAAGATCGAACATCTAAGGGACGACAGTGGGTGGAGGACAGCAGCTTCAATTCAGCGCAAGACAGGAATACGTTCTTTATGCCTCTTTGATCAGATGTTGAAGGAAGTACGCTCAGCACTGCCTAGAGCCTGTCGAGAATCATTGGGAACGCCTTCGCAGGGAAGGAGCTATAGTTTTCCAGCAATTCGGGTCTCTGCTGCACAGGAGAGTCCGAATAATGAAGATACTTTTGTGTCCTTTAAAACTCCAGAGTCGGGATTATTTCAAGACATTGGCAAAAAGGCATTATACATTGTGTGTGTTAAAGTGTCTCATCAAACTGTTTTAAGAAGAGTTAAAACATGGAGGTGGACAGAAGTGTTTGGGTCAGACTTCAGAGGATGCTGGAGATCTCTGTATAAGCCTCCCATTGAGAAACGTACAGCAGATTTACAGTGAAAACTGATGTATGGTATAATAGCTACGAACAGACATGTGGCGCACCTGAATCCAGAAGTAGGGAGGGAATGCCTTTTTTGCGGAACGGAAGAAACGGTTGAACATTTGTTTATCTAGTGTGATAGATTAAGAGGCCTTTTTTATTTTTTAGAGATTTGTTTTGAAAGTGTGGGAGAGGAATTTTCCTATAAAGTTTTTATTAGTGGCCCAAAGTACAAAGTCTGTGATCGAAGAAAAGTGGTTTTGTTAAATTACATTTTGGGAACAGCCAAGATGGCAATTTGGAGGACTCGGAAAAATAGGATCTTAGGAACTGGTTCAGTTGATGCAGAGAGAGTTCTGAAGGGGATGGTGGCTGCTCTTATTAAAATTGAGTTTGCTTACTTCAAATTAGTTAATAATATTTTAAACTCTTCTGCAATGTGGTCAGTGGGGAGTTTTCTGTGTGAGGTCGGGGAGGATGAAATGTTGGTTTTAAAGATGTAATGAAAGGGCTGTAATCTGTATTGATTGTTTTTTTTTTTGTATTTTAAATTATTTATTGGTTTGTAGAATTTTGGATGAAGTATTGGAATGAAAATAATTAATGTTCAAATAAATATGTTTTAAGCCTCTCTCTCTCTCTCTCACACACACACACACACACACTCTCTCTCTCTCTCTCTCTCTCACACACACACTCACACACACACATTCTTTCTCTCTCTTCTCTCTCTCTCTCTCTCGTTTCGTGCACATGCGCAGAGTGAGTGTTGCGAGGTGCGTGTGGGTGAGAGAACGCTGTGGTGAGGGTGAACTTTTTTCTCTTTTTTCCTGCTTTTCTCACACTGTTTGTTCACAAGTGTCTTGGTGTTCGTTGTCTTAAAGTTTTGATTTAGTTAGTAGAGGAGTATTTATTGTGTGAAGTGTAAAGGGAGAGGACGCCGTAGGCCGGCGTTTGCCAGGTGACTATGGCGATGCCGGCGGCGCTCGGTCAAAGTTTCGACCAACTTTCACGCAGGCATGGCATTAAAGTTGTGCCCGCTTTTAATTGTTCGGTTGAAGATTGTGCCTTGGCTGTTGAGAAGGCTGTCGGTTATGATAGCATTGTGTCTGGGTCCCGAACAAATGGCGCTGTGGTTATTTTTTTGGACGTTATAGAGAAGGTGAATAGTGTTGTGCAAAGTGGAGTTATGATCCAAGATACACTGGTTTCTGTTGTACCGTTAATACAACCAGCTAAAAGAATAATCCTCTCCAATGTTCCACCTTTTATTAAGGATGAGGTGCTAGTAGCAGAGTTGTCTCGGCATGGCAAAATCATGTCGCAAATGAAAAAAATACCGCTCGGTTGTAAGTCTCCATTGCTCAAACATGTTGTTTGTTTTAGACGGTAAGTGTATATGGTTTTAAACAAAGCCGAGGATGAAATGAATATGGCATTCAAATTTCGGATTGACGGTTTTGATTGTCATTTTTGCGTCTTCCGATACAATGAAGTGCTTTACCTGCGGAATGGAAGGTCACACCAAGCGAGCGTGCCCTGCGAGGATTGAGGGAGCGGAGGCTGCTGTGTTGGTAAATGAAAATGCCGGTAGTAGCAAAGTGGAGCAGACTAGCGTTGTTGATGCTACGATGAATGTGCGAAAGCAGCGTGAAGATGGTGAAAACAGTAAGAGTGTTGATGTTAGCGGGGTTGAAGACATGGATGTTGTTGTAGGAGATATAGAAAATGAGGATGAAAGTGAAACAAATGTGACCACTGAGACTGTTATAGCTGTAGCTGAATGTATCTTGGCTGAGGAGAATAAAAATACTGAGTTTGAAAAGGATGAGGCTTTGTTTAAAACACCCTCTAGTAAGAGAAAACGGGAGGAAATCCCCGAGAAAAAAAAGCGATGAAATGGTGACGGATAAACAAGCTGGAAAGAGTGATGAGACTGAAAATAGTGCAGTGGACGATTCTGATAGTGAAGCTGTTGATGATAACAATGAGAAGGTCCAGCAAAGTTATACTTTTGCAAAAGTGAGAAATTTCTTACAAAAGACAAAGAATATGAAGAATGTCCAGGTTGTAGATTATTTTCAAGACCGGAAAACATTCATTGAATCAGTTGTGATGTTGATGAGGGGGGAAGGAGAAGAACAATTCACAGTACAGGAGATATATAGATTGAAGAAATTTGTCTCTAAAGTGAAGTTGGAATTAAAGAATGAAGATGTATTTGAAACTACATAGGTTTTTTATTCTTAAGTTACTGTGTGCTTTAATATGTTGTTTAAAACTATGTAATCTAATGAGTACAATAAAAGTGGGTACCTTTAATTTGAATGGTGCAAGAGATATTAAAAAAAGAGCACTATTATTTGAACTAATAACCCAGAAGAATATTGATGTAATTTTTATACAGGAAACACACAGTGATCGCTTGAATGAAATTGATTGGCAGAAAGAATGGGAAGGGGCAGTGTACCTCTCACATTTGAGCTCCATAAAAGGCGGAGTGGCCATTCTTTTTGCAAAGAGGTTTTTGCCAATTTCATGTGAAATAAAGAAAATGGTATCTGGTAGGTTATTAGTTTTACAAGCAAAATTTGAAAAATTTAATTTTGTTTTTCTAAATCTATATGCTCCTACAAATAGTACTGAAAGAATTGCCTTCCTTAAAGAGGTAAGTGTTTTTTTACAAAGTTGTAATCAGGATGATTATCTTTTTTTGGGAGGGGATTTTAACTGTACGGAAAATGATGCTCTTGATAGGAACCATTTGGAACCTCATACTGTTTCAAGTCATGTAATGCGTGAATTGATTGAAACCCACAGTTTGTGTGATGTGTGGAGGGAACTGAATAATAACAATAAGCAGTATACATGGTCACACTCCAGAGATAATGGTATTTCAATGGCCAGGCTTGATAGGTTTTATTGTTTTAGATATCATTTTAATGTTGTTAAAAAGTGTTTAATTGTGCCAGATGGTTTTACGGATCATTGTTTGGTGTTATGTGAAGTATTTATAGCAAATGTTAAAATTAAGAGTGCTTACTGGCATTTTAATACATCTTTGTTGGGTGATATGAATTTTAGGAGTGTGTTTTGTAATTTTTGGGAAATATTTAAAAGTAGGAAAAATAGTTTTATTGATTTAAGACAGTGGTGGGATTGTGGGAAGGTGGAAATTAAGGCATTATGTCAGCAGTACGCTTTCAATGTCTCTAGGGATATTATGCACTCAATGAGAAAACTTGAATCTGAGATTACTGACTTACAAAAGTTGGTTGAAATTACTGGAGAAATGTCTTGATGCTCTTAAATGTAAGAAGTCTTCTCTTACAGACCTCCTGGGTATAAAGACACAAGGGGCTCTGGTTAGATCACGGTATCAGATGCTCACACAAATGGATGCCCCATCAAGGTTTTTTTTTTGGCCTAGAACGGAAGAATGGGCAGAGTCGATTTATTCACTCTATTCGAACAGAGAATGGGCAGGAATTGAAAGAACCCACAAGTATCAGGAAAAGGGCTGTACAATTCTATGCTGAGTTATATAGTAGTGAATATAAAGAGAATGAGGAATTATCTGCTAAGTTTTATGATGGCTCAAAAAAAATTACTCAGGACTCTGTAGGTAAACTTGAGAAGCCTCTCACGGAGCAGGAGCTTTTAAATGCTTTGAAAGATATGAAGACTGGTAAAGCACCAGGTATTGATGGCCTCTCCGTTGAGTTTTATAAGGCCTTTTGGGGAGTGATGGGCGAAGACCTCTTGGATGTTTTAAATGAAAGTTTAGCTGTGGGTTCACTCCCTCTAAGTTGTAGGAGGGCGGTGGTCACTTTACTGCCAAAGAAAGGTGATTTGCAGGAAATTAAGAATTGGCGACCTGTAAGTTTACTTTCTACAGACTTAAAGATTTTTTTCTAAGAATTTGGCTAATAGATTAAAAGATGTGATGGGGCAAGTGGTTCCTTCTGACCAGACCTATTGTATACCCGGAAGGTCGATTATGAATAACATTAGTCTTATCAGAGATATTTTGGATGTCTCTGGCTGTCTTGATCTTGATATAGGTTTTATTTCAATTGATCAAGAAAAAGCTTTTGATCGAATAGAGCATCAATATCTTTGGAATACGCTTGATGCTTTTGGTTCTGGGTCTAATTTTAGTGGAATGATTAAGGTATTGTACAAAGACATTGAGAGCGTACTGAAGATCAATGGTGGTTTGAGTGCCCCTTTTAAAATTGGGAGAGGTGTAAGGCAGGGATGTGCACTTTCTGGAATGTTATATTCCTTGGCAATAGAACCAATGTTAAACAAGTTGCGTTCTTGTATTCAAGGTTTTAAGTTAAGGAATCACAGTCCTCAATACCAAATATCTGCCTATGCAGATGATGTCATGATCTTAATTAATGGAAATAAAGATGTTATTAATTTGGCATCAACTGTTAGTGAATTTGGTGTAATTTCTGCTGCAAGAGTGAATTGGGAGAAGAGTGATGCACTGATAAAAGGTAAATGGAAGAATGGTTTACCAATTTTACCTGGTGGGTTGAATTGGAAAAGGGGGGGCCTTAAGTATTTAGGTGTGCATCTTGGAGATGAATCAGTGCAGCAGAAAAACTGGGATGGGATTATAGAAAAAATGGAGGGCAGACTGAAGAAATGGAAATGTATTCACTCTCAACTATCTTTTAGAGGGAGAGTACTAATACTGAACAATTTAATAGCTTCAAATATGTGGCATAAGCTCTCATGTGTGGAACCTCCCACAGGATTATTATCATGTTTACAAACAATATTAGTGGACTTCTTTTGGGACAGGCTGCACTGGGTCCCTCAAAGTGTGCTTTTTTTGCCAGTGGAGGAGGGAGGACAAGGTTTGGTGTCTCTGTCAAGCAGATATGCAACATTCCAGTTCCAGTTCATTCAGAAGTTTTTAACAGGCTCTGTGGATGTGATATGGAGAGAAGTTGTGAAAAACATTCTTCACAGAGTGGATGGACTTGGATTAGATACTGCTTTGTTCCTCACTGATACCAAAAAGCTACAATTGAGTCGGCTATCTTCATTCTATCAAGGACTGTTTAAAGTGTGGGGATCTTTCATTATTAAAAGACCAGAAAATGCTACTTCTCTGTTCTGGTTGTTAGAGGAGCCGCTAGTTAAGGGGGCTCGTTTGGACATTACAGATCAAGTGCCAAATCTATTTCAGAGATTGTGTGACACTCAAACTGTAAAGCTTGGTCACATGAATAAAGTGGCTGGATCTGAATTGAAGGACATTGTGGCTGTGGCATCTTTACTGGGACAAAAATCAATGAGACAAACCTCAACAATCTTGGAATTATGGAGGAATAAGCTGACAGCAGAGGAATTGACATTGCTTAAAAGTTTTGAGAGATCCTTTTCCCAAGCACTGGATTACACCCGATTTAAAAGACATGTCTGGTACTTTGTTAAATTTGAATGGACTTCAGAATCTATTGTTAGAAGAAATAAGTGGAAAAGTGATTTACAAATGTTATGTTAAAATAATGTACAAGTCCACATTGTGTGAGAAAAGTGATAATGTCTGGAGAGAGAAATTTGAGATTGGAAATGAAGTCAAACCATTTTGGAGGGTTTTATATAAACCACCATTGATGAAAAAATCAGGAGATCTACAGTGGAGAATCCTGAAAGGGGCTGTTGCTGTCAATGCGTTTGTCTCAGTTATTAACTCTAATATCAAAGAAGGTTGTGTTTTTTGTGGGTTAAGAGAAACAATTTTTCATTGTTTTCTCGAATGTAGTAGGCTAAAATCCATTTTTGCACTATTAAAACAATTGTTTATAGGTTTTAAGGAAACTTTCACCCCTAAGGCTTTCATTTATATGGCAGGATACAACCGCAATCAAAGATTTAAATGGCAGTTGATTAACTTTATGGATGGCCAGGCAAAAATGGCCATGTATATTTGAAGAAGAAACAGGATTAATAATATACATGGCCAAGATGGAGAACTGTTGTTTAAGGCATTTATTAGGTCCAGGATCTCGGCTGAGTTTAAATATTATAAAGAGATGCAGGATTTGGAAACTTTTGTATTGCAGTGGTGTTTTAATGAGGTTTTTTGTACTGTGTTTGAGGGGGATTTAATTTTTAGTTTTTTGATGTGTTAAATGGTTGTGTGATAATGGTTTGATGTTTTTTTTTTTGGTATTGTTATAATAAAAGTATGGGTTAAATCTCACACACGCACACACACACATACTCTCTCCCTCTCTCTCTCTTTCTCTCACACACACACACACACTCACTTGTTCCTCTTTGTTTTTGATGATGATCAGATCTGTTCCTCTCTCTCTACAGTATCTTCTGCTCTCATCCCAGTTCTTTGTCTCAGAGGAAAAGAAGTAAAGAGTTGATTGATGACACTTCAGTCCATCTATAAACACAGATAAGACATCCCTAGTGAAATATAAATACACTAAAATGCATTTGAAATACATTTATTTCATAATAAGTATACTACAAATACGTTTATATAGTTATTTACTTAATAAAAATACACTGCAATTGTAACTTAAAGTCTGCTAAACTGGAACAACTAACTTTGTACTTTATTCATTTGAATTGTGCAGAAGTAGTGCAAGTAAAGATACACTGAAGTTTATTTGATTGTGTTAAAGTGGGACTATAGCAATTATACTTCAGGTACACTTGAAATATCTTGCATTTAAAGACATTAAATATTATTCAGAGATCATACAATCCTCATCAACAGTGACATTTAAACACACTGTAGGATTAATATTGAGAGATGTGCACTGTGCAGAAGTAGCACTACAAATAAAGCTGAAATATAAATGTTATAATAAATTTTTTTTTTTTACTAGGGCTTGAATCTAAACCCAATTAAAAAGGTTATTTACATTACTTGTACTAGTAGTGTATATTTTATTATAGTTGTGAGTGCTTTTAATCTACTGCTCTTTACAGTTTATCTCTTAATATCACTGTATCTGTTCACTCTGTGTATGTTGTATACTGTAACAGACAATGACTTTCAGAAGGAAACCTGTTTCTCAAAGGGAGGTTTCTGTAACAGTGTTTTAAACTGATCTCATTAGTGTTCTCTAGACACTGAAGTACTCTGTGTGTTTGACAGGTTTGTGTCTCATCTGAGGCCAACGACTGATTATCACAAAAGATAATGTTTTTGACAGTTTTGTTCAATTGCTCACACACTAACATTAGAACTTTCCCACAATTAGCAAAACCTTACACTCAAGGAGCAAAACACCGGCCTAGATTTGCACAACTGTAAGCACACTGTCAGCTTCACACTTTTTACAAAACATTACACACAGTGATTTGCAAAACACTAAAAACACTTGTATGCATTTGACACAGAAATTTATCATGATGTAATTTCCTTGCAATTTCAAAGCAAAGGCTTTCAAATGAACACACCCATGAACCAAATGGTTAAACACAGGCACCAGGTGTGCACACATCAGGATAAAGCACTGGATGGTGTCAGAGGAAGAGAGAGAGTGCGGATGAGAGGGGGAATCCAGAGAGTACCAGGAAGAGGGAGAGGGAGAGGAAGACCTGGAGGAGGGGTAGGACATGCACAAAGAAGACAACCAAATCTGTGTAACAAAATTCGTACAATTGTGGACCATGTAATAAACCACGGACTAACACTGAGGGAGGCTGGATTGAGAGTAGTGCCTAACCTAAGCAGGTACACGGTGGGATCAATAGTTTGGACATTTCCTCAAGAGCACAGGTGAGAAACTTCTTCAGTCAACAGAAAACCCATTGCTTACTGCATGTACTATATCAACACTACTGTATATGTACTCTATATTTTGGTATTGTATATATTCCTGTTTGTATCATCTTACAGTAAGCAAGAGAGAGAGATCATAAATCAGTCTTCGAGAAATTCAAGCCCATATCGTCAATGATCACCTAATTTTCAATAGTATCCAACAGGTCTCTCTGTCAACAGTAGCCCGTATCCTTAAAAAACATCAAGTTCTGATGAAACAACTGTATAAAGTGCCATTTGAAAGAAATTCAGACGGTGAAAGTCCTGCGGCGTGAATCTGTGGTGGTACGTTTTGTTCACTGACTGTAGTATTGTGTACTGCACACATAACCTTTTACTGTACATGTTATTTTACTGTATAGCAGACCTACAGTATACTGATCTACACAATGTGATCTTTTGCTGTATTTCAGAGAGTTTTGCAAATGGATGCGGAGGAAGTCCCGCATGAGTTTATTTACATTGAGGCTGGATTTAACCGGACAACAGTACGAAGAAGGGGAAGAAACATCATCGGTCACGGGGCTATTGTCAATGTACCAGGGCAATGTGGGGGTAACATTACCCTTAGTGCTGCCATTACACAGAATGGGGTTCTCCACCGCCGTGCCAACTTGGGTCCTTACAACACTGAACTCATTCTTACATTTTTAGACGGATTACACAATATCATCACAGCAGCAAACCAAAGGGACCAGATGCAAATCATTGCTATCACATGCTTCCTCCAAGCTATGTGATCAAATTGAACCAGCATCCATACAAGGGTGGATTCATCACTCGAAAAGATTCTTCCCACGTTGCCTTGCAAATGAAAATATAGCCTGTGATGTTGACGAGGCCCTGTGGCCAGATCCAGCTGGCGGAGGTGTTTAGTGTTTCTTTTTTTCTGTACTGAACTGGATATGTAATTTGTTACAGTATTACTGTAAGCTCAGAGTACAATGGTATGTTCAGTAATACTGTAATATATGAAAACTGGAAAATGTTTTGTTGAAATGTTCAGTATTGACTTGAGTACATGAAAATAAATGAATATTTTCATCAGTCTGCACAATTGGTGTCATGTGGTGTTGGTGAATTTATTTTTACACTTTGTGTTAAGTGCTAAAAGTGTTTTAGGTTGAGCACAGGAGTGTTTAACTGATTCAAACAGACTCAGATCATATGATGGTTGTGTTTGTGACAACAAAATAAGGTTTTTAGAAGACAATGTATAGAAGTGTTGTGCTACTTTGGTGTAGTGTTGTGCTAATTGTGTGAAGGGGTTTGAAAAACCGAGCCCTGTTTTCAAAATGGTGCTTTAAACAATTGAAGAAAACCGTAAATATCTGATTTTAACTTGGAAGTTTGAACAAGTGGGTGTGTAGTTTTGAGATTGTGCTTATAGTTGTGAGAAAATGGTGAATTTAGTTTCATGAATTGTGTTAGCAATCAAGAAAAACTGTAAAGAAACAATGCTTATGTTCAATTAAATGAATACTGACTTATAAAGCCACTTTAAGATATGTCTTAAATTATTATTTATACTCCGCTGACATCTCTATCATTAATCATTATAAACATAAAGAGCTAAAGAAAGGTCAATTACAAGCATTAGCTACACAACAGATCCAGGACAGTCTGTTTTAAAATCTGAGTCTGCTTTAAATCAAGTTAAGACTGAAGAAACTAACCCGCAAACTTCTGAAGATCATTTATTTCTGATTTCAGCTGGTCTCTCTCTTCTGTGAGGTTGGTGATCTTAGTCAGCAGCTGTTGTCTCTCTTGAGTGAGGTTCATATTGTTGGTTAGTAGCTGGTCTCTCTCTTCTGTGAGGTTGGTGATCTTAGTCAGTAGCTGTTGTCTCTCTTGAGTGAAGGTGGCACACAGTATAATGCGTGCAGTCAGCAGAAGAACACACAGCAGCACAAACACTACTGCAGCTGCTCTGGAGCTTCTGATCATCACACCATCACTTCCTGAAGAGGATAGATATGATGTTAGTCTCTTCACTTCCTCATATCATACGACTCACATCTTCTGAAACATGTGAACTGTAGACTAACTTTAACGCTTGTCAGACGTTTATTAGTGTGGTTTTTGATCTTGTGTTTTGTGAGTAAATGCAGAGGAACAGTTCACTCAAAAATGGTTTCCTGATTATTTACTCATCCGAGTTTCACTGTATGTGATACATTTTTGGTTTTTGAGAAAAACGTGAACAGGTCTCAAAATAAACCTTTTCTAAAGTTCAAAAATCCATATTTAGGAAGCTTTAAATTAATCTTCATGACCCTGGTTGATAAATAAGTGTCTTCTCTAGCAAAACGATCAGTCACTTTCAGGACAAAAATAAAGCATTAACCACCATCAACAAATGGAGCATGTCAGATCATACTGGAGGACCTGGAAGAGAGAGAATAATCAGAAAATGTCCTTTAATCTCAGTTACCTGTGTGTCGAGGTGTTCGGGGTTCTTCTGTGTTGAAGTCTTCTGTCTCTTTCTTATGTTTCATGTCTCTTACAGCCTCTGCACTGACGTAGATATCAACAATCCTTTCTATTCGGTCTTCTGAGTCTCTTATTGAATCTTTATCCGGCTATATGATTGTATTCTCGTGACGTTGAATCTTTGATATCTGTTCTGACTTTACCTCGTACGACGTTCACATATTTTTAGACATCAACTATCTTCTTCTCTGAGTTTTACCCTTTTCTATATTTTCATTTCCACATTCAGTAAACTAACACTAGTTTCTCTCTCTGTAGAGGACTGTGTTGTGTCCCTCATCTGTTTGTGTGACCAGTATTTATGCAGAAAGGAAGTGTTTTTTTGGCAAATCAGGGTTTCTCAAGTTTTTTCAAAAGCTTAGATTGAGATCACATGCAGTTAGGGGAGGAGCTTAATGGAGCCCCGCCCCCAATATGACTCATTGTTCATAATTTACCAGCACAAATTGAATTTACAACTATAGTTAATTATATTAATTGCTAACTATACTAACTTTAACGTTATATTTCAAAATTACACATATACAAAAATATAATATTGCTCTAAATAGTTTGGAAAAACTAATATTTTTGCATTTTGAATGTGTCTAGACGAAATGGTATAATGATTCATTGTGTTGTGGGAAATTGGGAACAAATGGACATATTACCATATTAAGGTGTGTGTGTGTGTTTGTGTATGTACACGAGTACACACTCCAGTTTATGAAATGTGTTTTGTGTTGTAAGTGTTACAACAATACAAATGCAATGATTAATCAATGTATATTTTGACAGGATATAAAATATTACCTAGAGCTTTGCTTTAATACATGTAGTCTTAATGTAACTAGAAATACTACTAATACAGTATAATATATCATTTAAAATAAAATGAAGAGATACATCTTCATTCCTTCTCATACCCACTAACATTTCCCTTAGTTTCAGATAACTTTAGCTAGTTAAACTGAGCCAAAGATTCTGGTCTGGCTACAAAGTAGTTGCAGAGTTTTTGCTGCATCAATAATAATGTGTACGATGGGCTGTATGTTAAATGTTCTAGACGAGCTTTCTTCCGACTGACCCTCTCCATCACGACGTGTGTTTGTGTGATGTTGTTGGTTACCTAGTAACGAACGTACAGTGACCGAGAATGTTCCGTCAACTTCTGTGTGCTCGCACATCTATGTTGCCTAGCAACGAACACTGATCTGAGATACGTGCTGGGGGCAGGAAACTTCACTTTGTGTTCAGCGCATTATATACACCGTTATATATAAAGCTTGCAGGACAACTTGGTCAGCATTGCCTTTTCAGCGTGAGAAATACACGGTGTGGTGTGTGAGCGTGTGAAGTCTTAGGAGTCTTACAGCCAAAGTGTGAGACTTGAGAACCCTGTCAAATACTTCAAGTATTCGTGTAAAAAGGAACTTCAACTCACTGCAGAAGGACACTGAAATAAGTGTTTCAACTATGAGGATTGTGTTTAAATGAGGTTCAAGGTGATGTTGTAAAGTTTCTGAAATGTTCAGGTTGTTGCTGGTACATCAAAAGTCCAGGCAGCTGATCAGGTTTTTCAGTCTGGTTCTCAGGAGAGCATCTGGAGATTTTGTTCTGAGATGCTCAGCGTGTTTTGTGGTCGTTCTCTTGGAGTTTTTTTATAGGTGTCAGAAAACATGAAACCTCTTGAATCGCTACAAGAGTCACCACAGACAGACCGAATCTCTCTGTTTGCTGGCAGTGTGAGGGATATTTCATGTGTTTGTGTTCATGTGTGCAGCATCACGGACTGCTTTAACTGATCATCTTCATCCATGAAACATTTTACCTGACAAATCAAAACTTTGATTTATTCTTCTGAAATGATCATTTCCCTGTATACAAACATGCTTGCAACCAGTGTTTTTGACCTTTAATTATATTTCATATTGAATGGCAGTTTCAACAGATAAATGTTAATGAATCAAATTTAAAAAAAAAAAAAAAACTAAACATGAGTAAATAATCAATACAGGTGTATTTGTGTCACAGTTATGCAGAGGGCTTCAACCAGCTTCATTTATAACTGGTTAACCTTTATATTGTGAGTAAGAAAAGCATTAACAGACATCCACATCCAGTTGAGTTTAATCTCAGTTTCAATCATAGAGCTGATGAATCAGGTGTGTTAACTAACTAATGGAGACATTAGGAAAACTAATGAGATAACACTGAATGAGATTTGACAGGTGCATAAATGTTGATCTGTTCCTCACAAATTGGTTCAAGTTTCTTTATTTTTCACACACATATTACATACATGTAATGAATAATTTAACTTCAATTCAATTTAATGTAACTTCCTTTTACAGTACGTGTACTTCTCTGGTACATATCTTGTACCTACAGGAAATGAGTGGTAACACAAGGTGAACTTAACAGTCGTACATGTATGGACAAGCGTGGGTAATAAAAAAATCACTAATAGGTAGTGTACATACATGGAAACTCATTTTTTTCTGTACTTACTAATGTACATACATGGTAAATATGTAGTACTTACGGACAAGTGGGTACAAACAGGCACATCCTTACAGTATCCGTATATGATGACTAATAAGACACATTACTGTCCATACTAAGGACATATCACTGGTAAATGTGTAGCACCAAGAAAAAATGTGCTATTATGTGGTACCAAACAAGACATACTGCACTTGGTAAATATATAAAAATTGATGGATCATTCTTTGAAATTATGACCCTGGTGTCTTTCAAGAGTGAGAAATGGGGAATTTCTGCATCCACCACAAGCAGATTCTGTGTTTTAGCTAAAGAATTTTTTTTTAGAGATGTTCAGCTAAATACAGTATATCCTCAATATTTATAGTGTGTCTAATAATGTATTTGCTGTCCATGATCAATCACACAAATGGAAATGTGTAATTATTAGATCTAAACACAAACTGTATGCCATTCCACTTCCACACAATATTAAAAGAGACTAAAATCTGATTATGGAGAACTACTTCTGCAGCTTTCTACAGGTACAGTGGGTAGACATCCGAAACGCCCCTTCTACCGCCGCGGCGTCTGTAAAGTGCATTTGCAGCTTTTGACCGCTGAGTGGTGCTTTAACCACAAGTTATCAAACAAGTGCATCAAAGCACATTTTCGCAAATAGACGTCAGTTTTGCCTCGTTGATGTGTTACATTTGACTGTTTCAGTCACGGAAAATGAACAACACTATAGTTTAAATATTTAAAATATTTTATATTCACAGATGAAAGTTCAGTACTTATGAAGTTATGTGCAATCCTCTTTCCTGAAAAATATAAAGAGAGAGTTAGCATGATCAGTATGATGACATTAGATTAAAAGGTTTTTTTTTTTTGTGCGATAGGCCAGACACAGACAGGCCCCAATAGACCGTACATAAATAGCCACGATAGGCCAGACGCAGACAGCCAGGATAGGCAGACGCAGACTGCCACGATAGGCAGACGCAGACTGCCACGATAGGCAGACGCAGACAGGTCCCAATAGACCGTACAGAAATAGCCACTATAGGCCAGACGCAGACAGCCACGATAGACCGTACAGAAATAGCCACGATAGGCAGACACGGACAGGCCTCGATAGACTGTACAGAAAAATAGCTATGATAGGCAGACACAGACCGGCCTCGATAGACCGTACAGAAATAGCCATGATAGGCCAGACACAGATGGCCACGATAGGCAGACACGGACAGGCCTCGATAGACTGTACAGAAAAATAGCTATGATAGGCAGACACAGACCGGCCTCGATAGACCGTACAGAAATAGCCATGATAGCCAGACACAGACAGCCACGATAGGCAGGCACAGACAGGCCTCAAAAGACCATACAGAAATAGCCACAAAAGGCCAGACATATACAGGCCTTGATAGACCATACAGATATAGTAACACCACCACCAGTAATTGCATGAATTTACCTGATTAGTTACAGGAGAGCTTGCTGAGCTTCGAGAATGGTTTTGAATCAGGTCTGATGTATGATTCAATGCTGAGGAAGACCATCTACCCATGATCTTAACAGCTGATGTAGAGATCCCTCGTTCAGCTGCTGAAGTAGCTGCCCCAATTCTGAATGAAAGCCCAGTATAGAGAGAGGGGAATAGACTGCAGCTTTTGAGAACGGTGGTTAAGTGAGTTCTAAAACAGGCCTTGGAAATGGGTGCTCCATTAGGTAAAATAGAGAGTGGTGTGTTTTTAGAAGTTCTAGGTCGGATTTTAAGAAATTTCACCATGCAGAGAAGGGACAGAATTTATTATTGATTTAGAATTGTTAAGGTGACACCAGAACCTTGCACATCGGTTTTTGAGTGCTTGAGGAAGAGTGTGAAGAATTTAGGTCCGAATCACAGATCTGAAAGGAAATACCGCGAGCAGGATCTAATTGATTAGTTTTGAAGTGAATTCCCCTGGACGCATAAACCCGTAGAAGGCAGATAAAACACTGCCGCGAGAAGAATATTGAGGTACTCAGAAAGAAGGCCATAGCAGATGGAAGTAATACATTTTTGCAATATGGGCAGGGTAATAGGCAGACGTTTGTCTTTAATTTTGTTGGAAGATTTAGCTAACCCCTTAAATAGTAACAGAACTGAAAATTCAGAAAATGCTTTGAAAATTAGGATTATAAAATTTTGCGTAGAATTAGATGCTGGCAAGGAGTCTGCAAATAGAGAAATTTTAAGATTGCGATAAAAAAAAAAATTAAAGACGAGAACGGAGCAAACGGTTGAAATTAGAATAGGAAACACAGAAATTTGGAAGGAAAACATTAGAAAGCAGACCATGCAGACGTGTAGGCTTGATTGTAGAGGGAGCGACGCCTTAGGGTGTACTCACACTATCCAGTTTGAACCGTGCCCGAGTGTGTTTGACCACCAAAGCGCGGTTCGTTTGACTAGTGTGAGTGCTCCGAACCATGCCCGGCTCGATTGGCCGGCCCTGGAAGAGGTGGGCCAGGGCACGGTTCAGTTGGACTCGGGCGCGGTTCGCATGCAGTGTGAGCACTAACCATGCCGGAGCACGGAAAAGGACACGTTGCATCACAGTTTTGCGACGCTCCAAAACCAACATGGCAGGGAAAGGGTCGCTTTGGTCTACGGGAGAGGTGCAAAACGCATAAAAACTAAAAACTGCAAAGTCCTTGCTGTACTTCAGCTGGTACCTTGCAAACATCCTCATACGAGCAGCACGATTACATGAAAATGTTCGCGCCACTAAGGCGACACATCTGTTTAACAACAGGCTGTGAGAGGGCTGTGGACCAAACAACACAAAATTATCCACAAAGAAAACAGAGCGATGGACTCCATTGTGTTCAGAGAGCGCCGCTCTTCCTGTTTATCCCGAAACCGTCACACCATAATGACGTAAACGTGCTCCGGCATGAATGCTGAAACCCTATATGTGAGTGCAGGCCAGAGGGGGAGTGGGGAGGGGGGACAATCGTACTCGGGCCCGGTTCATGGCAACCGTGCCTAGTGTGAGTACACCCTTAGAAATGTGATTTCTAGCTGACGTAAGCAGGTCATTTAGTTTAGTATTATGTCTGCTAACGGAGGGCAGACTGAAGAATCCGGGTTGGCTGAGGGGCACAGCTGTCTGAAAGTCTAAAAGTGTAAAGTGAAGGCCGCAACAGCCGAGTAAGAGACAGAATGAACCAACACCAGTAGATGCGCGAAATAAACAAGCCTTGATTGTAGCTTAACCCCTTAACTGTCACCCCCCCAATTTTTTTTAAGGCATTAAAGTGCACTATCCGAACTAAATTGCTGTAATTTCTGAACACTTTGGAATATAAACATAAAGGTTGGTCTCTTTTAAACGAAGAAAATTAGCAGATGTTGGCAAAAGTGGATTTTTTTTTTAAAAGTTGAAGTATCAAAAGTTATAGAAGTTTAAAGTCCGCATAAATCGAATTGACTTAAGCTTACTAGCACACATTGCTAATCTTGATGTAAACAATTAAACATTGTTTGTCTTCGTAATCTTTATCGAAATCTGAACATTTCCACTATGTAATGCATAAGTTTTCTGATGACGTCAGTTTGACAGCATGAGCAGAACCTCAATACGCCCCTCCAGCCGTTAGTTTGCTAAGAGTGAGACAGAGACCAGGAGCGCAAACAAACCATGCCTGCTAATTAATATTCGGTTTAAACTGGAGATATGTCACTACTCTGAAATAAGGTCAGCAGCAACTTCGTGTCACGTGGACTTTAAGATGCCTGCTGTGCATTGAGCCGAATCTTACCTACGACTCAAATGAAAGGGTCCATATACGCATCAGCTTGGTAGATCCAGTGTTCATAATAGCGCTAGTCCAAGAGTAAGCCATGTAAAGATGAGGTGAGAGCAGCGGTTCCCTGCATCTGCAACCATAGAATCCCATTCGAGTATGAACTTTTCAGGAATAACGCAAATGAAAGACTGAATAAACAAATATTAAAGCATAGGATTAAAACAGCGAATCTCAAGTGTGCTAGACAAAGCATATTTTTAACGGAAATGCAAAAACCTTTATCAGTATAAAAGATTGTAGCGATTATTACGAGCCTTAAAGTGCCTCATTACGAAGGAGTTATTCAGAACATTGCATGCACTAGGATCAACATCTTAATTATGCAGAGCGAGTCTGCTAGATAAACAAGCACAAAATGCCCAGTGCTTTATTTGAACGTGTGAGTATAAATCATTGCAGAGAATAAAATTAATGCCCAGGCGCCACAAGTGCATAGAACAAAATGATACTTATAATGCTGTAGACTTGTGAAGTGATGGAGGTGAGATGTCGAAAGAGACCGGCAGCCTTGATTCTGTCTGCTGGTCCGGAGAGACTTCATTCGTGCAGGTTCACGTGAGCATAAAGATTAATATTTGTTGATTGAGACCAAAGTCTGTTCAAGTGTTGAGACCCAAGCAGCACTGACGGGACATCTCGGAAAACACCGGCGTTGCCAAGACAGTCTTTTTTTTTTTCTGCGGGTTGCTATTTCTGTCTGGGGTTTGAGGTGACCCCAATAGTGTCATATATAGCCCCTAGAATGTGAATTCTACAGCTAAATCCCTTTTGAACGCGATTGGGCTATTTTTTTTTTTTAGTAGTAACTGGCGGTTTTGAGAAACCTGGCAACCCTGGAAAGCACACGGAACTCCGCCAATGTTCACATCCTCTGCCGAGAAAAGCTTGTAAATCATCCAACACGAACGACTGCAGATAATCACCGCGACACGGAGCTAAGCCAACGATCCCGTGTGCATCTTAAAGAAACGTCAAACTCTAGATAGTTTGCGGGACACAAACTTAATTAGCAAGTAAATGAATAAACGCAACGGCTTGAGCAAGGAACAATCACGTCGGAATCTGCAGTTGTTGTCGCGTCGGCATCTGCGAACTCAAACATGTGTAAGTGCGATCTTTTATAAAGGAGTATAAAGACGTGATTGGATAATGATGAAGGTAATTAGTGACGTAGTGATTGAGTCTTCCTGGCAGAACTTAGGCTAAAGCTTCCATTTCTGCTTAATCTGGAACAAGATTAGTTTTTTAAAAGAGACAGCAATCTCTGCAAACAATGAACCAGACTTTCTCTCCTTTCTCCTCTCCTTCACTTTTTCCCTCACTCTTCCCTCTTCCAAGCAGGATAATTTTTATTCCTGCATGTAAATAGTTGTAAATGTTCTTTGTATATAGTTTATATATCTTTTTTTTTTTTTTTCTTCGGTCGTCTTCATTTCGTTGGGTGAAACATCTCTCTCACTCAGCAGCAGAGTCTGTGAGCAGCAACAACTTCCCCTCCGCGCATTTAATAATCACTCCAATCCTGCTCACTGATACCAGAAACACTGCCGCCTTCACTCCGTGGATAAAGTATTTCAGTATGTTTGAAATCTTATGTTTAAAATTACAGGAGACTTTCAAAGTGGCTTAGGCTATTGTGTGTAAACTTTTTTTCCCTATTACATGCCAAACTAATAACACTGTAAGCATTAAATCTTTAATTGCTGCTTTCTGCTGTGCAAATTTTATTTGTGATGAAAATAACTACATTTTTGTCAGTTATTTTATCTAAACAGATCGATTAATTTCTTCAAGATTTCAAAATCAAATAGCCTACTGATAATATAGTAGCACTGTAAGATTACATTTGTTTGAACGTATTATTGCTAAAGCGATTGTGTGTGACTGTGCTTTATCTGTTTAGATCATGCTTTAACCCGAAAATAATCAGTAAAAGAAACAGACAAACTCCTTCTCGCTCGACTATTGCAGTCATTATAACCTGATCAAGCTAAAGCTTAATATGTTTAACATGAATTCTTGCTGAATATGCAGTTATATTACTGGCTGTTGGCATGAATTGTACTCGTGATGGAGGCTCTTGGAGAAACCACGACACTCAGACTCTTAAAAATATCCTCTCCTCGCTCCAGTCAGAATCACACGCTCTGCTCATCCTCTGTTCGGCAGCATGTCTCTGTCTCAGACGTGCGGGGAGGGTTGAGCCGAGTGGAGCGTCGGTGGATGTTAAAAAGAAAACAGATTTTCAACCGATGTAAATTACACATTCGAGTTAATCGCTAAAGTCGATTTATCACCCAGTCCTACTTCCTTTCATATAATTTAATATGAAAAAAATTGCAGCTGCAATGAAGTGCATGTGTGTAAAATGTTTGCAAGGTTTACGCTGTGCGTGATGGTGAGTGCAACATGAAGCATTTATTCTTAATTGTTTTATCTTCATTACAAACCTTGTTTGGTTTTATTTTGGATAATTGCATGTAAAAACGTAAATGTAAAGTATCATGTTTTATATAATTTGTTACATTTGTATTTTTAATGTAGCCTATGTGTATGTTAAATGTACCATTTTGCAGTGGCAGTGAGAACTATCCAGAACTAAATGAATATTAATGTTTTGGCATATGATGTTAATTTAACCAATCAGATGAGAGTAAATGGAGAGTCAGCAGAGCCTCATGTGATTGGCTACCAGAAGGTGGTGGACCTGCCCTCTCCTTCACGCTTGCAAATCTCAGTCAGTGAGAGAATAATTTCAAAATTGTAAGCGCAGAGAAAAGAAAGACGGACCTGTACATATCGGTTTATTTCGGGAACTTTTTGCCCCACATGCACAGCATGTCATTTAGACATTTGCAACAGTAAGTCTTTTCACACACACAGACATTGCATTTCTTTAAAGTGTTGTTATCGCTTGCAAATCAATTTTCACGTGCTTGCAGTACTTTTGACCGTATTTTTGCGAAAACAACATGCCAAAAGTCAGATGCATGCAGATCATATTTATTTATTTTGCTTTAGCATGAAGCTGCAGTTTCACAATACTTGAATTATGAGTTACAGTAAAATTCTGCAAATAATTTTTTCTTATGCTTGAAACGCGATTCACACCTTCACAAACTTATCTTTGGCATTGCAAATTTAATTTACGCTTACAGTTTTATGTACACTTCCACAAACTTTCTTCAGTATAACATTAATTAATAGAAATCATTTAAGCAATTAAAACCTTTTTTAAATTTGAATTTAAATACTTTTAAACTAACTTTAAATTCTCAAGGAGTTAAAAAGGGTAAAATGTCACTAGCCTAAATGAACTTGTCTTAACAATTTAATGACAACTAACAATATAATTCATTTTTTTTTTAAAAGAACAATTCCTGTATAAAATGGGGCAGCAACCTTTATATAAAACATTTTTAAATCATCCACAGCTGAGCAACTCGAGAGGTGGATCTGCGCCAGAGAGCACGCGTAGTGAATGTGATGCACAAACTCATGCAAAATGCAATGAGAAAATAAAAAATAAAAAACTAGATAGCCTAGATTAGGCCCAGGCTTAGGTTCCTCAGTATATAATAATTAGTAATAAATTTTAAAATACTTTTTTTTAACACGCTAAAAAATGAATTACGTTTGTGAGAGGAAAAATAAATAAGTCATGTATAAGTTGCATTTTAACGGATTAATCACCTATTTTCGTTTGCAGCATGTTTTTTCAAACACTCTAAAAAAATTAATGAAGTTTGTGAAAGAAAAAAAAAAGTCATGTATAAGTTGCATTTTATTACATTTAGAAATAACTGCCTCAGGTTGAAAAACAAAATTTAAGGGGAAACTGTTTACTAGGGACGGACAGTTTTTGAGAGTAACCAGGCATCTACGATGTAATGTGCATGAGATGTGAATGTGTAATGGGGTGATGTGCACTGAGCAACATGATTAGCACAAAGGTCCTAGTTTGTCCTTCAATGTATCTTTTTACATGCTATAAAAGAAGGGTTATGAGTCTGCATGTTATCTTTGCACACAGACTCAAGCTGTGCGTAAACTAGATCATTTTCTGCAGAGAATTAAAGCAAAACAAGGACAAAACTCTGGTTTTTCATTTTCAGTCTCTACAAAGTGTTATTGAGTTAGAATTTACGCAACACTGTTTTAAATAGTATTTATATAGTATAGTAGTTTATATATATAACTTATTATTTTTATTTTTTTTATAATTCCATAGGCTCTCTCTCGTGCACCTGCACGGTTTAAAACACCAAGTAGTTACACTATGACAAGAGCAAAGAGTCTCTCTCTTACTCCACCCATACATGATAATATCGTCGTTCTCACGTGCTGACAATATGATGATTTGACAAATGACCAGATCGCTGATTCATGGCACTTATTTGGGGTACACTGGCACAGGAAATTCGATTTAATTTTTGTATGCTTAATTTTAAAATCCAATGAGTGCAACAAGATTTTCTGACATATTAATGGAAGCAGCTGGATTTGTTAAACAATTATGCAAGTAATCTTCATAGCGTTAACCCTTTTAGACAACCAAACTGTTCTAAGTATTGAACTCCTGTCGAATGCTACAAGAGCCCTCCCGGTTAAAATCAATCTTGGCCTTTCCATCTGACTACCAGTGAAGCCTATTCATGGCGTGAATATTGAGCTCCCATCTGATTGTGACAAGAGCTTCCCGGCTACACAACCCTACCTTTCTGTCTTACATCAGTGAGGATACCCGTTTGATGCAGTGAGTATTGAGCTCCTGTCGGATGTTGGTGAAAGCCTCCTGGCTAGACAACTACTTTTTCTTTTCTTTTTGCCCGACCTTTTCTTTTCTTTTCTTTTACTAGTCATCCTAGTCCATCATCCTCATCCTTAGAAATTCTCAGACACAATTCCCCCACAAACCTCTATTTTTATACAACTCAAAAAACTAAACAAAAAAACAACTCTATCTAACTCTTCACTGTCTGGCCAAATATTGGCCATTCAACTTTACCTTTCCATCTTACATTTGGAGAGGCTTTCCCGCTTGATGTTGTGAGTATTTACCGCCCATCAGATGTTGGCGAGAGCCTCCCATTTAGACAACATTACTTTTTCCTTTCTACGGTTGGCGAGGTTTACACATTCAACGCTGTGAGTATTGAGGTCCCGTTGGATGTCGGCAAGAGTCTCCCAGCCACATAAGCTTTACTTTCTCCATTTATTAACTTATCCATGCTGCGGTTGGAGAGGCTTAACTGTTTGATGCTCTTGAGTATTGAGCTCCCATCGGATGTCGGCGAGAGTCTCACAGCCTCCTAACTTTTCGTTCCTGTTTGAGGGGTGACAAGGCTCAGCCATACAACGACAAGAGTCTCGACCTCCCACCAAACGCTGTCCAAATCTTTTCTCCCCGTACTGGTGAGGCTTACCCTTTCAATGTCCTGATCTCCCATCGAATGTGGCGAGAGCCCGAGCAGTCGGGTTTTCCTTCTCCCGCTCCCCGGCCGGCAAGGCTTACCTGTCTGATGCAGTGAGTATTGAGCCGAGAGCACTGGGAGCTCAATACTGTTTATGTGCTCAACTGAGAGGACCTACACGTCCGTCGTCCTGAGTATTGATCTCCAGTCAGAGGCTTCATGGGTCCTCTCGGTCAGTTATCTGCCCTGGTTGCCCACTGATTACAAAAATGCATTATAATACTTCAGCTAATTATATGTAAGTGTGAACTCATGAATATTAGAAAAAAAGAATTAATTTCGTCAACATTAAATCATGTAAACCGTTTCTAGTTGACCCCCTTAACAAAATCATAATCTGTAAATGAGCATAAAAGTCACCCTTTAACAAAAACAACTATACAATCACAGGCTAGAAGTTCATTTCATTTTCACAGTTATTTTATGTGTAACATTCATGTGAATTAAATTTGTTAATTTAAGTGAATAATTGTGTACATTTGTGAGATATTTGTAAAGTAAGACTAACATACTGTTTACTGGACAAGAAGACTTTATTGAAGAGAGTTTTCTCAGAACAGACTAAAGGAAGTGAGCTGGGTTTGTGTTTCTCGATGTGTGATGAAGAAAATGTAGACGTGGTCTGAAAAAAACCTGCTGTTGGTGGTTCACTTCACATTTCGTGAGAAAACTCTCTTTTACAGCAGATCCCCTTTTCATCCTCTTCATGTGACTGTCAACATAAAGATAGATAAAACACTTAAATTGTGTAATTTATAAAACTTGATGTGAAGTCTGTTTCCATCTGAACTGCTGTGGTGATGGAGGAGATGTTACCCATGATTCAGTGACACACCTCAAGAGATTCAGGGCTTTAAATGTGAAGTAAAACTGCAGTTAAGAGTCACCAGATCTACAGTAATCTGAGCAGCTGAAGCTCCAACAGCTTCAACAAATGAAACACATCTGACTGCTGAAATAACAGAAATAAATCAAACTCTGTATCTGTATTACAGCTTCATTAACTCACACACGACACCAGAGTAATTCTCTTAATGTTCATTTCTGGAGATACACTAATATTCTCCACTGTAGTAATGCTGCATGTCTGAGTCACTGATTCATACTCCTTTATTTCATCACATAGATTCACCATTGCATACACCTGCTGTGGAGGATGTACTGGAAAAATATTGTTTATCGATTAACAAAAGTTATCCAAAAATATGACTGAAACGTGACACAGAGACAGACGGCAAGAGAGACTAGACTGTGTCCCTCTTCTGATTGACTGCAGTAGAGTTCAGCATTGACTAGAGATAAACCTCTGTTCATTCTCAATATCAACTTTTGTAGACATGCAAAAGAAATCAAGTCAAACGGTGTATGAATAAGTGATGCTGGGAAAGCTGTTTGTGGAGTTGTTTAATCATCCTCTACTGAGGTATTATCAGATTTAATATATAGTTAATCTCATCGAAGGCTGTAAGGCTGGAAGTCAGTTGCAGTTGTTTCTCTTTCATTCAGTGATTCTGCTTGTTAACAGCAGGTGTTCATCACTAATGCTCAATCAGCACTTCATTATGTCATTTACTTCTTTACACTCAAGTACAGACTTCTATAAACACCAAGAATTTTGCAGAGTATGAAGCGACAGTCTGTCTTAACACTTCTCCAGCACACTTCCTCTCATCAGTTACTGAAAACATGACACTCTTCACACATCATGTTTGACCTTAGCTAAATTTACAGTGTCTAGATACAATCATTAGAGTGCAGGAGGAAGAGTGACCGTAGAATAATACTGTTATCTTGAGCTGCATTCCTAATTTAATGTGTGTAAATATCATTTTGTTAAATTTGTATATGCATATTCATATGTTAATATCTATACAAAGATATTTGATATGGTATTAGGGTAGAGTGGGTGAAACCACACATTTGGGAAAATATTTAACCAACTTTTTAATTACAATAGAAGCATCAAGTTTTTGATTGATGATTTCCTGTTTGACCTCTGACCTCTTGCCCCAAGGGGATCGACATCCGTGACCTTGAGACCAGCTACATCAGTTCCCCTTTCACTACATGTGTGTACATTATGTGGAAAAGAATGTGTTTTTTTAACCTTAAACCACATAAACACATCACATTACACCAAATACACAAAATGATGTTCTTTTTAGCAAAATCATATTAACCTTTTAATATAACTCAGACTGGATTCGTCTAAAAGAAGGAAGTCATATACCCCTAGGATGGCTTGAGGATTTTTGGGTAAATTATCCCTTTAATATTTCTTTCTGTGCATGGTGTCTATGTAATGTTACATATTGTTTGGATGGTTATAGATAGCTGGCTAAATCTATGCTAAAAATGCTTTAAGGTTAACAGTAACTGATCAAGTTTAACTCACATTAAACTAGTTATGTTGTTAACGCATGCTTATTCTTATATGTTTTGTGTTCTGATGATGTCAACTATAGGGAGATTATAAGGGGCGTCTTGGACTAAAACTAGACTAAAATGTTGAGACTTTTAGTCGACTAAAACTAAACAGTATAAGGTTGACTTAATATAATAATAACTAACAAGGACATTTTAACAAGGGTCTAAAACTAAAATTAAATTAGCTGACAAAATTAACACTACCCAGGATACATTGTCTCTTTGGGAGTATAAATTCATGGCATTACAGCCTGTATTTTTGCTTTATTTGGTTTAATTTGTTTTCTCTTTTCTATGAGTGTCAGGCTAGTGACATCTGGCATCTGGGAAGTGACTGACATGAATGAAGGACTCGGCGTGAGCACATCTTTCATAGTTACTTCTCGGAGGACCCAACACCACAGGGACGGTCCATTTAACTTCTCAGTGATGTAGTTCTTGTGGATGGAGTTCTCAAAGGCAAGATAACATTTGCAGCTAGCCATGTTGGATAGTAGTCCTTATAATCCAGAAACATTGTTTAAGTCTTCCCAAACAAAGCCACTTGGATGTATTTTCTGAATTCCTGGTAAAACTTGTTTGTTGTGCTGACACTAGTTGGGGGATTGTTGTTACTTACAAACCCACACACCAGTTTGTCTTTTTTGGGAATTACAAAATTCTCAGCTGGTTTCTTTCTGACAGTCAAGTGACACCATACAAGAATATCTGCACCGTGTCTGTAGCTGAGAGTGAGATTGAACAGGTTTTCCAGTCCTGCTATCTTTATAGCGTTGGTCAAGTCAATTCAAGTCACCTTTATTTATATAGCGCTTTAAACAAAATACATTGCGTCAAAGCAACTGAATAACATTCATTAGGAAAACAGTGTGTAAAATAATGCAAAATGATAGTTAAAGGCAGTTCATCATTGAATTCAGTTATGTCATCTCTGTTCAGTTAAATAGTGTCTGTGCATTTATTTGCAATCAAGTCAATGATATCACTGTAGATGAAGTGACCCCAACAAGCCAGAGGCGACAGCGGCAAGGAACCGAAACTCCATCGGTGACAGAATGGAGAAAAAAACCTTGGGAGAAACCAGGCTTAGTTGGGGGGCCAGTTCTCCTCTGACCAGACGAAACCAGTAGTTCAATTCCAGGCTACAGCAAAGTCAGATTGTGCAGAAGAATCATCTGTTTCCTGTGGTCTTGTCCTGGTGCTCCTCTGAGACAAGGTCTTTACAGGGGATCTGTATCTGGGGCTCTAGTTGTCCTGGTCTCCGCTGTCTTTCAGGGCAGTAGAGGTCCTTTCTAGGTGCTGATCCACCATCTGGTCTGGATACGTACTGGATCCGGGTGACTGCAGTGACCCTCTGATCTGGACACAGACTGGATCTGGTGGCTACGGTGACCTCGGAACAAGAGAGAAACATACAAATATTAGCGTAGATGCCATTCTTCTAATGATGTAGAAGGTACATGTTATGTGAAGTGTTTCCGGTTCCGGTTTACCTAATTAATGCAGCCTAAAAATCCTTTAACGGATTTGGATATTAAAAGCATATTAGTATGTTATGTGTATGCCAGGTTAAAGAGATGGGTCTTTAATCTAGATTTAATCTGCAAGAGTGTGTCTGCCTCCCGAACAATGATAGGTAGGTTATTCCAGAGTTTAGGCGCCAAATAGGAAAAGGATCTGCCACCCTCAGTTGTTTTTGATATTCTAGGTATTATCAAATTGCCTGAGTTTTGAGAACGTAGCAGACGTAGAGGATTATAATGTAAAAGGAGATCCTTCAAATACTGAGGTGCTAAACCATTCAGGGCTTTATAAGTAATAAGCAATATTTTAAAATCTATACGATGTTTGATAGGGAGCCAGTGCAGTGTGGACAGGACCGGGCTAATATGGTCATACTTCCTGGTTCTAGTAAGAACTCTTGCTGCTGCATTTTGGACTAGCTGTAGTTTGTTTACCAAGCGTGCAGAACAACCACCCAATAAAGCATTACAATAATCTAACTTTGAGGTCATAAATGCATGGATTAACATTTCTGCATTTGACATTGAGAGCATAGGCCGTAATTTAGATATATTTTTGAGATGGAAAAATGCAGTTTTACAAATGCTAGAAAAGTGGCTTTCTAAGGAAAGATTGCGATCAAGTAGCACAACTAGGTTCCTAACTGATGATGAAGAATTGACAGAGCAACCATCAAGTCTTAGACAGTGTTCTGGGTTATTACAAGTAGAATTTTAGGTCCTATAATTAACACCTCTCTTTTTTCAGAATTAAGCAATAAGAAATTACACGTCATCCAATTTTTTATATCGACTATGCATTCCATTAGTTTTTCAAATTGGTGCGTTTCACTGGGCCGCGAAGAAATATAGAGCTGAGTGTCATCAGCATAACAGTGAAAGCTAACACCATGTTTCCTGATGATATCTCCCAAGGGTAACATATAAAGCGTGAAGAGTAGCGGCCCTAGTACTGAGCCTTGAGGTACTCCACACTGCACTCGTGATCGATATGATACATCTTCATTCACTGCTACGAACTGATGGCGGTCATATAAGTATGATTTAAACCATGCTAATGCACTTCCATTGATGCCAACAAAGTGTTCAAGTCTATGCAAAAGAATGCTGTGGTCAATTGTGTCAAACGCAGCACTAAGATCCAATAAAATTAATAGAGAGATACACCCACGATCAGATGATAAGAGCAGATCATTTGTAACTCTAAGGAGAGCAGTCTCAGTACTATGATACGGTCTAAATCCTGACTGGAAATCCTCACAAATACCATTTTTCTCTAAGAAGGAATATAATTGAGAGGATACCACCTTTTCTAGTATCTTGGACAGAAAAGGGAGATTGGTCTATAATTAACAAGTTCTTTGGGGTCAAGTTGTGTTTTTTTGATGAGAGGCTTAATAACAGCCAGTTTGAAGGTTTTGGGGACATATCCTAATGACAATGAGGAATTAATAATAGTCAGAAGAGGATCTATGACTTCTGGAAGCACCTCTTTTAGGAGCGTAGATGGTATAGGGTCTAACATACATGTTGTTGATTTAGATGATTTAACAAGTTTATACAATTCTTCCTCTCCAATAGTAGAGAATGAGTGGAACTGTTCCTCAGGGGGTCTATAGTGCACTGTCTGATGTGATTCTGTAGCTGACGGCTGAATGGTTGCAATTTTATCTCTAATTGTATCAATTTTAGAAGTAAAGTAAATTGTTCATCTTAACTTGGTTTGTATGTTTTTTGTATTTTCTAGTTCGGGGAACAGACACAGTCTCTATAGTGTGATATCTAGGTGAAAGTCTCTATGTGCTGAGAATTAACTGACCTCTGTGACGGGAGGCAGCTAGCAGACGGTCGGTTTAGCCAGTCTGTCTGCTTCCTGACCTGGGCCCCAGTTAGTCAAGTATAAACACTAAGACTATTTGCCATATTTCTAGAGAGAAGAGTGGCGCCACCCCAGGAGGGATGAAGACCATCTCTTTTTAACAGGTCAGGTCTGGCACATGGTGATGATTGTAGCCCTTTAATGGTGTGTGTGTTCTGCTAAAGTCTCAAAGAGTTGTTTCGTTCCAGCTCAATTGATCACTGTTTTCCCTGGCTTGAAATTTTATTTTTGCAAATTGTTTATTTTGTTTTTGTTCACTTTGGTTGTTGGCTCATGACTATTGTTTGGTCTGTTTATTTTTCATGCCAACTAGGCCATTCCTGGCAGTTTTACTCAGTGGAAATATATTCACCATCACTCACATGTGTATTTCATGCTTGAGCGACTATGTATGAAGTTTGTTATTTGGGTTCATTGTATTAATTTTTTTATTTTCTTTGAGTGTGATTTATATTATCCTCTGCCATTATGTGGGTCCATCTTGCATGAGTAAATTTAGTCAGCTTGGAAGTAAAACGACCTGATTATTTGGTTACTAAATTAAATCTGTGTTTATAGTCATTCTTCTTTAAAATTATTAATTTACAGGTGAATCACAATAAATAAGAATGTCATGGAAAAGTTTATTTATTTCAGTACCGTATTTTCCGGACTATAAGTCACACTTTTTTTCATAGTTTGGCTGGTCCTGCGACTTATAGTCAGGTGCGACTTATTTATCAAAATAATTTTGACATGAACCAAGAGAAATGAACTAAGAGACATGAACCAATAGAAAACACTACAGTCTACAGCCGTGAGAGGGCGCCCTATGCTGCTCTATGCTCCTGTAGTCTACACTGAAGACATAGAGCGCCCTCTCGCGGCTGTAGACGGTAATGTTTTCTCTTGGTTCTTGGTTCTAAATAAATGCGACTTATATACGTTTTTTTCCTCCTCGTGACGTATTTTTGGACTGATGCGAGTTATACTCAGGTGTGACTTATATAGGGATGGGTACCGAAACCTGGTATTAAAATGGCCCCGGGGCTAAATTATGAAAGACCATAGTATCGGTAAGATCTGACGGTATCGGTTCTGCTTTCGGTACTGTAGGGGAAAAAATTTATGTACTATCTATTTTTGCTTAAAGGGTTAGTTCACCCAAAAATGAAAATGATGTCGTTAATAACTCACCCTTATGCTGTTCCAAACATGTAAGACCTCCTTTTATCTTCGGAACACAGTTTAAGATATTTTAGATTTAGTCCGAGCACTCTCAGTGCCTCCATTGAAACTGTGTGTACGGTCTACTGAAATATCTAGAAAGGTAAGAAAAACATCATCAAGTAGTCCATTTGACATCAGAGGGTCAGTTAGAATTTTTTGAAGCATCGAAAATACATTTTGGTCCAAAAATATCAAAACTATGACTTTATTCAGCATTGTCTTCTCTTCCGTGTCTGTTGTGAGAGAGAGTTCAAATCAAAGCAGTCTGGATATCCGGTTCGCGAATGAAGCATCCAGTTCACCAAATCGAACTGAATCGTTTTAAACGGTTCGCTTCTCTAATACGCATTAATCCACAAATGACTTAAGATGTTAACTTTTTTAATGTGGCTGACTCTCCCTCTAAGTTCAAACAAACCAATATCCCGGAGTAATTCATGTATTCATGTAAAATCAATCAACTCATTTTTAAATCAATATTTTGTGTCAAATTATTTATTTATTTTGTAGGTAGCAATGTAATAACTGGGATCATGTATAGCGAGGCAGTTGTTATAGAGAATAACAACCCCTTCAGGCTGATTTTTCACCAGCAATGACTGCAAACTCACCTGTTGGCCGCTCATCGTATTCAAAACGTCCCTCACGCTAGCGTTTCTTCTTCTCTTCTGTTTCCATGTCGTTGGCGGCGCCAAGCAAGTCGCTAACAGTGCCACCTGCTGTTGTGGAGTATGAATTACATGACAGTTTACTAGCATGTGTGTGGATCTGAAGGCATTTGCGTGTGGATCAGCAAGGCAAAAAATTAGTGGCAAAAGTCACGTGACAGTTTTTCGTACTTGAAGGATTTTGTTTTGTACTTGAAGGATTTTTTTTTATTGAAGGATTTTTTTTTTGTACTTGAAAGATTTTAGAACTTGGAGGATATTTTTGTCATGGAAGAAATACGTTTCTTTGTATATGTAAAATGTACTGTATTTGTTTGATAGCTACGTTTTTTATTTGCAGAACAAAATGCATTAGTTTGTGAGTGATGTTTTGTATTTGCAAACCACACTGAGTTTGTTTGTGAATCGTTGGGTGTGAGTAAAACACAGAATGAAGAACTTCAGAATGAAATTTTTGTTGCCAAACCAATGCTGTCCAAAAAACTTCCATCTGATGCTGAATGTACTGCTGTTTGCAAACTCTTGCAGGAATACAAAGATGCATTTGCAGGTCTTCATAAATTGTATGTATCTGCTATGGTCATGGGTGTCTCTACTGCTTCATTCTCTGACAAGAATTTTGACACCATTCCGCCGAACAATGCTTCATGAGAGGAAAAAAAAAAACTTGTGCTTTTAGCTCATGAAAAAGCAATAACACATGAACTGGACATGGATGAGTTTGTAACAGAATTCTCTAAAATGAGTAGAAAGCTAATGCTGTATATATATATATATATAACACTAACAATTGCCTTAAACATATATTAAAACTACATCAATAGACATGTGAGATGAAAGCATTAGAGCCCGACCGATATGGATTTTTGGGGGCCGATGCCGATATTAACTCGAAAAGAGCCGATTTATAAGCCGATATTTTGATTTTGAAAATAAACTGGATATTAGACCCATTTCCTATTAGCTGCACTTACATAACATTCAATGGCAAAATATCTGCCTGTTCTATGTATGTGGGCTGTATAAACCATTTTCCAGAAGGGATTTATGTAAAAAAAAAGCCTTAGATTACGGTCTCAATCACTAAACAATTGCACATCAAAAGTATATATTTTTTAACGATCAAAAAACAGTCTGATTTTAAACATTTAACACTTTTACTTTCTTCCAGTTGAAGCTGATTTTAACAGTCTGTGTGTGTACTGTAAATAAATTATAATACTAAAGTTAAAGTATTTGCAGAAGTAGTCCCACACTTTTGCTGCTACATCATTCACCTTTTTCAGCCATCTGTAGGGCAGAAAGAGAGACATAGAAAGAATAAGCATGTGTATTAATAATATCACCATGTATCATTACTCATGTCATCATTAGAATTATAATAATAATAAACAGGCATCTCCTACATAGGCAAAAATGAGAAATATATATATATTTTTTTATTTGTCAAGCAATAGGTATTAACCTCCTTATATTTAACAATATTATTTCAACATTTTCCTGTTATGTCTGTAAAGCTGCTTTGAAACAATATGTAAGAAAAAAAAAGAAAAGAAAAAAGCGCTTGTTCAGCTCACATTTATTTACATGTCCCCTCTGATTTAATCATTTCTGACGCACCTACTGTAGTTACTGTAACTACACTATATTTGCTCTCACAGACACATTCACAACGGACCCGTATATCTTCTCCTCTTCTCTTTGTGCAGTCTGAATCAAAATGGTTAACGTTAGTGCCATGAACACACCGCTGTCAATTTTGAGAAGAACCACCTTCAAACAAGTTAATAGCAAGCATTTAAGGGGCCTGCTAAAAAGGAAGCTATATTAGCGTTAGAGTAACGTAACCAGCCTGAATTCACCAAATTGTTCCCTGGGCCTGAGGGTAGCCTCTTCTTCCTTGCTTCTCTCTTAATTCTCATCAGCAGGACTAGCGCTATCGCTCGCTTCTTACAACGGGACAGATACATGTTTGCTGCTGACCGAAAAGAGGAACAACAGACTATGAAAGAGCTCCCGCTAAAAGTTTTTAAAACTCCGCCTACGCCATAGCGCAGAGCAGGGCAAATCGCGTTGTATCTGAAGGGCAACGCTAAACCCAGCGGCCAAGCGCTGTGCATACCGCGTCCTGTGTGAAAGGCCCATTACGCGGTCATTAAGTGGGAAACACACCGCAATAGAATAAGCACTAAACGCTAACTTTATAGTTCGACCTCTTATTAACGTTCGCGCTCTTCCACTGATAAACATGGTATTAGCTTTGTGGCTAATCTAATATAGCAATGCATTAGCGGCTGTAAGTGATGTTACAGAATATTTAGAAGTGATAATGATAGGACCGTTAACTAGAACTACCACACCGTTTTTATATACAGTGTATGAACTAAATCTACAATCATTTCACATGACGAACGACAGACTCACCTGGGTGGCTTGGCTGATCGCTTTCTTCTTTGTGGATTTCTGGCGCTGTTGCAACTCTGGAGCTGCAGACCGCCCTCTGGTGGGCAAACTATGCAACACTCATAACATGAGTGAAGAATATGAGACTGTTTCTCATGTTTCATCGGCCGTTATAAACGCCGATGCCGATTTAAATGCAATTAGCTCATATCGGCCGATAATATCGGCCGGCCGATATATCGGTCGGGCTCTAGAAAGCATTAAAGAATGTAATTGAATTAAAAAGGAAGATACTTTAAATGTGACATTAAAAACCACCAGTAGGTGACAGCAGGTAACTTTTAATAAACAAGTAATTTAAACAGTTGATTCATTCAGCAATGAAAAGCCATCATGTTGCTTAGAGACACAAAACAGCACTGTGACTTTGTTTGGAATTATTTTTGTTGGCGAAATAGTGCAAAAATGTAAGTCTCTTAATAAAACGTATAGTTCATGAAACTGTTGTTAAAAAAAACAACAACCGATTACATTTGTATATTGTAATTTTTTGAGGGAAAAAAGGCACTCTGCCATGTGAAATTTACCAAAATTGATTAACTATATTTAAGGGGTATTAATATACACATGTTCTGCCCCCATGTCTTTTAATTGGTGATCATTCTGAATGTATTTTAATAGACTGAATCATGCAATGAAAGAGCACATTCTAAATGCACACACGTAATCTTTTTAAAGTGCTCCTGTAGCTCAATTGGTAGAGCACTGCGATAACAAGCGCAAGGTTGGGAGTTCGATTCCCTGGGAACACATGATATGTAAAAATTGATAGCCTGAATTCACTGTAAGTCGTCTGCTAAATGCATACATTTAATTTAATTTAATTTAAATTTTAACAGTTTATTACCTTGTTCGAGTGATATAAGAGGATGGAGGAGAGGGTCCTCACCAGGTCTGGTTTCCACAGATGGTGCAGCCAAGGCAGCAGAAACAAAGAAACTAGAGAAAAAGAAAAAGTGTGCCACACACATCACTCATATATCAAAAGGAATAAATATAATACACAGTTAATAATAACAATAAAACATCTGTGAGTTGGCATTGTAAAAATCACTACATCCAACTTGCCATCAGACATCCACAGTAAGACACGACTCAAGCCTGTATTAACGGTTACAGAAATAATGGAATATAATAAAAATTGTTTGTTATGAAGCTATGGTAATTTTTGCATTTTTCTCCATACTAAATGTGTTCAGGTTACTGTTTTTCATGAATACCAGACTTGTATAGAAAAGAAAAAGAAATAGCCATTCATGGTTTTACCTGTGGCTACCATGACCTACAAATGTTTAGTTCTATGGAATATGCTAAATTTTAATGAGCAAATATAAAGAAAAGCAAAGGCTATAAAGACCCAACTCAGATAAGCTGTCAGAATACTAAATATTTTCATATATTTATTTTTACATTTAACACAGATGTTGTTTAAACACATTTATATTCGCATCCCAACTTAACTTAAGCGCTTTACTGCCAAATATCCATTTTCATGAAGAGAAATTTTTTTTAATAAAAATTACCGTTGCCACTATGGCAAATTGTGTGGCACTGAAATATTCAGGGCAAGTGTAATGTGACACACTGAGAGATTTCAATATTTTCATACTCTTTTAGTATTGTCAAATTAAATTAAAAATGGCTAATAAATATAATAACTAATAAAAAAAATATATATTTTAAAATATCTTCAACATATGGTGAAAAACTACACACCCATTACATTTACAAATAAAAACAGAGGTAGCAAACAAGTAACCTTTGACATTATATCCTTGAGATAACCCTCACTCTAAGCAATATTAAACCATTAAACTATAGCAATAATTATAACTATGGCTGGGACTTTAACGCGTTAATTGAGATTAATTAATTACACAAAAAATAACGCATTAACTAAGATTAATTAATTACAGAAAAAAAAATTCCCGCATTTTTAATAACTTATTTTTGCACCGCGGAACGTTTCTCACTGGATGAGTTTCGGCGGATCGATTATACTGGAGCACCAACTAGCGTTCGCATATCACCGCAATACATCGAGCCTCAAGTATCACCTCAACACAAAACATATGTTGAACTATGTATTATTTTGTTGGTGCAACAGTTTATGTTGAACTCTTTATTGTTTTGGCCAAGGTTATTGAGAGTTGGACTTAGTATGTTATGGCCTCCGAAGCAACAGAGAGCTGTTTTCTAATAGTCAGTGTTTCCAATGTTCTGAATGTAATTGACAGTATTGTGTATTACTTAAAAAAACACTTTACAGAAGGTTCCAGCACCTATAAGCTTCCTGAATTTCTGAAATGTATTTCTAAATTGTTTCTAAATATGCTATTGTTACACTTCATGGCAAAAATTGCACTGGTCTGCTAGACTTGGTTGAACAAAAATAAACAATATTTTGTTGCTTAAGCTTATGTATTCAGTCATTATTCAATGTTATACTATAAATCCATGTGAAAAAAAATACTTCTCACTGTTCTCAGGTCAAATATTTATATGCGATTAATTTCGATTAATTAATTACAAAGCCTCTAATTAATTAGATTAATTTTTTTAATCGAGTCCCGGCCCTAATTATAACATCTCTAAACATGAACACATTGGGTTTCCTGTATTAAGCTCAGGAAAAATAATAAAAAATATATACGAATGAATGTCACGTGACAGTAGGCTACATATATGCGATGACCGTTGTGATTTGTATCAGATAACCATTGTGATTTCCTCAGCCTACTGTACCCTCAACATTTTTGGATCATTTTCCCCACATTAATAACCTGTAAATAGAACCAGTTATATATATTAAGTTCCTGTTCATTCATTACATGTCTGTTTCTACTACTGTTGTTTTAAAAGTTAATTAGTCGTCTTTAAGTTTGTTTGTAGTTTGTCGTCAGTTCGTCAAGTGGTTGGTAAGTAACATTTATATGGATTAATCAGCCTTTTGGTATTTTAAGTTTAATTATATTAGAGATAAGAATCATTATACATGTAAACACATACACTTACATACAAACAACCTAACTAAAACTAAATACCGAAATGTTAAGGGCGTTTTTTTTCCCCTCGCGAAAACAGCTGATGTACGTCATCAAATTCACTTCGACGCCATTCTGAGCGAGAAACACCGGTCAGGCGGGAAAATCTGAAGCGCTGCCCTGCTCAATACTGATTGGCTATGGCCTATTGGTACTGAGGAATATAACGTAGAAATTTAAAACGTTGCTATACATAGCACTTGCGCTGAATCTAAAATCCATCACTCTGTACCCTCAAATAGTATAGTTTTCAAGGGACACCCATTTGTGGTGGTCCAAAAACTAAGTGGATGCTATCAAGTGCACTCATTCACTCATATTTTACACCGCAATAACAAGTACGATTTACACTCAGCAGCTTTTCAAAATTGCTCACTATTTTTCATTCATTCCTACAAGTTAGCTGTATTATTGGATGTCGTAAGGCTATCTCGGATTGGTTTAGACCCCTCCTGTGATTTAGACCCACCAGCTCTGAGAAATGTAAGGCAAGTCAACCATGAACAGAGGCTCTGAGCTAATGTAATAACAGTAGCCCGGATCAAGTTACACAAGCACTAAACGTATATGATGGCCAGTTAACAGGTAAACATTTTCACCTTTGTGACGATGACACCCTGGCAAAAGCACAAGCGCAGGTCTCGTTTCCAGCTGGTATTAACACCATTACGCGAATCACAAAAAGTCCTGTTCAGTGACAACAGTTTAACAAACTCACGGTTGCGGGATTTCATTTCAAGTTTACCATACCAAACCATTCAGACTTCGCTTGTACCATGACGCGGATCAATTTTCTCAGTTGAATCGACATCAGCACCTACCAGCCAATTGAATGGCTTGAAACAGAGGAAACCCAGTTAAAATCTCGCGAGACACTACCCAGCAAACATGCCCGCGCGGGCCCACTGCGGGTTTTCTGTGGGACAGTGTGGGCAGAGCAAACCCACAATAAACCCACGTGGGCCCCATGTGGGTTAGCCCATGCGGGGCCCACAGCAGTTTTGCCCACAGGGGGCCCCAACCGGGGTTCGTGTGGGCAAGCCCACTGTGGGCTTGCCCACACAAAACCCGCTTTGGGCCCCTTGTGGGTTAGCCCATGCGGGCCCACAGCGGGTTTGCCCTTTTGGGCCCCCATGATGGTTTTCTGTGGGCAAGCCCACTGTGGGAAAACAAGAGAAAACAAGTAAATTAATAGAGTTGAAGTCTAAATGGGGAACTATTTTTAAGAATAGAATTAGAATAGTGAGTGCTAAAGTTAGAGGGTCAAATAAAGATGGAAGAGATGTGTTTTAAGCCGATTCTTGAAGATGGCTAAGGACTGAGCTGCTCGGATTGAGATGGGGAGGTCATTCCACCAGGAGGGAACATTTAATTTAAAAGTCTGTAAAAGTGACACGCAAGCTTCTAGAAAGACATAAGTCTGAAGTAATGAATTTAGTTAAAGGGGTGCAGAGCCAGTGTTGGTTTTGTATGCAAACATCAATACCTTGAATTTAATGTGAGCAGCAATTTGTAGCCAGTGAAAATTGATAAACATATACACATAATAAATATACACAGCACACACACATATTATGTAAAAAAAAAAAAAAAGGTTAAATAAATGTATTTATTTATTTTGGATACGATTCATGATCAATCGTTTAATTATTAAATATTTCTGGAAGGAAAAAATTTATAATATAATATATCAAATTTGCGTCAGCTCTTCAGCATGTGATTAATTCTAGCCAATGAGAGCAGGAACTGCCGGAACTCTGCATAGTTAATGAGCTGTCATTCCGACTTCAACTGATACCGACCAGCTCCGCTCAACCAGGTAAGCTTTTTAAATTTCTCAGTTAATTTCTTAATTTTTCATTACAATTTTTAAAATTCGTCAAAATAGTTGTGAATTAATTATTTAATAGGAATTAATTTACACATTTTAATTTTGATTAACAATGTTGCTAGGGGCTTTTTTAAATGACCAACGGTTTTAACGGCAGACTTCCGATCGTTTTCTGATGTAACGTAATCTCTGGTAATATATCCTTTCACATGAATTCATTAAATTAACATTTTTTACGTCCATTGCGGTGTTTATTGGGTTTCATTTCCTTTTTTGTCTTCTTGTTGTTTGACAGCGAGCATTAACGTTAGGCCTAACGTACATAACGTAGTCTAATGGAGTTACGTTAAGTCCGTATAATGTCTCTTATAAAGTCCTAAATAGCAACATAAACGAAGATTAATATAGCATAATACAATACCTCGGCTAGATACGCTTATCAAATCTCGTTATCATTAATGTATGGCTGTTCATAACTGATAGATTTATCTTGACTGTATAGTTAATTTGTATGTACATTAATTCATACAAACCTATGTAATATTTAAGTGATCATTTATTTTTTCTCCCTTATCCATTCTCAGATATTAAACCATACACCATATATATATATATATATATATATTTTTTTTTTATTCTTTCTATTCTAGTCCTGATCGCAGAGTTAAGGTCCTGTCTCAATCCTGTACTGCTGAAGCAGCTGATCGAGGTCTTCAGGATCACCACACACTTCAGACAGGTGTGTGGACAGGAGATAAACTCTGCAGAGATGAGCTCCAGTCTCAATCCTGTACTGCTGAAGCAGCTGATCGAGGTCTTCAGGATCATCACACACTTCAGACAGGTGTGTGGACAGACTGGAGATAAACTCTGCAGGATGCTGGTCCTCCAGGACATCACTGTTGTAAGTGATCAACTTAGCAGTCATCCTGCGTCTCTTCTCAATGTTGTCAAAATTAAAATACATTTTAATTTGTATTGATATATGCAATATTTCACTGATATTCATTGATGTAAAGAGTCACTAGGAACAGGTCACTGCATCTTTTGTAATGTAAGTACACTTTAATTTGTTTAAAGCTGCATATTCATGCATCAAGTTAAAGTCATTAGTTAATTTTTAAAGCGCTCATTTTTCCAAAAATGAAAGGTCTGTCATTTACTTATACCTGTATTACTTACGGTATTACAATAATAAGCTATTTTTATCTGTGACTCAGACATCCTCTTGGGATAAAGTCTCAAACCCAGCAAACACTGTTGTCTTATTTAGTCATTCACACATAGTCACTCTCTGTGTATCTCTGCTATCAGTAAGGCATACATTAATTTATTAATACATTAATTTATCATTAACATTAAAACATAAAAAAAAAAAAAAACTATAAGTGCCCTGGGAGACTTCCCGAGGAGGACATTTTGACTTTGTTTAGGCTTGTGTGTGTGTGTGTGTGTGTGTGTATATATATATATATATATATATATATATATATATATATATATATATATATAAACATTTTAAATATATGAATAAATAGACACATTTAAACTGTTTATGTATTTCATGTTTTTAAACGTGGATTAATAAAACAATAAAAAGTACATTAATAAATAATTTAAATGCACAAGTTAAATCGCTTTTTTTTTTAAAAAAGCATTTGGCATTCCTTTTCTCTCTCTATTTGCCAGATGCTTTTCTTTGCCGTTTTGCCAAAAGCTTTTCTTTATCCATTTGTCAATCGAGTTAAAAAATGCCATTGGACAGTACACACGTGGGAGCAACCAATCAACTGTCGCCTCAATTTGAAGCGCCAAACTGTCACTGGACAGTTCGAGATCAAGGCTTTATCCCGCTTTCTGTGGGCTTCTGAGGCGCCATTCTTGAACATTATAATTGTTGTGCAAAAATGTCCGGTGGATCTGATCGTGTTTGGAGAGGGATAGTGGATGATTTGCTAGCTTTAGCTGATTTCTGCGAAAGAAATTCTCCTCCTGATTATCATTTTGTATATAGGAGAGTTTCACAGTTGAGGGAAGACGTTGCAAATGCAGCGGTTAATTGTGGCTGTACAATAAACGGAAGGATTTGGGCCACGTTTGATGAGGCACAGAGTGTCATTCAACGACTGAGTCCCTTGGACTGTAGCAGCCGTCACGCTATTGCAGTTCCAAGCATTCTTGAACAACACCAGTCGTTGGATATACCAGCAGAAGAAACGGCAAGATGTATCGGTGTGTCGCTAAGGACATTCCGACGAAAACTTGCACGTGATGGCTTAAGGTATGTCACTTAAAAGAAAATGTATCAATGTTGTTTCCAAAAAGAATATGCCTGCTCGCGTTTAACTACAGCAGTCAATTGCATGACTGACTTCATGTAAGGGATACAATCGTTTTTAAATCAATAAACTCCCTTTTAAATCAATATTGTGTCAAATTGTGAATACAACCCCTTCAGTCTGATTCAAGACCCCTCCGCTTTCGCTCAACCGCCTCGCTCTACAGCATTACAACAAACATAAGGCTGGATATTTACTACAGTTAAGTTGGTTATGTGATGTGGAGGTGGGGGGCGGGGGGGGCTCTCGAATGTATATGAGTGCTTTAAAGTCGGAATTTGTTAAAATATTATTATATAATTGTATTACGTAAAACTTGTGTGTGTAATGCCTTACTATAATTAAAACATGCCTTGTTTTTAGGAAACGTGACTTGTACACCTCCATTACGAATGAGGAGTTGGATAGAATAGTGTCGGAAATACACCACAGATACCCCAATGCTGGCTACAAGATGATCTTGGGACACATAAGATCCAGGGAACTTCATATTCAAAGTAGGAAATGTAGCAAATATTAACATTTTATGTCTAATGACATTTTTAATGTCTTATCCGCGTTTGAAATTAACAGATATTCTTGGCCTTTTTTCTTTTGGCTAAAAATCAATACATTTTGGTGCATCCCTACCATTGGCTTTTTCCATTTACACCTTTACAAAATTCCTTTTTGTATGTTTTGGGCATTATTCCTATTTGGGCAGGCAAATGTGGGTAAAAAAATTACAGTGGCGAGTGACACTGTCAAATCACTAGCCAAGTTATGTTTCACTTTACTGGGAAGATTAAATCAAACCAGCACAAATTGAGCGCAGTTACTCAATGTGTGAGTCTTATACTGTATGTTTTAAATACAGTCTAATTACACTTCTTCTGCATGCATCTGATTTACTTGAACATAGATAGCCATCACTATGCAAGAAATAACAATGCACCGCTAGTTCATTTGAGTCAGATTTAAATGATGTAAAACTTGCTAAAAAAAGGCATCCAAAATGTGCAGTTTCTCTTAAAAAAATGCAAGATCTAACATATGAATATTATTGTTATAATCTGTTGCAGAACACAGGTTTTTAGCATCATTAAGACAAGTAGATCCGGAAAGAATGGAACTGCGCAGGTTACGTCTTAGGACAGCCCGACGCCGACGTTACAGTGTACCAGCTCCCAACAGTGTGTGGCACATTGATGGGAATCATAAACTTATTCAGTTGGTGTTAAGCATTTCTTTGGTAAAGTTAATGGATAATGTTGCTAATGTCTAGGGTCACACATAATCTGCTCTCTTACACACCTAAATATAATCCTTTACATATGTCTACAAAATAAAATTCCCATCAGTCACAAAGTTTTATCAAATATTTTGTTTTGTTTTATGTTTTCAGCTATCAATTATAGTGTAGTAGTCTTGTATTCTTTCAGATTATCAGAATATATGCAAAAAAGTCTGCATGCTTGATCTTGCCCTACTTGTTATATGTAATGATTTCATGTTATGCTTTTATTGACATAAGTGATTATGTGGTGTAGGAAGAAAGCCATTCCTTAAAACCTTTCCTGTACTATTGGACACAAAATCATGTTCAATGTTGTAGCCATTGCATATAGTCTTTGTGTGCTTGTGTGGGACAAGTTATTTTTTAATACATGTTGTATTCTTAAATGAAAAACTTTAAATACTTAAATTTGCAGATGGAGAATTGTTATCCATGGTGGAATTGATGGTTTTTCCTGGCTTGTGGTGTACTTAAAAGTTGCCACAAACAACAAGGCTCAAACAGTGCTGCAAAGCTTCCTGTCTGCTGTACAAACATATGGTGTTCCCTCTAGAGTGCGTTCTGACAAGGGGGGAGAAAATGTAATGGTTGCCCGCTTCATGATAAGAACCAGAGGAGCAAACAGACAGTCACACATCACAGAAAGAAGTGTGCACAACCAGAAAGCTTGTTACCTTGTAGCCACATGAATAGCATTTTCCTTCACTGAACTTTTTTTAACTGAAGTTTGTTTGTTTTTTATGTAAGAATTGAGCGGTTGTGGAGAGATGTCTTTGACCAAGTAACAGACCTCTTCTACACCACCTATCGTCGGTTGGAAGATGAAGGATGGCATAATCCGGACCAGGAAGTGGATTTGTTGCACTGGTCTTACATACCACAAATTCAGAGGCATCTACAAGAATTTCAGAGTGCCTGGAATAGTCACAGTCTAAGATCTGCTGGCAACAGAACTCCGCTGCAGCTTTGGTCAAATCATGAGAAGGAAGGCTCAAATCAGGTAATTATGCAGTGGGTTTAGTTAAAGGTGCCTTATGCAACTTGTTCCATAATAAAATATCCAATAATAACCCTTATATGTCATCAGCTAACGTTAAGGGTGTACTCACCCTAGCCAGTTTGAACCGTGCCCGAGTGCGTTTGACCACCAAAGCGCGGTTCATTTGACTAGTGTGAGTGCTCCGAACCGTGCCCGGGCGCGGCTCGATTGGCCGGCCCTGGCCCGCTTGGAAGAGGTGGGCCAGGGCACGGTTCAGTTGGACTCGGGCGCGGTTCGCATGCAGTGTGAGCGCTAACCGTGCCGGGGCACGGAAAAGGACGCTTTGCATCACGGTTTTGCGACGCTCCAAAACCAACATGGCAGGGAAAGGGTCGCTTTGGTCTACGGGAGAGGTGCAAAACGCATAAAAACTAAAAACTGCAAAGTCCTTGCTGCACTTCAGCTGGTACCTTGCAAACATCCTCATACGAGCAGCACAATTACGTGAAAATTTTCGCGCCACTAAGGCGACACATCTGTTTAACAACAGGCTGTGGACCAAACAACACAAAATTATCCACAAAGAAAACAGAGCGATGGACTCCATTGTGTTCAGAGAGCGCCGCTCTTCCTGTTTATCCCGAAACCGTCGCACCATAATGACGTAAGCGTGCTCCGGCACGAATGCTGAAACCCTATATGTGAGTGCAGGCCAGAGGGGGAGTAGGGAGGGGGGACAATCGTACTCGGGCCCGGTTCATGGCAACCGTGCCTAGTGTGAGTACACCCTAAAACATAGTATCTGGCAGAGTGTCAGAACTGACATTCCCCCCACTGCCTTGGTAGCCAGCATATATTGGAGTCGGGACGTTTTGTGGCCTGTACATTTGTAAGGGTGTGTGTGAGGTGATAGCCAATGACAGGCTTTGAGGGCAGGTACACAGAGTTACAAACACGCCCAATATTTTGTTAAAGTAATGGCGGACGAAAGCCCTACTAGCGACAGAGCTTGCCAAAAAAAGAAGATAATATAGCAATGCAAAGAGAGCATCAGATAAAGCCCGGAGTAAAACCAGAGTAAATCTGGGTTTGGCGTTTGTCAGATGGCAGCAGATGAGGTTTGCATTTGGATTGAAGAGCGATGCAGAGTTGTCCACGTTTCTATTGGACAGGTACAGTAATGTAATACCCCATTCATCAGGTTAGCTAGTTAGTTCGCAAACATTCATTGTGATCTCTGCAAAAGAGACAATTTTGTTGCTTTTTGGACGTTTCAGATTTAAAAACGTCAATAAAGGCAAAGCTGTCAATCAAACTCAGTTAGTAACCATTACAAGTGTAATTAAACTAATTGCCTATAGGTGGCTCCAAGTTGCATAAGGCACCTTTAAATACTTTACTTTTATAGAAGGATGGTCCTTTTTTTTCCCATTTATTTCTTCACTGATAAATTGACAATGAAAAATCTAAGAGTAAAAATGTAAACTTAAGTACTGATCAATTAATTTAATTGTTTTTAATTAAGTTTTCTAAATTATTTATTCATACTGAAACTGTTGTAGATTGACATTGATGATGAAGTCAGGGAAGATATTCAAGGGCAACAAGCAGAAGGTGTTCATGTTCCCGAGTTGGATCTGCCTCGAGGCTTGACCGAAGAAGAGCTGGCAACACTACCAAACCCGGATGTACCTTTCTCAGATGTATTATCTGTCTACATGGAAACCGTTCTTGCTGTAAAACAAATGATTGGTGAATCATAGTCTTCTCTTTGCGAAGTCTGGTACGTTATTCCACTGCATTTCTGAGCGTTTTAGTCGTCGTTGTTCCTGGTTCTTGATCTCTGCCCGTGTCCTGGTGTTCCTATTTCTGCCTCACCCTCTGGACTTGTCTGTTTGTTGGATTGCCTGCCTGTGTATGACCTTTGCCTGTATTTTGATTACGATTCTGAATAACACTTAAAATAAACTGCATTTGGATCCTCAAACTTTGTGTCTCGGAGCAGTTTGTAACAATATGTGCATATCAGACAGACATTGTATTTGTTGATCAGGAATCAGACAACAGTAATATCTGAAAAAGCATTTAATTTATGCATTAACACACTGTAAACAACATTTTAAACTCATTAAAAGTTGGAATTAACCATGTCAGTATGACGAGATTAACTGTCATGCATCAATTACTAATGTGTTAATGTTTACATTAGTTTTTTTTCTAATGCTTTCAGAAAATAACAAATCTTGTAGTATGAACTTGACTGGTTATAGTGCATTGTCACGGAGCAATAAAACTGTAACATTTCATGTTGTCAAAAACAAAAAAAAAACAACAAAAAACACAGTATTTTCAAACAACAATGCATTTAAACTCCACCCTAATGAAATTTACCCCATAATTTACTCACCCTCATGCCATCCTAGGTGTACGATGTCTTCATTTCTTCAGCCAAACACAATTGGAGAAATAATAAATAAAATTCTGACTTTTCATAGCTTTGTTATGGCATTGTTGTGATTAACATTTAACAAAATCCTAGCAGTTCATATTGAATTGTTTCTCCACCTCTTAATTGGCTGAAGAAAGGAAGATGTTGTACACCTAGGATGGCATGAGGGTAAGTAAATTATTGGGTAAATTTAATTCATGGTTTAACTATACCTTTAAAGGGATACTCCACTTTGAAATGAAAATTCATATACTCACCCTCATGTTGTTTCAAACCTGTATGAATTTCTTTCTTCTGCTGAACAGAAAAGGAAGATATTTAGAAGAATATCAGTAACCAGACAGTTTCTGGTCTCATTGACATCCATAGTAGGAAAAAATACATACTGGAAGTCAATGAGACCAGAAACTGCTACTGTGCAATGTTTTTAGAAATGCAATGGTTCAGTATTGACAGCACAAATGCAAAATTTGCAATAATGTCTGAAATACAATTTAGTATTAATATTGTTATTTAAGACAAGCAATGACATCTCTAACTGCTCTCTTCCTTTGGAACCGAGATAGAGATAAGATCTATCAATATTTGTGTGAAATGTCACTTACATTAACCTGTTGGATTAACCACTTTATAATCATTTATATCACACTTTTAGTGAATACAGAATTTGTGTATAAAACTTCATAGGACAAAATATGTAAAAAAATTAAAAAATAAAAATACCTTCAACATCAATGATCCAGTCTCTCCAGAAGCACAAGGTCCTGGTCTCTAGTTCTCTCTTATAGGTGTCTTGATCTGACAGGTTTACTTCAAAAAGTGATGTCAGGTCTGAAGATCGCAGTGGTTTTTTGTCTTCAACAAATATGATGCGAAACAGATCTGTGTGTGTCTGCATTTCTTGAAGAAGTCCAAGGGTGTTAAAACCATCGACAAACCTGTATAAAAAAAAAACCACCATGTAGCATGTACAAAGAACAAGGTATGAAAACAATTTCAACAAACAAGAAAGTGTTTGATACTACGTACTGTTGCAGTGCAACATTGCATCTCCCATCAACATAATACTCCACAGCTGACTGTACCAGCATGTCCCGCTGCTTAAGAGTACTAATGGATCTAAAGGCTCCAATTATGGACAGGCAATCTTCTGCCAGATCAATGGCAGCTTTGGCTTCTGGAAGAGTTTCGGCTTCTTTTATCTGAAAAAAAAAAAAAAAAAACCCACACACACACGTCATGTTGCAGCTAAAATACAAATAACACTGTATTAATGGGGTACTCTTCCAGCATAACTTCCAAATTTTGCTCACTGCAGTTTAAGAAAAATACTTACTTTGCAAAGCATTTCTTTAAAGGTCTCATCATCTACTTCATCCAAGGTTGCAGGACGGGTGGGTTTACCACAAACTTGGAGAAAGAGCTTTTCTGAAAAGAAATGTGGCCCCATTCCTCCAAGAATTATACAAACTGATATCATTTGAGATATCTGCCTGTAAAGACCTTTGTGCAAAGCTGTAAAGAAAATTACCAAGATATTTTAAATTAACTACAATGACTTAAATGTTATGAAATCATTTTAAATAAGACCTTTAGTTCATATGCTTACCTTCACTGTCAAGCCGCAACCTCTTACTATTTTCAGGGCCCACAAATATGCTAGACTGTTGGACAGCCTTAAGGAGCAATCTGAGGTACTCTCTAGTGGGACCACCACAGTCCACAGCCCCCTCTGCCACTTTTGTATCATCAACAAAAATCACATCCAGTCTAGCTCCGAGGTTAAATCGTCGCCGACTAAAAGCCTGAACAGTGCTTCTCAGTATGTTGTGGGTATTGCCTTTATAATCCCTTACAACATTGATCTGATTACTAGTGGGACTGTCATCATCTATCTTGGCTGAAAGGAGACTCAGTATTGTTTGAAGGTTGGTCCTGGAAAAGAATATTATTATGAATGCAAATGATAAATGATGACATTGTATATCAAATGGGATCCAGGTATAGAGGGGGCTATGGGTTAACTGGTACTATAACATTTTAATTCATACTTCTGGACAGTCTCTTCCTGCTCTGAACAAGGGGAGAACGATGCCAGGTGTTCATTAGAGGTGCTAGGTTGATCCAAAGGGCTGACAGTCCCAGAATTATAATCAGCTTTATTATGGTTGTCATTGCCATCAGGTGCAAGAATGGTCTGCATAAACTAATGAATTACATAAAACAGTAAATGACAAGCTTTGAAAGATTTGAAAAAAAGAAAAAAAAAGAAACACTTTGTAAATCTACCTCTACGTCTTCGGAGGAAATCCACTGGACAAAAAGTGTGGTTGGCCCTCTGATATTTCTTTCAAAAATGGTTCCACATAGGTCTTTTCTAAGAGGTGGTGATAAGGCTTCCTGAATCTGGAACCATTCTGTAGCGTCCTCCACTTCTCCAACAAAGTCAAACAGTGCCTAGACATTTGGATTATTTCACATTTAAACACAGAAGACTTTGCACACCAAAAAAAAAAAAACTACTATAAAATAAACCTTACCAACCTTAATTGATTCACTTAAAACAAATTTCCTGGTCCTCATTAAGCCGCTTGGATATTTTACTTTTAGTGGCACACCATGAGCAAGTTCAGGTAAACTTGCGATTTGCGCTCATCTCTCATCAATAGCCTAAAATAATGCAGGCAAGTTTCAAAATCAAACTGCAATAGTAAACAAAACACAAGTCTTTTTTTGTCTCGGTGTGCGGTGCCTTGTAGCACTGTCACAACGCGTAATAAAATCAATTACCAGGACTTTTAATCACTCCCTTTCCCTCAATGCCTAAATGATCTTTTAATAACTATCCAAAGAGCTCAAAATCATGGAATAAGGAAAAACAGCAACAATATTTTGCACATGTGCATGTCTGTCCAAGTTTAATTATATTTTTTCTGACTAACCTATTAACTCTGAATTAAAGCCCTAGTATTACTTTCTCTATGATGATACTTTTGTAGAATTCTTCAGCTTGTAATTTGCTTTAAGTTATCTTCTAAGCATCTGCTACGCAAATACACACAAGTCATTAAAAGTAAATATATAATGTCTTAAAGGCAGCAACATCCCAATTTCCTCAACTTAGACTGACCTTTCTGCGTCTATTTTCAGATTCTTCGCTATTCATCTTCTGCAGTTCCTGAAACAAATTACAAATTCATATTGTAATGCAGACAGAAAGATTACACAATGTCATCAGAGGATGTCTGTTATAAAGTTTACCCTACATACTTTGGCTTGATCTGCTATCAAAGACTGATTATATTCATCATCCTGCTCCTCACGCATCCTCCGCCATTCACTTAAAGATTCCTGGCAATCTTTTGATATAGGAATTAAGAAATATTAAAAGACACTCCTAAGAGCATCTACCATAAAACCTGTACCAAATAAATGTGGATGATCCACAAGACCACTCTCTTCTTCAGTTTGATGAACATATACAACAAGTAGCAAATTTTTATTTATATATTTTTTTAGAAAAATAAGAAGCATTTTGAAATGCTAATATTGTGAACCTACAAACTGAAGTTATGGCAGAAGAAAATGTTTGATTGTAGCACAAGCTCTTAATGTAAACTTGAAATTTACCATGTCCGTTTTTTCATCTGTTAAATCGATGAACAGCTGGTCAGTATTTTCCTCAGTGGGAGACTGGTTGATGAGTGAATCACTGTCTGAAGTCTGTGCATTTAGGTGTTCGTTCTCTAATGTTGGTGGCAGGTGATTGGAACATTCAGTCCTAGGCCTTCAAAAACATGAAATTAAATTTTTTTTCCCTAATAAGAAACTGAATATTAAATCAAGATTATGACCAGTCAATGTTCTCCATACCTGCAGCTCTCAATGTGAACCTTAAGTTCATTGAAATTGAACTGTTTTTCACAGGTAAGACATCTCTCCATTGGCCCAAGCATGGGAGATTCACAGACAACCTTAAATTAAAAAGCAATCTCAGAATTTTAGATAACTGTAAATGAAAATAAAACAAATAAACTTACATTACGATAAAAAAACATGTGTTGCCTAAAATGTAATAAGCATAGAATTTAGCAAATAAGTAATTTACTGTAGTATTAAAAAAAAAAAAAACTTACAGAACTGGACAGTTCTATGTCTTTTTGCATAGGACGTATGTAGATGACAGCATGTCCCATATTTTCTTTTAGAGCCTTAATTGTGTACCCTGTGTTTGGGCAAGGCAACACCACCAGATTCCTAGATCGGGTCATGCCTGATGTTTTTAAAATCTCAAATCCCCCACAGTCACCAAGTTTTGGATATGTCGTTAGAATGTAGTTTTTGAAATCTTCTGCATTGTTTTCATCGCCTGTAAAAAGGAAAAGATAAAGCAACATTTTTTTAGAACTTTGGTTTAAAAACTTTTGTCTATAAAACAAAAACTTACACTAGAGCCCTGCACGGGCCTCAAATCTAGGCCCGAGCCCAGCCCTGGCCCGAGACGCTCAGGCCCTAGCCCGACCCCTGTCCGACAGCTCATCAGAATTATCAGCCCGAGTCCGGCCCGAGCCCGTGTTTTTATTTATTTATTTTATTACACAGCGGAAGCCTGTCCTATTTGCAGCAATTAAAAAAGGGGTCAGTTTTGTGTTATGTTTCTTTTCATTTCGTTATCAAGTTAGTTTAGAAAAATGTTTGAAGCATTTAAAAAAAAAAAAAAGACGATTAACGTTAAACAGCCGAGCCGACAGCAAGTAGCCTAAAACATATTTAATCAATTAAGCCTCTCAAATTAACGCTAATACTTTACTTGGCTACAATAAAATCCATAGATATAAAACACTTCAAGCATATCACACATACAGTTAGTTTAATAAATGTTTATTAAACCACAGTGAGTAAAATAAAATAAAAAAATTGAAATACTGAGGCAGGCTCGCAACAGCGCTCACAAACGAAATGAGAAATGAATCTAAACAAATTAAATTAATTAAAAACAAACTTGCAGGTTATCTTACCTCAAAAATGCACCACAGAACATGTCCATTCTTTTTTCCATTAGTTCCAACAGTTAAATGAAAATAAAGTCCAGTCAAATGAAAAGTTAGAACAGTCTCTTACAGAGCATCGTGGAGAAAAAGAATAGCCTCCAGAGTGGAAGGTTTTAACCCCGTCCTCTTCTCTTCTATCACTGCTGCCGGGACATTAAACACAGAGCGAGCCAGTCTTGACAGTAGCGGTAGCAGGGTCTCGTGCTGTTTCCACCATAGCAGCACATCTCGTCCATCACCTTCCGTGTTGTGATTGAGGCGCATATATTGCTGTAAATCATCGTCGTCATCCTCGTCCTGCTCCACAATGTTTTCAGACTCGGCCAGCACTCTCTTTGCTGCATGGCCCGCAGCAACAGGTGCAGACACAGAAATGCATGCTCGCCGCTACATGACTCATCATTTTATAATTATTAGTTGGCCAACTAGGCTATTATTAATACATTCATTTAGAGGCATGTAATAGCTACTACTACAATAAGTGGATATGAGTGAAGTATAATCGTGGGTCACGCTGACGGAAAAGCGTGCGTGCGCGTGTGTGAGACTGTCATGTCAGTATGTCAGTTTAATTATAACGGGTTGAATTATCAGATTATGGAAGTTATGAGGTTATGAAATGTCTTTCTATAATTGTTTTTCTATCGTCGACGTCAACTTCTATTTTATTTCTTTTGTTAGTGTGTAAAAATATAAATAGAAGGATAACCCAAAAAGGCCTGAGGCCCGGCCTGCATGTTAGCTATAATGTGAAAATTGGCCCGAAGCCCGGCCCGAGGGGCATAAATAAGTCGGGGCCCGTCGGGCTCGGGCTGAAATGCAGGGCTCTAACTTACACAATACCCACCAAAAAATGTAACCTTTTTCTCTCCAAGTCCTGTAGCTTCCAGTTCCTCCCTTTCAAACTTTGTTGGTGCAACACTTTGTGTCATTCTACTTAAGCAGCAGAAAACTCTTGTGAAGCTACTGCGAGGTCTTGTAGAACGACTACGACGACTTAAAGGTCTCCTGCTGGCTTCTGCTCCATAGCTTGCGAAAAGTCTATTTACTTCAACTGTAAATTTGAAAACAAATGTCAAATGTAAACAACCCATAACAATGACATTTTAAAAATGCTTTTAAACTGCAGCTATTTTGAAAAATAAAGTTGAAAAAACATATGACAGAAGTTTTTGTACTATAGCATTTGTATATATAGACCTTAATAGACCAACATAGATATCCGACAGGAATTTGAGAGACTACAGCTGCATCTGAAAATACTCCCCATCTCCTATATCAGTGTTTCAGTGTTGGCCCTTCATTTTCAGGACCTCCGCAATTCGACTGGGCATGCTCCAAATCCTGACTGATAGCAACCCATTCTTTCATAATCACTTCTTGGAGTTTGTCAGAATTAGTGGGTTTTTGTTTGTCCACCTGCCTCTTGAGGATTGATTACAACTTCTCAATGGGATTAAGATCTGGGGAGTTTCCAGGCCATGTACCCAAAATTTCAACATTCTGGTCCCCGAAACCACTTAGTTATCACTTTTGCCTTATGGCATGGTGCTCACTTTCTTTAACAGAATCAGCGGTTAAAGAAAGTGGTGGTTGCTGATGCTCATTTAAAGGTGATCTAAGCGATGTTGGGTGATGTCACTTCTTGTTGACGTTCAAAGTATTGTCAAACAAAACTCTAGCTAGACCCTCCCCTCCTCCTCATCCACGCACTAACCCCCCAAACCCCACCCTTAAATCCTTCTCGGTTATTGGCTAGAACAGTTTGCCATGTTTCGTGGTGCAGATTAGCCCAGTTTGTTTTGTTTTTCTTGCCCCTTGTGGAGCATGGGCTGTCAACTTTTTTACAGGGTGTTCACGGGACAGGCAGCTAGCAAATACTGAGAAGTTTGCGGTGACAAAATGTTTTGGCCTAAAAAACACACAATATCGCTTAGAGCTCCTTTAATTGACAGTACATATTGTACAGGATAGTCCAGGACTTCTGTGGTTTGTTTTATTTAATCAAATGAAATTAAATACTTTCAAAATATTTTATAGATAAGTGTAGTTTTCTTAAATCCCCTTTATTACATTTAGAAGGGTGTCACGTGATAATATTCGTGACGTAATTCTCTAAATTGTCACATACTATATTTAATAATAAACTGAATCCCCAATAAAGTCATTTTTGGTTTTCGGTTTTAACAGAGCAATATAAATAGTGAATAAACGCGACCCATTATACCAGCAATCACTGACCTGCTAAAATCTTGATTTATAACTGTGACATGATCTGAAAAAAAAAAAAAAAAAAAAAAAGAAAAAAAAAAAATTCACCATACACCAAGGTTAAAGAGCGGCTATATATTTTTTTAAATATTAAAGCACAGCGCAGCATCGAAACAAACGACAAATGAATCAGCTGGGGGCAATGTACAGCTTCTGCCAAAACACCGACGAGACGATCAACACAGAGACGATCCTGTACTGGGAGAGCAAGACCGATATTGGCGATATTTTTCAACTGGATATAAAGCGAAGGCTTACGCAAAAAATAAAGTCACAAAAGTGCTTCGTCAGCAACACTGGTTTTATGCACGCCTGTGTGTGTGAGACTAGGCCAGGATGAGGCAGGTGTCTGACTAAAATAATACCTCAGTTACACCGTGCGCGGCGCGACAAATGCCTCGTTTCAAAATGGGTAATGTTATTTATCACATGTCAAATTATATGTAATATTGGCATAAGTCATATGTGAACAAACACATTATCATACAGACGAACTACAAAATCTGAGAAAAGAGATAAGCAACTTTTCTTACCGTCCACGGCGTTATGTCCTCCTGGAGTTGGTCGGTCTGGGACATGAGAATTTGAACCACTATCCACATCATTGGCTAGTTTTCTTAAAATATTTGCAATGTCTGCCATTTGTATGTTTTGCACAACAATGATCACCACAGTGCCAATCAGTCATTACCCTCAATCAGCGCCTCAGAAGCCCACAGAAGTAAATAAAGCGGGATAAAGCCTTCATCTCGAACTGTCCAGTGACAGTTGGCGCTTCAAATTGAGGCGACAGTTGATTGGTTGCTCCCACGTGTGTACTGTCCAATGGCATTTTTTAACTCGATTGACAAATGGATAAAAAAAAGCTTTTGGCAAAACCGCAAAGAAAAGCATCTGGCAAATAGAGAGAGAAAAGGAATGCCAAAATGCTTTTTAAAAAAAAAGCAATTTAACTTGTGAATTTAAATTATTTATTAATGTACTTTTTATTGTTTTATTAATCCACGTTTAAAAACATGAAATACATAAACAGTTTAAATGTGTCTATTTATTCATATATTTAAAATGTTTTTTTTTTATTCATTGTTTTATGGTATTATTAAAATACATTTTAAAACATGAATAAAATAAACAACTTTAAAAATGTCTATTAATTTGTCCATTTAAAAGTGATTTATTTATATACATTTTTATGTTTGAATTATTAAATTGATAAATTGATTCTTCATTTTATTTTTAAGTGGCACTCCTGGTCCTCCATAGTTAAGAGGTTTCTTGCAACGCTCTTAATGAAATCCCTTACCTCAGGGATTTTTTCTCCCTCAGGGAAACCCTCACTTAAGGAGTTTCATGCAACCGGGCACAGAGCTTTAAATGTGAAGTAAAACTGCAGTTAAGAGTCACCAGATCTACAGTAATCTGAGCAGCTGAAGCTGACTGCTGAAATAACAGAAATAAATCAAACTCAGTCATTTATCTTTAAAGACACAAGTTTTTAATTACATGTCTCATTAACTCACACATGACACCAGAGTAATTCTCTCCATATTCATTTCTGGAGATACACTAATATTCTCCACTGTAATAATGCTGCATGTCTGAGTCACTGATTCATACTCCTTTATTTCATCACATAGATTCACCACTGCATACACCTGCTGTGGAGGATGTACTGCAAAAATATTGTTTATCAATTAACAAAAGTTATCCAAAAATATGACTGAAACATGTGACACTGAGCTAGACAGTAATAGAGACGAGACTGTGTCCCTCTTCTGACTGACTGCAGTAGAGTTCAGCATTGACCAGAGATAAACCTCTGTTCATTCTCAATATGAACTTTTGTAGACATGTTCAGGAATAAATTAAGCTGGGAAAGCTGTTTGTGGAGTTGTTTAATCATCCTCTGCTGAGGTATTATCAGATTTAATATATAGTTGATCTCATCGAAGGCTGGAAGTCAGTCGCAGTTGTTTCTCTTTCATTCAGTGATTCTTCTTGTTAACAGCAGGTGTTCATCACTAATGCTCAATCAGCACTTCATTATGTCATTAACTTCTTTACACTCAAGTACAGACTTCTATAAACACCAAGAATTTTGCAGAGTATGAAGCGACAGTCTGCTTTATCACTTCTTCAGCACACTTCCTCTTATCAGTTACTGAATACATGACACTCTTCACACATCATGTTTGACCTTAGCTAAATTTACAGCATCTAGATAGTCATTTTAGATACAGTCATTTTAGTGCAGGAGGAAGAGTGAGTGTCGAATAATACTAATGTTGAGCTATTTTCCTAATATTATTGTGTGTAAATATGTCATTTTGTAACATGTAAAATATGTATATGTGAATATGTTAATATCTATATGATGATATTTTGTAGTGTATATGGGTTAAAATGTAACAAAATTTTATTTTAATAGCGATCTGAAAAGAGGAAGTCATATACACCTAGCTTGAGTGCGAGAAAATCAACTTCTGTTGAAAAAAGTCAGATCTTAACTGCAAGTCAGTGGTCATTTTTTCAAATATATATATCTATTTGAGTCTTTGTGCCCTATCGTACCCCCGTGCAATGCGATGTAAGGCACAGCACAAGTGTGTTTGCTAGTTTCAGTTCGGCACCGTTTGCATTTTCCCGTCCAGCACAACATCGTTTAATTAGCAAATTAATTTGTGCCCATTTGTGCGCCCATGGGCATGCTGGTCTAAAAAAAGAGGTGTATTCAGGCACATTGCTGGTGCATTGCTATTTTAAGGAGCTGAAAATTTAAAGAGCGCTTTGGTAGAAGATGCGCCTCTGGGCGGATCCACAGTGTGCGTTAACTTTGTGTAACCAAGGTTACCAGTGGAATAACAAAAAAAATATTATTAATATAACAATATAATAATGGGAGTGTTATCAAAAAGTATCGAAATTTAGTATATTTAAAAAAAAAGAAAAATATTACTTTCATACAAACATATATTTTCATTTGGGAAATACTATGACCAATGGTGGTGAGTTTTGAACTTGAGACGAGCCAATACGAGCGCAGAATCTGGCGCCGAGGAAGAATTGATTTCCAGGTTACACACGAGGTATATGCGTGAAGTTAAGAAGCAACTCTCTCTAGTGATGGGAAGTTCGGATCATTTTACCGACTCTGACTTTTGAGTCTCGTTCAGCAAAATGAACGAATCTTTTTTTCGAGTCATTTCGTTCATTTTAGCAAAATGTTATTAAAATATTAAGTGCTACCTCCCCATCACATCTAGTACTTACGCAAACGTTGATCACACTACAAACAATACAAAACTAAAATGCTATAAGATACAGAAAAAATACTAATTCTTTACCTGGGTCTTCAGTCTGTGATTAGCTCATCTCACTTCTTATCTGACAAGAAGTCTTCGGGTTTAAGTCATTCCTTAATCACATGACAAACCCATACGCAAAACCAACGCGGTCTTGAGCCGGAAAGAGAATTGATTAGTTCATCTCATGAGTCTTTCGGGTCTCGGGTCGAGTTTGACTCGTTCCTTAATCACGTGACAGCCCCATGCGCTATTTCTGACATTTCTGTCACTGTGTTTTTGTTACTATTTGTTGAGGATCTGTGGTTTGTTATTATTTCATAAATAAATAAAACCCTGTTATAAATACAATTTTGATTAATTTGTCTTCTTGACTGTCTATCGGTAAATAAACACTAGGCTATATAATAATATAATAATCCAAGCTTACAATAAAAAGTATTTATAGACTAGTTTGTTCATTTTTACTCCAATTTTGAGTTTGCTGGTATAATAATTGCTTTTCCTAGGCAGACTTGACATATTGGTGTAATATATGTATAAGAAGATTTCTCAAAAAAGGACATAATGACATACATTAAAAGCAAATAACATTTTGAATTTGAATTATTAATTTTAGTTTAAGACATTAAGGTTATGATAACTTCAGCTTTAACAGTTTTAACCCAGCTCAGAGTGAGGCGTTTCAGATCCTGGTGCGACTGCCAATGCAGGGGCCATGTTTTGGGAAGACTTTGACGAGAGGGTAGCAAGCTTGAGGCCTTCTGCTACCTCTTCTAAGACCTCAGATGCTATGATGGCCAACCTTGCAGAGCCACTCTTACCCCGCACATCAGACCCTCTGGCCTGGTGGAGGAGATGTTCACCAGTATACACAAGCCTTTCTGAAGTCACAAAGACAAGACTTTGCATTGTGGCCACATCCGTGCCATCTGAATTTTTTTTTCTAAAACTGGGCAGATTATCTCAGACAGAAGAACTCACAGACTCAGCCCATCCAAGGTCAGGGAGCTTGTTGTTTTTTTTAATAATGTAAACATGCCTTAAAGCAAGTCCTAAAAATATAGCCACAAATATAGATTTAAATTAACTTCAAATATAGTTTAAATTAACTTCAAATATAGTTTAAATTAACTTCAAATATAGTTATTTATTTTAAAGCTTATTTATTTTTATTTATTTAGAAAAAGACTAGCTTGTTGTGCAATATTTTTGTTGTTGTGATTTTAAAAGGTAATTTGTTATTGTTATAAGGCTCCGTAGCTTTAGTATCTCTTAATTTTCATTTATTTTTTATTCAAATGGTTTAAAATTATTTTGGGAATAGCTTGTTGTGCAATATTTAGTTTTTCTTTTTTTTATATTGTACTTTTAAAGTTCATTTGTTAAGGTTATTAGACCCTGTGGCTTTATTATCTTTTAAATTTAATTTTTAATTATTTAAATTTTTATTATTTTAATTTATTTTGGAATAGTTGTCCTCTTTGTTACAAAGCTTTTCTGTAATAAACAATAAACAACTATTCAAAAGTATGTACAGTGTTTTTAATGTTTATAAAGTGTCATATGTTACAAAAGTATGGTTTACACAGACAATCTGATTTAATAACTGCACAACTAAACAAAAACAAACAAACAGACAGAAAAAAAGATCAACATTTTAAGCATAACCAACTCTTTATTTCCACATTCAGTGTTATGGAAAAGTACCACCATGACAGAAATTAAAAACAACAATTTGAAACCAGAAATGCATCAAGTTACTGTAAGAGTAAATAATACTAATAATAAATAAGTACTACGCACCCATTTTGTAAGGAAAGTTGTAAATGAATTAATTACTCTAGCCAATGTTGTCACATCACAGTACAAAAGAACGAAAAACCCGAAGAACCGAAAGATTAACTATTCAATTATCTGCATTCTTTTACCATCAGTGTCTATGGTTTTAGCGTATGGGTCTGTCACGTGATTAAGGAACGACTCGACCCAAAGACTCATGAGATGAACTAATCAATTCTCTTTCCGGCTCATATTGCATTGGGTTTAACATATTGGGCTGTCACGTGATTGAGGAACGAGTCAAAAACCCGATAGACTCGAACTATGAACTAATCAATTCTCTTTCCGGCTCAGACTGCATTGGGTAAGCGTATGGCGCTGTCACGTGATTGAGGAACGAGTCAAAAACCCGATAGACCCGAACTATGAACTAATCAATTCTCTTTCCGGCTCAAGACTGCATTGACTGACAGGTGAATTACTACTACTAGAACAGAACCCATAGAATAATGCGCATGCGCGACTGAACGAATCACTCCCCGAGACGACTCGTTCTTCCCGAGTCACATTAAAGATTCGTTCAAAATGAATGAATCGTTCAAGAACGACACATCACTAATCTTACAGTGTCATATCTGGACACCGCCACATTGTGTCACATGCTTCCTGCACACTTCCTGGTAGTTATCTGGCCAAAACAGCACTGAAACACCTCTGTACACACGAAATATCTGAATAATAAACCCGCGATTACGATAGTAAAGCTTGGTATGAGAATTTATTGAGATCTGGGGCGTTTTTATAAAAAAAATAAAAAATGTACATCGGAAATGCTAACTTGTGCAGCGATGAAAAAGGCTACAAATAACATATTTTTACAACAGTAAACGACCAAATTCCACCCCTGATCGCTAAAGGAAGTTATTATAAACACTCGATCGGCGTTTAAAGTGAGTTTTGAGTAAAAGTGTACTAATAATATTACAAATTGTCTGATGTAGCTTGATGCTAACGTTAGCTCCGATGCTACTAATAGCAGGTGCTTTTCTTCTTCATAATGCATTTTTGTCACAATAATTCACGTAAGGTCGTAGGAAAATGTTTTGTTGTATTTTTATAGTAAGACTTTTGATAAATAAGGGCTAAATGCAAAGAGAGACTGAAGTGAGATCGCTGCTTTGTTGCTTTGTAAAGCCTGAAAAACCACAATCAATGCTAATAAAGGTGGAATAAAAACAAAAGAATAATGATAAAAGAATAATGCGGATAATGTGTCATACCTGGCGGAGGTGTGAAAGACTCGTTTGGTGAGAACAATACAATCATGAAACGGGCAGTTTTCACAGCCAAACACACACAAAATTCACAGAAGAGTTTACATGTGAGATCTCACAGAGATGACAAGGGCCATAAATCAATCTGATTTGCCTTCTCTAAAAAACACACATGACATGGCCTTAGAAAATATTTCATAAAATTCGCAGTTTTACAGATTAGATTATGAAATTTCTAATGAAGTTTTGAAAGACTTGTGGCTTTAGCTACACTCTATTTCTAAACTCATATCTTACATCAACACATTTTTAAAAACATTAAAAAATGTTTTTAATATTTTTATTTTTGAGCTTATATATCTCTATTATCATAACAGTCTGAGTGATTCTGATTCCTGAACAGTAAACTTTAAAGTGTCAGCTTTGTGAACAAAGGTTGAATATGTATCTAATCAGAAAGAATCATGAGCAAAAACCAAAAAAGGAGGTGCCTAGAAAGGGGTTAAAAAAATAAATAAAAATAAACATGCAGCAAACGAAAATAGGTGATTGATCCGTTAAAATGAAACCAATACACGACTCATATATTTTTTTTCCTCTGACAAGCTTAATTTATTTTTTAGTGTGTTTAAAAAATAAAGAAAACATTCAGCAAATGAAAATAGGCGATTAATCCGTTAAAATGTGTTACTCTTGGTTAACAGTACTAATTATAATTATTTTACTTCAGAACAGAGCCTGGGACTAATCTAGGTTATCCATGTTTTTTTTTCTTCTTTTCCTTTCTTTCATTGCATCTGAAAACGACTTTGTTCATTACATTCACTTCACGCGATCTGGCGCAGATCAGCCTCCCGCAAAGCTCAGCTGTGGACAATTTAAAAATGTTTGATATAAAGCAGTGGTTCTCAACCCGCGGCCCGTCACGAATTCTAATGCGGTCTGCACAACATGCTGAAAAAAAAATACATTTTATCGTTTACATCAATTAAAAAAAAAATTATGCTACTAATGAAATATAAGCTATATCCTAATGTTTTTAAGTGATTTTTTTCTTCTTCATATATTATTTTCAGACATGAGCACTGGCATAAGCATATGAACACATACAAGCGCGCACTTTGGCAGAATTCAATTCAAATAGTCATTAACAGCCATTAGGTAAATTGCCTGTAAGGTAAAATTGCGCATCAGAATGGACACATTTGTTTTTTAACCCCTTACTAGTAACCCCCCTTTTTTGGCATGGAGACCGAAATTACATACCCAAAATAAAAAGGTTTCTGTTCATGATTCTTTCTGACTAGATACATAATCAACATATGTTCACAAAGCTGACACTTTAAAGTTTACTGTTCAGGAATCAGAATCACTCAGACTGTTATGATAATAGAGATATATAAGCTCAAACATAAAAACAAAAATAAAAATATAAAAAACATATGTTTTAAATGTATTTAAAAAATTGTTGATGTAGGATATGAGTTTGAAAACACAGTGTAGCTAAGGCCACAAGTCTTCCAAACCTTCATAAAAAATTTCATAATCGAATCTGTAAAACGGTGAATTTTATGAAATATTTTCTAAGGCCATTTCATGTGTGTTTTTAGAGAAGGCTAATCAGATTGATTTATGGCCCTTGTCATCTCTGTGAGATCTCACATGTAAACTCTCCTGTGTATTTTGTGTTTGTTTGGCTGTGAAAACTGCCCGATTAATCCCTATCTGTTATTCCATTGTTCTCACCAAACGAGTCTTTCACACCTCCGCCAGGTATGACACATTATCCGCATTATTCTTTTATCATTATTCTTTTGTTTTTATTCCACCTTTATTAGCCTTGATTGTGGTTTTTCAGGCTTTACAAAGACACAAAGCAGCAATCTCACTTCAGTCTCTGTTTGCATTTAGCCCTTATTTATCAAAAGTCTTACTATAAAAATACAACAAAACATTTTCTTACGACCTTACGTGAATTATTGAGACAAAAATGCATTATGAAGAAGAAAAGCACCTGCTATTAGTAGCATTGGCGCTAACGTTAGCATCAAGCTACATCTGACAATTTATGAAATTATTAGTACACTTTTACTAAAAACTCACTTTAAACCCCGATCGAGTGTTTATAATAATTTCCTTTAGCGATCAGGGGTGGAATTTGGTCGTTTACTGTTGTCAAAATATGTTATTTGTAGCCTTTTTTATCGCTGCACAAGTTAGCATTTCCGATGTACATTTTCGATTTTTTTTATAAAAACGCCCCAGATCTCAAGAAATTCTCATACCAAGCTTTACTATCGTAATCGCGGGTTTATTGTTCGGATATTTTGTGTGTACAGAGGTTTTTCAGTGTTGTTTTGGCCAGATAACTACCAGGAAGTGTGCAGGAAGCATGTGACACGATGGGGCGGTGTCCAGATATTACACTCTCAGATTGACTTTTGGGAAGGCCCAATCAGAGTCTGAGTCACACACAGCACGAGCTGCCGGCACAGCAAACACATACACAGATCGCTGGGAGAGGCTGTTTATCATCTGATCGCGTAAATCCGTGGAAAATTAATAGAAATGACGATTCTGTCTGAAGAAATATGAAGTAAACATCAGTAAATATATCCATATATCTCCGCAGATATGCATCTTTGGTCTGTAAATCCTTATTGACGCTGTTCAGTGAGTCTATGTGAACACAAATAAACCGCTCTTGACGTGACTGAATATGACTGAGAGGTGAATTTCTATTCAAAATGTGGCATAATACGGATTTATTATTTTGCACTCCTGACATAAATCACTAAATATCTGTCACTGCAACAATGTTTTATCAAAATATTGGTCAAATATCGAAGCTAGAGTCTTTAAACTTTCAATTGATGCATAGTTTGTCCAGATGAAGTAAGACAGTGATGTTTAATGTGCTGTGAAAGTGAAACAATAATAAACTGGGGCCGTCAGCGATGTTTGCACGCAAAGGGGTTAAGGGAGAAAAAAAAAGAAATTCAAAAAATGCCAGCGAATGAACATGTACAAACTGTCAACAGTCGCAGTATCAGTATTGAAGGAGAAGTGCTGGATTTTCGTTTTTTTTTTTTGCCCTGCAACTAACTCACTTGAAGAAGTTCAGATAAATGGAAACACCATACACTATGTAACAATCCTTAATTGAAGAAATGTGGCAAATATCTCAAGTAAAAAATATGTGTTTATTCTTTAGGAAAACAAGGGAAAAAATAAGGGACAATCCGAATATTTGTTTTGCTTTACCTATTTATGTAAGCCACAATTATTCAAATAATAATAATAATAATAAAATAATGTCATTAAAAAATACCATTGGCCTGAGTAATTTTGACCGTTATAGAATTGTGACTTTAAAGATTAGTCATTTAGGTGGTAAAAATACTGTGAAATTAATAATGGCATGGATTTTAGAGCATAACAACTGAAGGTTTATGAAACATTAGCCAATAAAGCATTTTTTTAAACAACGGAACTTAAAGTTGTGAACTAAAATATTATTTCAACCATACAGCATGTGAATAAATAAAATTCATAATTTTCATAACATTTCATTATTTATAAAATGCATAATGTTTCTGGTGTTTGGCTATGTACTTCAATATAATGAGCTCCAAGTTTAAGAATAGTCTTAAACTTGCTAAATCTTGCCTTGCTAAATGTAGGGCTCATGATCAATAAGTTTGCCTCAATCTGATTCAGTAAAGTCAAACCGCAGACAGTGAAGCCTCGGAGACCCGCGCGCTGTGAGGCGGGAACAGAGGACTCCGCTTGGTCTTAAAGCCTCCCGCAAACATCCACCATCACAAATAACAATGATTTTCGTAAAATAATGATTAATTATTAATTGATGATTTGTTATTATCATTATGGTCTTGTGAAAATAATAATATGGGCTGCGAGAAAATTATGAAGTGTAGTGCAGGCATGTTTCAGCCCAGTAACACACCGTTCCTCAGAGCCAAAACACAGACCGAATTCTGTTCAGCTGGAGGGAGTTGGGTTTTGGATAGTTATTCATGGCTTGTGGGGTCGAAGTTAAAGGTGTGAATTGCTTTTCATATGGACAGTGTCTTATGAGGCTTTCACTTGCTGAACCGGTTTATATAGGTCTGTCGTTTGGTTATATTCACAGTGCTGCTCTCTCCGACGAGAGAAATACAATACATTCACACATTACACTATTCCTTTTCGTTTAAAAACATTTCAAGCTTTCTGTAGATATATTTTTAATGTACCTATGTGAGAAAAAAATTATCATTATCATTATCATGAAAAATTAAAGTGATGAGACGGCGCTTCCCTGTCATTAATGCACATTAATAATTTTTGCACAAACACTTGAATATGAGCTTCTTATCACGAGTAAAATTCATGCCAACACCCAACATATTTAGCTTGATCAGAAAGTTGACTGCAAGAGTCGAGCGGGATGTTAAGAGTTTGTCTGTTTCTTTTACTGATTATTTTCGGGTTAAAGCATGATTTAAACAGATTCACACTCAATCGCTTTCGCAATAATGCATTCAAACAAATGTAATCTTACAAGTCAGTGTTGGGAAAGTTCACTTTCTACATGAGCTAGTTCAAAGTTTAATTCACAAATTTTAAAATGAACTAGTTCATAGTTATTTTTTTCCATATGTTGCTGCGAGCTATTATTTTTCAAAATTATTGCAACAGCCCATATAGAATCACAGACAGCAATTATTTTATCAGTTTTAACAATGAAGCTATGCGTCAGATTTCATCTTCATATCCAATTTTGAATCCTTATCCAACCAGGGTTTACATTAGCATTGAGGGGACAGCATTTCCCCATTGTTGCTTTAATGCTTTGTCTCCCACTCTCACCGACCTTGTCATAAAATTATTTTAAATGATCATACGCCTTCTTTCTACATGCTGCTGTCGCCTCGATGCCTTTTTTATTTTATTTTTTTTGATGACGCGTCACGCATGCGGCGGATGGTGTTGCCAGATTGGGTGTTTTTCCGCTACATATTAAGACCCGTTTACGGTGTGTTTCAGCCGTTTTTTTCGCCTGGAAGGCTCTATATAAATCTGGCACCCTATTGAACGAAGTTAACCTGAGAGAGTTACAGCCACCAGAATGAACGAGTTGACAGTAACGTTCATCGGGCATTAATACAGCACGTTCAGTTCACGTTCGCCCAAAATATGAACGAGTTCATGAACTATCGTTCAATGAACGCGTTCAGGCACAACACTGCTTACAGTGCTACATTATCAGCATGCTATCTGATTTTGAAATCTTGAAGAAGTTAATCGATCTGTTTAGATAAAATAACTGACAAAGATGTTATTTTCATCACAAACAAAATTTTCACAGCAGAAAGCAGCAATTAAAGATGTAGCTAATGCTTACAATGTTATTACCCAGATAGCATACATATCCGGGCCTCATCTGGGCCAACTATGGCACATCTGGCTCAGTTCTGGCAGCGGCAGAGGTTATATGGGCCATCTCTGGCCCACACACATCAAGCCGGTTTTAGTTTGAGTTGTGGCATGCTGTTTCTGGGCCAGATCTGGCCCGTGTGCAACAAACCGGCTTTAATTTGAGTCGTGGCTTGCTGTGTGTGGGCCAGATCTGGCCCGTGTGTGACAAACCGGTTTTAGGTTGAGTTCTGGCTTGTTGTATGTGGGCCAGATCTGGCCCGTGTGCAACAAACCGGCTTTAGTTTGAGTCGTGGCTTGCTGTGTGTGGGCCAGATCTGGCCCGTGTGCGACAAACCGGCTTTAGTTTGAGTCGTGGCTTGCTGTGTGTGGGCCAGATTTGGCCTGTGTGCGACTAACCGATTGTTGTGTGTGGGCCAGATATGATATTTAGTATGATATTAATTCATGGTTATTAAGTTTTAAAATGTAAAGGAAGAAGGCTGACTTTTTTTTTCTTTTCCCTTCTGTCTAAGATCTGATAAAGAATCATTTGATTAAGTCATCCTTTCTTTTTCATAATCCAACAGATTTGTCTGTCTAATTAAGATAATATTCTGTTCTTTAACTTTGACACTGAACTTGAGGAATTCTAAGTAATAGCAGACAGTCATTCTGGTCATTCATTAGTAATCAGTAACCTATATATGAATAGCGTATTCTAGATTGCCAAGGGCATGTTGTTTATATGTTAATTTATATATTGGATAATGATGGAAATAAACTAGGATACTGACATTTGCAATGTAGCCTTATGAAGAGCAGCAATCAATAAGATCAAAAGTAATCAGAAAAAAAAAATTCAGTCACCTGCAACATCTGCAAATCAGTCAATACTTTTTTTGGACTGTAGTTTGCACATGCACACAGATTATCTGTTGTCTTTGTGGGGACTCTCAATAGACATCTTTAAAGGTGCAGTCTGTAAGAATGTCTGTTAGCTAGTGGTGGAAATAGGTACTGCAGTCCAAATTCAAGTTATGGGAGATTGTTGTTAACCCCGCACCCTTCTCCTCAGACTCGACCCTCATGCAGGTTGCCAGTTTAACCCTTTCGAGTCGATTAACGCATATATGCGTTTTGAGTCATTTTCTCCTGATAACCCCGAAAAGAACTTAAATTACACTCTCAGTTTTAATCGTACAGATAAGAGCAATACATCAATCGAATCTGTAAAGGGTCTAGTTTTTTTTGGATACAGACATAATAACAAAGAACCTTTGTGCACTCATAAATTAAAGATAACAAACAAAGTGCGCTGTCTGCAGTCTTTGTCTCCGCTGATCGTCATGTACAAACACGTCATTAAAATGAACTGTAACTCCGTGAATACTCAACGAAGAGACATGAGAGAGATATCTATAGAAAGCCTAAAATGTCAACTTTTAAACTAAACAAGTGCTGCCAAATATTCTGAGATAAAGTAATCCATATGAAAACAACGCGATGTCTATTTTTCATATCTCCGCTCATTATATCTAATGTGACCACGCCCCCGCGCTGAACGCGCTATTCAGATTCAAACTGAAGCGCGCGGCTTGAATACGCCCACACAGAAGAAAAAGCAGCGAGACTATTCTTCAAGTTTTTATTTTATTTTACTGTTTGCTTCGCGATGAGAGGAATAAGACATAATTCACCCCAAAAAGATGTGATGTGGTTGAGGATTTGAGAAATGGATTTCCTCAGAAAAAAGAATGAAGCGCTTTATTCAGCAGAGATCATAAACATGAGTAAGTCTCTTTTTATTTATTTGTACTAGTTTTCACATAAAGTGTAAACATTTTACTAGTCAGACTTTTTCCAAATACTTTTTCCAAACTATAATTCCTGACTAAATGTATAATCAAGTGAAACATTAAGTTTAAATAACAATATACAATACTATACCATTCAAAAGCTTGATGTAAATAATATAAATGTGACAAATAGAGATAACTCTAACAAATGTAAAAACAATGTTCTTTCGATTTATTCCCCCTAAAAAAACCTGAAAAATATTCTCAGCTCTTTTCAACATTAATAATAATAATAATGATAATAATAAATGGGGTTTATTTGGTAGAAAATAAGATTGTTAAAAGGATTTCTGAAGGATTGTGTGACTGGAGTAATGATGCCAAAAAATGTGTTTGAAAGTAAGCTTTGATTGTCCCTAATAAACTGTTTAACTGCTCCCCCAAGTGGATATTAAATTATGTTGTGGGATAATTAAATATATTCTTAATAAACTACAAACATAAAATTATATACTTTTATTTTGTTCTCACATTCTTTCTTGTAAGTCCTCCCTCAGAGTGGCACAGTTGAATGGGAGGCTCATTATGCAGCTCATTATGCAGGGCTTTGTCTTCTCAGGTGTAAATCACAATGATATTCATGATAGTTGACGCCTACTCGCATATGACTTTTACCAACAAAAAGTGTTTTAGAAAATTTAAATCAATATATTGTTTTCTGTGAATGAGTAAACAAGATGATTTTCACATAATTTAGAAAGAAAAATTCTAGGCTACAAGCTCCAGTTCTCAACTTTTCCGGCAACCAATTTTATGTATGTGTTTTATTGCCTTATTCAAGTGACTTAACATTTTTAGTTTTTCACTAACCATGCATAACATTTTTTTTCTCAAAAATACAATCATGTACATGCATGCATTTCAAATATTATTATAGCCCAGTTTGTGCTGATTACAGTGATATTAGACTTTACCCATTTAGATATTTATAAGAAACTGAAAAAAGCACAAATATCAGGGCATGACAAAACTTCTCCAGGCCCCAAAAATACCCTTAGACTCCAGAGGGTTAAGGTCACACAACAGGAATGAGTGCAACTGACAATGGAAGCTGAGGAGACTTACTCATAAGTTGATGAGTTGATTTATCCATGTTATTATATGCTCTTGTTTATACCCTAACAATGACCTGGGGGTCTGCCAGCGTTTTTTTGGGGAGCACTAAGTCAGCGGCTTGATACGATTGGACCTAAACCGGGAACTTCCGCCAATAGCTTTATGAATTATGAATAGGTTCCTCCAGCGCGAAAGCCCCTAATGACGTTTGTATACCAGTTAAAGGCAGCAATGTACTAATCTGTGCATCATGTGCAGAAAAAGAACAGAAGAACAAATAACAACCTTTAAAGGTTAGAGCATCGACACAGACTTTGCTTAAAGGGACACTTCAGCCAAAATGCATTAAGCTTTGTATTGTTAGAAACCCAGTCATATTTTTGAATGCTCCTGTATTATTCCCTAATTTGCCCATGAGAAGGTAGAAATAAGGATTTCATTGTTCCAGTTCCTGCTTATAATGACATAAAATCATAATTTTGCGTCATTCTAAGCAGGAAGTCCCATGAGACTTTAAAATGGAACTTTATGACAAAAAGATTGCCGACCCCTGTTGTTTAACAATTTTAAAATAGTTTGCAATGTCATTAATTTGTGTGTGTATTTGTAAATGTGATGAATGGAACCTTTTTTAATCAATTTCTAATGTATGTGTAAAGTGCTTAAGTGGAGAAAAACATATTTTAAGGAAATCAGTTTGCATTGTTTTAACAAGATGTTAAATACAACTGAAATTGCAAGTTGCAGGAAATATTACATCATTTAGCTCAACTTACACCACTAAATATGCATTTGTTACAGCATTATATTCTTCCATTTTACTAAGTTAAAGGCTATCACTTTGCATGATTTTTTGAGGGAGCTTAACAAATTGCAATTTACTGTGTAAAAGAGTTTGAAAGCACAGAATAAAATAAAAAATTGGGAGATGGGCTTATTGACAAACAAAAACAAAGTTAAATACAAATAGGCTGAATGTAAAAATTGATTGTGTGAACGGACATTAACCAACAACACAGCATGTTCTTCCCATAAATTCCATGACTTTCTTCTGTTATGTACAAAATTGAAAAATTACCATCAATATTATCTGATTTTTACAGGCAATCCCTCTTGGCATGGTATTTGATGTTCAAGCACAACTTTTCACCTCATAAATATTTTATTTGGAATAACTGTAATATTTTATATGTAATATGTAACTGTCTATATTTTTTCAGAATTGGTTTGATAAAAATATCTTGTTAGTCAATTAATCAATTCTCAAGGGTTGTTGTTTTCATATAAGGAGTTTTTATATCACTTTCAATTTCCTGTTTCTCCCAAAGAATTTTCAATAGTTATGGGTTCAATCCCATCAGGTGCTCTTGAGAGGAACTCAACCTCTAGTCTCTGTGAGTTTGGTCAATACTCCTGTTGGCAAATTGTGCTTTGCTTCTCCCTGTAAAAACAATCTATCAGTCCGTTCACTTTTTTCAGCAAAACATTGTTACTTTACCATCTGTGACCACTTACTGGAATAATGCAGTTGGTAATATATGTTGGAAAAAAGTTTAGATGCTTCCACATCTTTTCTTTAACCAATAAAGTAAAATAGATTTCTTCTAAAATAATTCATAAATACTGCTCTGCAAGTCACTACCTCAAAAAGTTCAAAAAGGATATTTACTCCAGTTGTTCTTTCTGTGACAACTCTGACGAAACTGTAGTTCATATTCTTTCTTTTATTTTTTTTTTATTTTCCATTTACCAATATGTTCTGGCAAGATTAGGATTTATTAGGTCTGAAATGTATAATGAATGTGTGTTGGAAGGATGGCTTTGTAGGTTATAATCAATCTGAAAAAGGTCATTTTTAAGTAATTGATCTGATCTTGTTACTAGCAAAGTTTCATATTCATAAATCTAAATATTTAAATATGAAACTTACTTTTTCTTACATTTTTGAAAGAACTTGAAAAATATGTCTTTTCAATTAAGTTGTCTGAGAGCAAAAAGGCCTTAAAACATTATCTTTTTGTAATTATTTTCCTTTTTTCAGTGTCATGTAATTCTCATATGATTTATCAATATGTTTAATTTACATGATTCCCAGTTTGTGATTTTAATTTTATTTATTTTTGTTCTCTGTTATTATCTGTAGCTATATTGTTTTAAGCATAAAATAATAATATAAAAAAAATCCCTCCTAAGCGCATCAAAAAGTGGCCTCACACACTACTTCACTCCGCATAGTTCCACCTTGTGGAATAATAGAGCCATATTAATTAACAGAAAGACACTATTTAAACAAGAATGGTACGATAAAAATGTTCTATACGTTACGGACTTGATGGATAAAAATGGCAGTCTGTTGCAGTTTAATTCCTTTGTCGATAAGTTTAATTTGAAATGCTCTTATAGAGAATTTAACCAAATCAGTAGAGCTATTCCACTTGCCTTAAAATTCATGATTAAAAATATCCTCACAAATTCAAATGTGACTGTTAAACTTCCTGAATTAAAAATTGGTGAATTGGAATTTGGAGAAAGAAAATGTAATAACAAAATACTTGGAAGTGTGTTTAAAGAAAAATTATTCTATGATATCAAAAAGCCAACAAAAATAAAGATAACAGATAATCAAGTTACATTAACAAAGACTAGTTGTAGCTATCTTAAATGGCCAATTTTAACCAAAGTAAAAGAAATTCAGTTCAAATTAATAAATAATATTTATCCTGCTGCTGAAACCCTAAGGAAAAGGTTTAATTTTGAAGTTAATCTGTGTGTTTTTTGTATGACAGAACACGAAACAATTGAACACCTTTTTTTCTCTTGTTCAGTCACAATGGGGTTTTGGAAGGATGTTTATCGATGGTTAAATATTGGGATCAATAACTCTTTGTTTAACAAATTTCAAGTGATGATATATATGGATGGTATGTCAAAAAAGGTATCTAAAATGGTGAACATTATTTTCATGATGGGAAAGTATCATATACACAAAAATAAGTGGAATAACAGCAAGCCCAACATAAACTGTTTTAAGAACGAAATTAAAAATTATATAGCATCTCTAAAGGTGTTATCGGAAGAAAACCAGTCCATAAACGAGTTATATGAAACAATGTCAGAGTCTCTTGCTCTTTGAGTTTACAGTCCTATGTTCTTAAACACGCTTGAAGCATTTATGTTGTTTTGTCAGCCCCTGTAATTATTTGTATTTTATTTGTATTTGTATTTTTTATTTTTCTTACTTGATATGATGTGAGTTTGTACTGTTTTAAATGCGAGCACATCTTTATTTATTTTTTTTTTCCTCAAACGAGTTGTTGATGTAAATTTAAGTTCAAGTTTATATGACATATTGTACTATTTGAAAAATTTAATAAAAAAAATAAATAAAAAAAGTGGCCTCACAAAATGGCGATTTTACCCATCAGCCACCGAGGCGCTAGAGGCGACACGCGAAGCTCTATTAACCAAACACAGCAGTTTTATTATTATTAATAATTGAATGCCAGTATGATTTAATGAGGTATGCTTGGTGATGTATAAATATTAGAATATATAAACTTTGCTGCCAGACTCACGTGCACGGAAACAAAGCCCGCGAAAAAGCGGAAGTCTGGCCAATCAGAGGCAGCGCGTGCAAAGCCCGCGAAAAAGCGGAAGTCTGGCCAGTCAGAGCCAGCGCTTGCACACTACTGTCTACTCCCTGCTGGAAGGACTGATAATTACTTGAGGTAAGTACTTTAATTATTCGATATACTTCTCAAATTATAACTACAATTATCAATGACATTTAAAAACATGAACTAAGTAAATTATACAATCTATTAATAGAGGCAAACAGCCTATTGCTGTTAAATCTGTTACGTCACTGGTGCATGCGCATGTCTTTCATGTTAACGCTTGGCCCTACTTATTAATAATAATTACAATAAAGTATGTAAAAAAACTAGGAACATCCTCACAGATGCGAAAGGGGACTGAATTCGATAAGTTATTCCTGAGGCGCTGCCACTTCTTTTAGACCGCATGTGAACACTGCTCAAGCACCCACAGAAATGGCCGAACGCTCACGGGAAAATACGATATTCTCTTTTAACCTCACAGCGGTTCTCGGCGCGTGTGTGGCTGAAAAATTAATATATGTGCCCATGTTATTGTTATATCTTCCTGAGAAGTTTTCCATTGTAGCTTAAATTATTTTTTAGGCCATTTTGTCCTGTAACGTTAAAAAATCAGGACTCTTCAGAGATAACCAAATGTTTGGCGTTTTCATCATGACAACCCCCCCCCCCCCCATCCTGACTGACATTAACTGGATGATTAAATCCAGCTATCTTATAGAAATATGATTTGATAAATCAATATTTATGAGATATTATAAAACTGTTGTCAATTAATTGGTTATATTTTTTGTAATAGCCATTTCATGTTTCCCCAAAACACATTACTGATCAAATTAAAGACAATGAAAATATACATAACGCATATAATGGAAAACCAAATTTTTGTCCATGTTTACAAATAAAGATATGTGTGTGTATATATAAAAAACACATTATCAAAACTTGTTTTCCCTTATGGGTCTCAGAAGGATATTGGATCAGGTCTTACAATTGCAGCAACCTTAAAGGGATAGTTCACCCAGAAATTAAAATTCTGTCATTTACTCACCCTCAAGTTGTTCCAAACCTGTATGAGTTTCTTTGTTCTGCTGAACACAAAGGAAGATATTTGGAAGAATGTTTGTAATCAAAAGATCTTGGTCCCCATTGACTTCCATTGTTGGAAAAAAAAATACTATGGTAGTCAATGGGGACCGAGATCTGTTTGGTTACAAACATTCTTCCAAATATCTTCATCTGTGTTCAGCAGAACAAAGAAACTCATTCAGGTTTGGAACAACTTGAGTTGTGAGTAAATGATGACAGAATTTTCATTTTTTTGGTGAACTAAAAACATGGTGCTGTCTTTCATTAATGTTAATTAAACAACCAAAGTAAACACCGGTATTCTATGAACTGCTATACAGTCTAGCATAACAAGAATTTCTCCTTCAATAAGCAAAAAAGACCCAGCAGTGTTCATGACTCAGGCAGTTTGTTCTTCGGTTAATTGTGGCCAACACACCACTAAAAGAAAGATAAACAAGGGAGAAATACAACATTATCAATAACTACACAGAATTCTCAATCAAAAGAAATGAAAACACAATTCCAACAGCTTCCCTTTCACCCTCGTGCGTCTTTTCCGCTGTTAAAAGACAATCTCCGTGACCAGGCACCATGTGCGCTGACGGCACGTCCAGTTAGGGTGGAACAACCTATGAGAAATGGGACAGGAGGGGAGACAGTGGACACAATGGAGGGAGAGAAACGCACACACCCCCTTCGTTTTTCTTTTCTTTTTTTCTGCATTCCAAGTAATATCAATCAGCAGCTGGGTTTTTTTGATTACGTAATAACTCAAAGTTCACTGAAAGTGTGTGTGTATGTGTGTATATATATATATATATATAATTGATGAAAAATTAAATCTGTTCAGTATCTGGTCAGTCATGTTTTTTATTTTTCTCCATTTTGCTTTTGTGTCAACAGCAGCTAAATGACCCCCAAAAGCTCTTTTAAGAGCTCTTTCAACCATTAAGCATCTTTATCCATGCAAGTATATTTTTGAGACACCTCAGTTAGCATTTGGGCTTATATTCTTTAAAGCTACATCATCAGCTTGAGATGTTTCCCTTATTTGCACTTTATTTTAGCTGTCCATGTTAATGTTTATTTAATCTGCCTTTACCAGTTCCAAATTGTGACTGATTGAAAATTATCTGAAAAGATTAGAAACATGGGCATAATTAATGCAGTTTATCATGTTACCATAATATTTTGCTAGTCAATAAATTAAAATCAATATGATCTTTTTTTGTTTTTTACCACAATTTGATTAATCAATTCATTTCTTTGACTACTGCACGTCTATAAATACAGACCTAGGTCATATTTGATATTACAGGAGTCTTCTTATTTTACCCAAACAGATCATTGTGATTGTGGTGAGCAGGGCGAGGCTGAGAATGAGAGAACGGAGGCTGGTGAGTGATTGATAATGAGCAACGTACAGGTGTCACTCATCAGTAATCACACTGGCCTCCAGCTATTTTCTCAAAGCCCTCAGCCTCGGCCTGCTCGCCACAGTCATCCTTTGCTGTAAGATGTTTTTAAGCACATTCTTAGTTTCACTTTAGATGTATTTTATATATTCATATTAGATTAATTTGCAGCATACACCTCATTCAACATTTTGGACTACTGTAGTAGTTACCTGTTTGGGGTGGGCGATATCTCGATTTAAAATATATCGAGATATTTTTTAAACACTATATGGATTTTGACATATCGTATATATCGATATATTGTTTATATTTAATTCTGATTTCGCCACTTTGTCTTATCTGTGCTGTGCTTGCCCCCGCTCGCTCAGCCCCGCCTGTTCGGACGACTGCCATGAATGCCGAAAGTTGGTGCCAACCAAAGCTTCTAGCGCAGCATGTGTTTTCCGCGTGGCTCGAGACCGCCTCTGAGACGTGCGTCTCACGCAGCCAGTCTGCAAGCTCTAACCTATTAACATGGGAGCCGAATTTAAAATGGACACGCCACGCAGCTGAGACACTTGCGACACACAGCCAGTGTGGTTTTTGAAGAATGGGGTGCACCCAAACACTGCAGTGTGCTTTACTTTTCTTCGTAAATAAATCTTGTAGCAGAGTTACAGCAAGGGTTTTTCGGTGGTGGAAATCCATTGCTGAAATTTCCTTGTTGTATGCAACGTCGGACGCCTCAGGAGCGAAACTGCCCGAGCGCTTTGAAAAGAAGGAGAAAGCGACGTGCCTTTTCCATGCGTTTTTTAGGTGCGACATGTGAACGGGCCTCTAAGGATCCCGGCCACAAACCCACTAGCTCTCGCAACACTCCACACACTACAAACACTACACAGATAACAAGATAAAGAAGGCAATATGTATTATTTATTTTATTTTACAGTTAAATTGTTTATGTAATAAAGGATTTTTTTATCTTAAATGTCGCAGAAGCACTTTGTTCCTACATGAACTGCCTACCTCTTTGCACTTCAGTAAAAAAACGACTTTGGCCTTTTTTTTTTGCAGTAGTTTTTGAGGGGTTATTTTTCCTGTAAAGATATCGAGATTATATATCGTATATCAAGATATATTTTTTGCTCCATATTGCCCAGCCCTATTACCTGTAATATATTCTTTTTATTGTTTCTTTTTTTTTTAGATTTTGCATCCTCTTTTCTTTTTTTTCTCTTCTAACCATCCCTTATTTCAACCAAGGTAAGTTCTCTTTTTTTAAGCATCACTTAATAAAGGTGTTGTTTGAAGTTATTTTCTCCTTTAGTGTTATAATCCCTAATTAATTTATTATATTAAACAGAACTTTTAACGAGGTGAATTAGACAGATGATATGGTATACCTGTGTTTTAACACAAAAGGTCTTTAGATTTCCACTTCTAGAATGAATGCTTAATTCGTGGTTATTATTTTTAATGAAAACAACTCAACAATAAAAGTACAATGCTAAATTTGCTTACTGTATTTCTAACATTAAAGGGATACTTCAGGATTTGGCATTTAAGCTTTGTATTAGTAGAAAACCTGTAGTATTTTCAAATTACTCTGCTTTCCACTCTCATATCCTCCTATTGTTTTTTTAATTTTTATTTTTTTTGTCCAGAGGCTAAAGACTACAGCCAATAGCCCATAGGAGGTGGGATCTCACTCACAGCATGTGCACAGTGTACTGTACACTGATAGTGTCAGCTATCTTTTATTTGGAAGCTAAGCTAACAGGCTCTTGTGCTGTGGAGTAGTAGGAGGAAGTATTAGGTAGAGCTGTAGTCAAGTCCAGCTTTGTCGAGTCCAAGTCAAGTCCAAGTCCAGGACTAGTCGAGACCGAGTCAAGACCGAGTCCAAAGAGGTTCGAGTCCAAGTCAAGTCCAAGTCCAAAATTTTCGAGTCCAAGTCAAGACCGAGTCCAAATGAGAGAAAAAAGGGTCTTCTTCAAAACCACACATTAACACCTAACTACTGATAATGTATGTGATGCGAGAGACAGCATATCTCTTATTCTAAGAAAATAATTTGACTTTATTATTTATAATGATCAAAAGCATGTGCAAAGTAAAAACTCTGTAGGACAGGGGTCTCCAATGTCCTGAAAAGTTTAGCTCCAACTGGCCTTAACACACCTGGAAGATTAGTGTGTCTAGTAAGAGCTTGATTAGCTGGTTCAAGTGTGTATAATTAGAGTTAAAGCTAACAGGGGCGTTTCACAAGATCCCGGGCCCTATGCTTAGGCAGTCCTGATTGGCCCCCATGCCCCCCACTCATGAAAATATCCAGGTAAAATAAAATATATTTCAGATTCATACTTTTCAAGGGCCCTCTCTTCCTTTGGGGCCTGGTAATCAAACTGGTTTTACCCCCAGTCCGACCCTGGGAGCTAAACTATAAAGGACACTGGCCCTCTAGAACAGAGTTTGGAGCTGTAAGGTCAAATTATTTGTATGTACTTTATTTTCATTTTATTTACTTTATAATGCTGCTTTTGCTGACATGTCTGTGGTCAAAAATGTATATGACTGATGCCTTGGCACAGTGCACAGACACAAGCAAAGCTCGGGATGTGACAAATGCGCGCAGCAAAGCTAGAAGGCATACAGTAGGTTTGGCTCTACTGGGCATGCGCACATAAATACAGCGATATTTTTGTCATACTGTGCTAGTGCTTGCATAGACTAGTCGAGCACTGTCGGAAACAATCGACTACTCCAGCATGTATTAACCATAATGCATACAAAGTGTTGGCAAGTACGATGTGAATTTTAGAATTACAATATTGCGTGGAGCTGTTACTATATGACCTATGTTACATGTAAAAATAAAATATGTAATGTAATAATTAGGGTTGTGCCTGAAGCCGAATACCTTATTCGGAATGGCAAGGTTAATGGCTTAAAAAACGAAAAACGGACAAGGAATAATTCTGCCTGAATACTCGACTGAAGCTACCACAGTCTGGTGTTTGCTAGATAACAGGTGAGCCAGGGCATCAGCGCCAGAAGTGAATGAATGTAAACTTTATGAGTGAAAAGAGCGCAAATCAAACACAGATCTCTCAGAAATCAGAGCGTTGCAAGAGTAATTTTACCTATAATAATACATCATACACGTTATAGTATTTGTATATATTTAAAGGGCAATGAATTAAAACTTAGGCTACGATGTGAAACGAATGAATAAGCACAGCGCGCTCACCAATCAAACAGCAGCATTGCGCATCTCAGTCTCTCAAAAACCAAATCAGTTCAAGAGTAGGCTAATAATCAGCTTAGACACGGATACTTGTCCTACATGTTTGCATCTTTACCTTTTGCTGGTTTGCGCAGAACACACACATCTGTTGAGTGAAGTTCATTAACATTAAGACTCGCTTAAAGTGTTCTGCGTAATGAAAATGTGCGCATTGAATGGATCCAGTCGTGTTCAAATAATCACTTAACGTTTGTAATTACATCTCTCTGCTTGCATGATAAATATTATTTTAAAAATTAATAATTATTTTAGTTTAACACGATATACTTGTTCAGTGATAACTACGAAAAAAATCTATATAAAAAGTCATAAGGGTCTTATCAAGTAACTGTATGATGTTGTATCCGAATGCAGATACGAAAAGTGTTGTGATTGTAACAGATACAAATACTGGCTGTTACATGAAAATTTAAATATGTAATTTCATAATTATAAAGTTTTTAAAATGTACATATGTAATTGTTGCATAAGACTATACATAAATATGTGTTGATTGATAAAAAAAAAAAACTATTTAATGTGTTTTCATTTACAATAGCATGAACCACGAGTAATCGAGTTACTCAAGCATTTTTTTCTTAAAAATATCTACTAGCAGAAATCAGTAGTCTTGCAACCCCATATACTGTACAACAATAATTTGTATTTAATTATTGTAAAGGGTACGTTTAAGGCTATCTGGGTGTAGACGTAAATAAAACACAATCTAACAGGTATAAAATTCAATTAGAAACATCTAAACTTTTCAGGTCGCAGCAAGTGCACCGCTGCTCATGAACATCCTTTCCCGGAACAATACTGAAAGCTAAGCCAAGATGGAGAAACAGACGATCATAGTTGTACAAGGATAGCCATTTTGTAAATGAATCTATTAGCAAAGCTACTACAAGGGATGTTTAGTGCTGGAAATCCATTTATTCTTTGCTGAAACTTCTGCGTCATCATGAAGAGCGGGTCATGGTTGCCCAGCAACAGCAGACGCCACTGGAGCGTGAGCGCAGATTACAGAGTGCTTTGGAAATAAGGAAAGCAGCGCGCCTAGCGTTTTCCACACGTTTTCAGTCACGAAATCATGCAAATGTGTTTTTGTTTTGAAGGAGAATTGTTTTTTTTTTTTTTTTTTTTGCTGGACTCGGTCGAGACCAACTAGAAGACTTGGCGAGTCCAATGGCCAAGTCCGAGACAAGTCCGAGTGCAAATGCAACGAGTCCGAGACAAGTCCGAGACGACAGAAAAATGTCTCGAGTCCGGACTCGAGTCCAAGACCGGACTCGAGTACTACAGCCCTAGTATTAGGAGTTACCATCCTATTTTTCCCGGACCTGTCGGGTTGCCGAGATAGTCCAAAATGTCCGATATTCAGCTTTTTGCTTTCTGCAGTCGCCATTCATTGTTTACATGCACACCTTTTGTTTCAATCTAACTGAATTCATTCCGATTGGTGAATCCGAATGTAGTGTTTACACTACACTACAGGAAATTCCCGCTCCTCTGTGAGAGATACGAGAGCGGTGCGTCTCACACGTGTTGCTCATCAGTTAACAATCCACCGGCCTTGCGTCAATCTCAATCGTCCTGATCGCCACAGTAAACATAATCAATGGTGACTGTAGAACGCAAAAGCCAAATCCAGGAAATTTTGGGCGATCTCAATCTCTGTCAGACTCGTCACGGAGACTCATTAGTAGCTAGCCTTCTTGTGTTTAACTGCGCTCTCTCACTGGTAGGTGTGGCTTCCTAGGGCAGTGAAGCAAGTGCATTCTGGGAGTTGTTGACTTTCATCCGCATGAGCCTAAAATACATTTTCTGGCTTTTCTCAGTCTAGAAGGCTCCAAAAAAAAAAAAAAAAAAAAAATCACATTTCTACTACATAAATGACCCATTTTAAATACACATTCATCTTTCCAGAGCTGAAGTATCCCTTCAATGAAGCGAACTTTAAATTTAATATTAGTCCTAGAGCAGAAAAAGTTTAATACTTTTAAAATACTATAATCACTAATGACGCCATTGAACGGCTACTATCATGCAAAAACTGCAACAAATCCATTATTCATGATTAAAAATCTAAACCAAAAGATTACTTTTGTTTTAGTATCATAATTATTAAACCGTAATGAATTAAATGATCGCTACACTACACGGAAAGCCAGCTAAAAATTATTTGATAGATGTGTAAAGAATCAATGCAGGAAAAAGGAGAAGAAAAAAAAAAAACTAGATTCAGTCCACTATAGCACATCCACTATAGTCACTATGACACATGATCAGACATAGTTTTTGCTATTTTTATTTTAAATGTATGGATTTATACTGTTCTACCAAACTCTTGTCTCTTTTGACCTGTCTGTAAATACCTGTAATACAGAATAATACTCTTGACTTGTGTATTGTTTTATCATTGTCATTTAATGTTTATTTGTTGATTGCAGTGGTGTCAAAAGTACTGGCATTCATTACTCAAGTAGAAGTATAGATACTAGGGTTTAAAAAGACTTTTGTAGAAGTTGAAGTATCAACTCAAGCTTTTTACTCAAGTAAAAGTGTAAAAGTACTGGTTTAAAAAACTACTTAAACTGTAGATCTGGTGACTCTTAACTGCAGTTTTACTTCACATTTAAAGCTCTGAATCTCTTGAGGTGTGTCACTGAATCATGGGTAACATCTCCTCCATCACCACAGCAGTTCAGATGGAAACAGACTTCAGATCAATTTGTTCCAGTAGAAGAATAGGGCAAGTTTTATACATTACACAGTTTAAGTGTTTTATCCATCTTTATGTTGACAGTCACATGAAGAGGATGAAAAGGGGATCTGCTGTAAAAGAGAGTTTTCTCACGAAATGTGAAGTGAACCACCAACAGCAGGTTTCTTTCTCTCTAGCCAAAATGAGCTGTGATTGTATAGTTGTTTTTGTTAAAGGGTCACTTTTATGCTCATTTACAGATCATGATTTTGTTTAGGGGGTCAACTAGAATAGGTTTACATGACTTAACCTTCTGGAGTCTAAGGGTATTTTTGGGGCCTGGAGAAGTTTTGTCATGCCCTGACATTTGTGTTTTTTTTTTCAGTTTCTTATAAATTTCTAAATGGGTAAAGTCTAATCTCACTGTAATCAGCACAAACTGGGCTATAATAATAATATGTGAAATGCATGTATGTACAGTACATGATTGTATTTTCATATATTTAATTGAGGCATGTTGCCAGCTTGTTAGCGGTGCTGACGTTGTTTTGGGACTTGATGTGGCATTTCCATATTGTTGGCATCTGTTAAGGGTGATGTCCAAATGTCTGTGTCATACTGAAGTACAGGCCCGTTTGTGAGTTGACCGTGTCTAAGTGCATGTCTAAGTGTCTAAGTCAGTGGTTCCCAAAGTAGGGGTCGCGACCCCACGGTGGGTCGCGGGACCCCGGCGCAGGGGTCGCGAGATGATTTCGATATAGGCTTTATATATTTTTGTTTCAATTAATTTAACTCTTTCGCATCGCACGTACGATCACACCGGTGTGATCAGTCTAGGCTAGTCCCTGGAGTGTAACTGTTACGACCACACCGGTCAGTGCATGACGTGAAATTCAAATGTGCTCTCGCGAGTTGGCTGGCGCTGAGCCAGAGACAAGTGCGCTCAGAGCTGTCATCACAACTTTTCAGTGTTTTCAACCACATAATGTTTATTTTAGGTTTCAGACATATAAGTACTAGAAAAAACAATACATTTAGAGTTTGTAAAATACACACTGATGTCAAAGGAAGAGGCAATAATAATCTTTTTCATTATAATTAGACACATTTTATTCATATCAGATACACATTGTGTAAGTAACTTTAAAGTTTACTCCATTATTCTCCCAGTTCACCAGCCACTTACTTTTATGTATTTCGGGAGAAGTGGATGAATTCACGTGTTGTAAATCCAACAGATCTGATTCTCTGAACTGCGTCTGCGGCACAAACTAAGATGGCGGCGCCCATCGCGCATACAGTTCAACTAAAGCGATCGTTATAAAGGTGTTTAAACAACAAAACACTTCCACTTGCATATATTTGACAATCGGAATATCAGTTATTTCATGCCATATCTAACAAATTTGTTAATATTTTGAATAAAAAAGGGAAAATGACAAAAGCAGATCATTCATTCAGCTCTGTTGTTGCTGCGGTATGTCACGTGACAAGCAATGACGCGTCACCATGGAAAGCATAAAGTGACACATCTAGCGGATTAGCATGAGTGTGTGTGTGTGTGTGTGTGTGTGTGTGTGTGTGTGTGTGTGTGTGCGTGTGTGTGTGTGTGTGTGTGCGTGCGCGCGCACGGGTGGGAGCACGCGTGTGAGCAGCTCAGACTTACTCGACTGGTTCCTGATGGCAGAATAATGAACGAGTTCAACCCAACATAGCTGCACAGTTACTTTCCGAGAGAGAACAGGTGGATATCGAGCAGCTCATGCAGACTTGTAACACTGATTTTGCACGCAGAACAATAAAATATAACTTCGTGTGCTTTGAGACTGGGCATAAAATCGATTTGCTGTACATTTCACACGACGAGAGGTGTTTTTTTTGGGGGGGGGGGTCGCGGGGCAGCAGCGCATTTATCATGGGGTCGCGGGCTAAAAAGTTTGGGAACCCCTGGTCTAAGTGACCGTGTCTAAGTGTATGGAGTATGTGTTTATTGATTTAGTTTGTGTATTCTTCCAGGATTGGGGCAGCAGAAGGATTAGGAGTGGTTTCCTATTACTCTCGGTGGTGGTAGTCTTCACTGATTGCCGTGCTCCATAGTGAGCTGCAGTGTGTTTGTGTTGGTGTGCACGTGTGGTGGACAGGCATTTTGTTTCCTTTTTCTAGATTTCTAGAATTTTGGGACTTATTCCTGAAGAGGAGCTGGATGCTGACCCCAATCTGTGTTTTAGTTTTTTTGGTAATGTGTATTGTCATTTGTGAATCATATTATTTTGTCTGTGATGTATTGTGTGGTTCCAATGTTTTTTTATTAAATAAATCTTTTGTATAATTTTTGTCTCATACCTGTGAACTTGTTCTCATTAAGAGTAATTCCCCTATAATCAGACTTGGGGTGGCGTAGTCGGTCTTATTTGGGCTTTTAAGTTCGTTGCCCTGTAATTTGTATCTGCCACACATCACTTGTCCAAACTTGCACCCTCACTCATCTTTGAGTCCCTAGTGAGCTCACTTCTCCTTAGGCACTTCACCATAGGCACTTTAATTCCTCTAGTCTGGTTGTGTCTTCACAGTAATTGCACTCCAATTAGAATCGCACAGGTGCTGACAATCCTCTGTCATTAGTCTCCCTATGTATAGCTGTCTTTCTCTGTCATCTGTATGGAGTCCTTACCCTGTGTGTGAGTTGTGCTTGTCTCCCGAGTTTTCCCGTTACCTTCTTGTTCCTCCGAGTTCTTATCCGTTTCATCCGGTTCCCTGTTTTGTTTGTCTCCCATGACTGTTTATTTTGTATTTTTCCTTTGTTACAATAAATCATACCCTGCAATTGGATCCTACCCTCTCCTTGTGTTTTCCTAAACCCAATCGTCACAGAAGGACTCCATCAACTTGGATCCAGCGGTATGTCTGCTGCCATGTTCTCCCCAGCCAGCAAGCGGGATAAAGGTGGCTTCGAGGGCTCTCGCCTAGTGGTGTTCCGGGGAACCAGGGGAGGTCGCTCCGGAACAAACAGCCGTGAGGAGGTCCGCCAGCGATCTCCACTGTGGGCGCCCGTCGACCCGGGATTCGGTTGGGGGCTGCCAGTTCCCCAGTATGCCCCGAGAAAAGAGGGGAAACGCAGATCGGCCGAGCCAGCGCCGTGGAACCAGATGGCCGCCAGTCCTGTGCATCGGCACAAAATGGCCGCCAGTCCAGCGCCACAGTACAAGATGGTCGCCGACCCAGTGTTACAGCACAAGATGACCGCCCGCTCAGAGCCACAGCACAAGATGGCCGCTAACCCAGCGCCACAGCACAAGATGGCCGCTAACCCAGCGCCACAGCACAAGATGGCCACTAACCCAGCGCCACAGCACAAGATGGCCGCTAATCCAGCGCCACAGCACAAGATGGCCGCTAACCCAGCGCCACAGTACAAGATGGTTGCCAGTCCAGCGCCACAGCACAAGATGGCCGCTAACCCAGCGCCACAGCACAAGATGGCCGCCAGTCCAGCGTCACAGTACAAGATGGCTGCCAGTCCAGCGCCACTGTACAAGATGGTTGCTAGTCCAGCGCCACAACCCATGATGGCCGCCAGCCTAGCACCACAGCACAAGATGGCCGAGTCAACCGAGTCTGCCGTTCCTCAAGGTCCGGAGAACGTTCCCGAGCGGGCCGCTGCCGTCCAGGAGGACGTTCCCGAGGCGGTGCCCGATGCTGTTCGAGATGCCGAGGCGGTGCACGATGCTGTTCGAGATGCCGAGGCGGTGCCCGATGCAGTTCCCGAGGCGGTGCCCGATGCAGTTCCCGAGGCGGTGCCCGATGCAGTTCCCGAGGCGGAGCCCGATGCAGTTCCCGAGGCGGAGCCCGATGCAGTTCCCGAGGCCGAGGCGGTGCCCGATGCAGTTCCCGAGGCGGTGCCCGATGCAGTTCCCGAGGCGGTGCCCGATGCAGTTCCCGAGGCGGTGCTCGATGCAGTTCCCGAGGCGGAGCCCGATGCAGTTCCCGAGGCGGAGCCCGATGCAGTTCCCGAGGCGGAGCCCGATGCAGTTCCCGAGGCCGAGGCGGTGCCCGATCCCGATGCAGTTCCCGAGGCCGAGGCGGTGCCCGATCCCGAGGCCGAGGCGGTGCCCGCTGTTGTTTCCGAGGCCGAGGCCGAGGCCGAGGCGGTGACCGCTGTTGTTCCGGAGGCCGAGGCCGTTCCCGATGTGGTGACTGAGGCGGTGCCCGAGGCCGTTCCAGAGGCAGTGCCCGAAGCAGAGGTATCTCACGTCTCCACAGGCAGTCTTAAGTCAAGTCAGGTGCCCATTGACTGTTCAGAGTTGAGTCAGTTCCCGGTTGACCCTCCGGAGTCGAGTCAGGTGTTCATGGACCCTCCAGAGTCAGGGTTAGTCACCGTCGACCTTCCAGAGCTAGGGTTAGTCACCAATGACCTTCCAGAGTCAGGGCTAGTTACCGATGGCCTTCCAGAGTCAGGGCTTGTCAATCAATCAATCACCTTTATTTATATAGTGCTTTAAACAAAATACATTGCGTCAAAGCACTGAACAACATTCATTTGGAAAACAGTGTCTCAATAATGCAAAATGATAGTTAAAGGCAGCTCATCATTGAATTCAGTTATGTCATCTCTGTTCAGTTGAAATAGTGTCTGTTTTTATTTGCAATCAAGTCAATGATATCGCTGTAGATGAAGTGACCCCAACTAAGCAAGCCAGAGGCGACAGCGGCAAGGAACCGAAACTCCATCGGTGACAGAATGGAGAAAAAAACCTTGGGAGAAACCAGGCTCAGTTGGGGGGTCAGTTCTCCTCTGACCAGACGAAAACCAGTAGTTCAATTCCAGGCTGCAGCAAAGTCAGATTGTGCAGAAGAATCATCTGTTTCCTGTGGTCTTGTCCTGGTGCTCCTCTGAGACAAGGTCTTTACAGGGGATCTGTATCTGGGGCTCTAGTTGTCCTGGTCTCCGCTGTCTTTCAGGGCAGTAGAGGTCCTTTCTAGGTGCTGATCCACCATCTGGTCTGGATACGTACTGGATCCGGGTGACTGCAGTGACCCTCTGATCTGGACACAGACTGGATCTCGTGGCCACGGTGACTTCGGAACAAGAGAGAAACAGACAAATATTAGCGTAGATGCCATTCTTCTAATGATGTAGAAAGTACGGTGTTATGTGAAGTGTTTCCGGTTCCGGTTTACCTAATTAATGCAGCCTAAAAATCCTTTAACGGATTTGGATATTAAAAGCATATCAGTATGTTATGTGTATGTCAGGTTAAAGAGATGGGTCTTTAATCTAGATTTAAACTGCAAGAGTGTGTCTGCCTCCCGAACAATGTTAGGTAGGTTATTCCAGAGTTTAGGCGCCAAATAGGAAAAGGATCTGCCGCCCGCAGTTGATTTTGATATTGTAGGTATTATCAAATTGCCTGAGTTTTGAGAACGTAGCGGACGTAGAGGAGTATAATGTAAAAGGAGCTCATTCAAATACTGAGGTGCTAAACCATTCTGGGCTTTATAAGTAATAAGAAATATTTTAAAATCTATACGATGTTTGATAGGGAGCCAGTGCAGTGTGGACAGGACCGGGCTAATATGGTCATACTTCCTGGTTCTAGTAAGAACTCTTGCTGCTGCATTTTGGACTAGCTGTAGTTTGTTTACCAAGCGTGCAGAACAACCACCCAATAAAGCATTACAATAGTCTAACCTTGAAGTCATAAATGCATGGATTAACATTTCTGCATTTGACATTGAGAGCATAGGCCGTAATTTAGATATATTTTTGAGATGGAAAAATGCAGTTTTACAAATGCTAGAAACGTGGCTTTCTAAGGAAAGATTGCGATCAAGTAGCACACCTAGGTTTCTAACTGATGACGAAGAATTGACAGAGCAACCATCAAGTCTTAGTGTTCTAGTTTATTATAAGCAGAGTTTTTAGGCCCTTTGATTAACACCTCTGTTTTTTCTGAATTTAGCAGTAAGAAATTACTCATCCAATTTTTTATATCGACTATGCATTCCATTAGTTTTTCAAATTGGTGTGTTTCACCAGGCTGCGAGGAAATATAGAGCTGCGTATCATCAGCATAACAGTGAAAACTAACACCATGTTTCCTGATGATATCTCCCAAGGGTAACATATAAAGCGTGAAGAGTAGCGGCCCTAGTACTGAGCCTTGAGGTACTCCATACTGCACTTGTGATCGATATGATACATCTTCATTCACTGCTACGAACTGATGGCGGTCATATAAGTATAGGCTTGTCCCTATTGACCTTTCAGAGTCGAGTCAGGTTCCCATGAACTCTCCAGAGACAAGGCTAGTCACCGGTGATCTTCGAGGACTGAGTCAAGTCACCAGTGATCTTCGTCCTCCCATGGGGTCGGCCACAAGAATGTAGTGGTCTTCCGCTCCCCCCTGGGGGACTCCGGCCTCGACCGCGAGGACGTGGTCTTCCGCTCCGCCCTGGGGAACTCCGGCCTTGACTGCGAGGATGTGGTGGTCTTCCGCTCCGCCCTGGGGGACTCTGGCCTTGACTACGAGGATGTGGCGGTCTTCCGCTCCGCCCTGGGGGGGCTTCTGCCTTGACCACATGGGTGTGATGACCCTCTGTTCCGCCCGGGTGGTAATCACCTAATGTCCTCCATTTACCCATGTTTTTGTTTGCATTTGTTTGTCTATTTTCTCCTTTGGACCTGGCCCTCCGTCCCTCCCCTTTTTCCCTCCGCCGGTCCACCACCCTCCTGGACTCCTTGTTTTGTGTTACACATTCCTGTCTCTGCCTTTCCATCCCATCTGGTTGTTCCGTCTCTGTTTTTTCCATTTTACCTGGTTGTCCTGTCTTTGTCTCTCCATTCCACCTGGTTGTTTGTCTCTATCCATTCTATCTGGTTCTCCTGTCCCTGTTTTCTGACCCTCCGTCCCTCCCCCTAGTCCGCCGCCGCTTCACCTCCCTCCTACCTCTTTTTCTGTTGGGTTTTCCGGGGTTTCAGGTGGAGCATCTGGGAGCTGCTCCGTAGGGGAGGGGGTAATGTCACGCTGTCAGTCTCTGTTTTCCTGGGTGTTCCCTAGTGAGCTCACTTCTCCTTAGACACTTCACCATAGGCACTTTAATTCCTCTAGTCTGGTTGTGTCTTCACAGTAATTGCACTCCAATTAGAATCGCACAGGTGCTGACAATCCTCTGTCATTAGTCTCCCTATGTATAGCTGTCTTTCTCTGTCATCTGTATGGAGTCCTTACCCTATGTGTGAGTTGTGCTTGTCTCCCGAGTTTTCCCGTTACCTTCTTGTTCCTCCGAGTTCTTATCCGTTTCATCCGGTTCCCTGTTTTGTTTGTCTCCCATGACTGTTTATTTGGTATTTTTCCTTTGTTACAATAAATCATACCCTGCAATTGGATCCTACCCTCTCCTTGTGTTTTCCTAAACCCAATCGTCACAACCATTTAAAATGATTCAGTTTGATTTGGTGAACTGGTTCAAAAAGATCCGTTTACATCGAATGATTCGTTTGCAAACCGGATATCCAGACTCTTTGTTTTTAACTCTCTCACAACAGACAAGGAAGAGAAGACAATGCTGAATAAAGTAGTAATTTTGGACCAAAATGTATTTTCGATGCTTCAAAATATTCTAACGGACCCTCTGATGTCACATGGACTACTTTGATGATGTTTTTGTTACCTTTCTGGACATGGACAGTAGACCGTACACACAGCTTCAATGGAGGGACCGAGAGCTCTCGGACTAAATCTAAAATATCTTGAACTGTGTTCTGAAGATGAACGGAGGTCTTACGGGTTTGGACCGACATTAGGGTGAGTTATTAATGACATCATTTTTATTTTTCGGTTAACTAATCCTTTAAAGTGATCATTGTAACTTATACTTAAACATTATTAAAGAACCTTAAGTTTTAGTATATTTAAAATCACATTTTTGAGTAAATTTTAAGTTTACTTTTTCATGCTTGGAATTAACTTAGTTAATTGGATATACGTTGTTTTCAGAAAGTAATAAAACAAATAAATAAAGCGAATGCATTATAAAGTGTACAGTCAAGTAAATACTGTCTATATAACATGGCCAAAACACTCACTCTGCATTAATATTATATCTCTGCATTAATCTAACATATCATTATAAATGTTATGGAGAAATGAAGCTGAAAAAGAACGATTAGCATTCATATCTGAATAAAGCTGCAGAAGTAGTTCCCAATAATCAGATTTTAGTCTATTTCAATATTGTGTGGAAGTGGAATGACTTACAGTTCGTCTTTAGGCTTAATAATTACACATTTCCATTTGAGTGATTGAGGATGGACAGCAAATACAACATAAAATTAAAATACTATATAAATGTTGAGGATATACTGTATTTAGCTGAACATCTCTAAAACAAAATTCTTTCGCTAAAACACAGAATCTTTTTGTGGTGGATGCAGAAAATGCCACATTTTCACTTTTGAAAGACACCTTTCCTGTAGGACCAGATATGAAAGTACATGTACTGTAAAATGTCATTACATGTATGTAATATGTGTGTGACAAATAAAGAAACTTGAACCAACTTGTGTGGAACAGATTGACATTTATGCATCTGTCAAATCTCATTCAGTGTCATCTCATTATTTTTCCTAATGTATACTGGAAATAATAATTTCAGAAGAATAAATCAAAGTTTTGATTTGAAAAGTAAAATGTATCATGGATGAAGATCTGCTGATCAGTTAAAGCAGTCAGTGATGCTGCACATATGAACACAAACACGTGAAATATCCTTCACACTGCCAGCTGTAGCATTTGGACCGATAAGACACACAACTATTGGTTACATTTAACAAATAATATCTAACGCCTCCTCATCTAACCAAAAGAAAGCCATCACCTCAAAATGGACGGAACAGGCCTCTGGTTCCCCTAGCAACCAGAGGGAGACTCTGATAACACTAGGTTGACGACGCCCAAAAATGTGGCTAAGCCACTCTTAACTCAAGTCTCTAAAAACAGACACATAATGCACATAAAAGGGACTCTAATTCACATATACTTTCATGCATTGTGTATGCTGTTACTGTTCTTGTATATCGTGTTTTGTGTTTTGTATATGTTTTACAATAACAATCGCGTGGTTTGATGACGCTAAGAAGGTGCGTTGAATGATGGGATTTGTTGTCTTCTACACAACCGCTGACAGCCATCAATCAGAAGGAAAGATAAATCATGGATTTAATGGATCAAGTAAAGTTTTAAAAATGTTGTGTTTGATGTCAATTTTCAAATGCGGGTTCATCGATTTGCACGAGTAGATTGCATACAAAATCAATACAAAAAGCTGCGATCAGACAATGGATCCGACGCATCCTCGCGCGGGTCTAGAGACGCGCTGCCCCGCGTTTGTTGGTCGTTATAATAGCATACGTTTTCTATAAAGATACGAATCGAAACAACTCACCTGTCGAATAAAACACAAGCGAGATCAGCATGTCTTTCTAGTTGAATTTTGTCACGAAGCACTCTCCATCTAGAAAATGCAACACCGATATTGATCCTCGCTCTTTCTCTCCTCTTGTCCCAAACTCTTCTTGGGTCGTTTGGTTGGCCCGTACGCTTACATTTACATGAGCTGTCCTTGTCGACAGAACCAGCAGCAGACGGTAAACGGTAATTATGTTCCAAAAATAATTAACACAATCCACCATAAAACATGCAAGAAGAAGTAAATAAGGAACTGCTGGTTGCTGGTTTCTACGTCAGTAAAGGCGGTTACAAAGGGTAACTGACGTCATTGACAGGCGACTGCACTGCCCCGTGTCACTGTTTAGAATGGGAATTTTCAAATGATTTACAAGTAGTTGAACACATTAGAGATATTGTTAGTAATCAGCTGGACAAAATATATAACACTAGCCTAGTGGTTTTTGGATATTTTACGGCAAATATCTTACAAATCGTACCTTTAAATTATGATATTTTAATTAATAAGCTAGAACAGTATGGGATTAGAGGGATAGCACTACAGTGGGTTACTAGTTACCAAAACAATTGAAAACAATGTGTGATCATAGGAGATTATCAGTCAAGTTATCAATAAATTGTGGGTGGTTTCCCCACAAGGTTCCATTCTGTGCCCAAAATAGTTTAACACGTATATAAAAGATATTTGTAAAACATCTCAAATATTGAGATTCATTTTGTTTGCAGACATAAATATTTCCGCACTGTGTCAAATTGTTACTTTGGAACTCAAATGTGTTAATAAGTTCAACAATAAATTCAAACAAAATAAGATATCACTAAATCTGAGTAAAAGCAAAATGATGATATTTGGCAACAGTAATTTCAATGTTCAGGAATCAATTCAGATAGAGGGTGTTGTTATAGAGCGGGTGCATGAAATTAAATTCCTTGGAGTTATTATAGATGATAGAATTACTTGGAACTTTAATATTAAATATTTAATCACTAAATATCAATAAATGTTTCAGTAATTGTCAAAGTAAAGCATATTTTAAACATCAAAGCTTGCATATTTTATACTGTTCTTTGAGCTTGCCCCATTTACATTATTGTTCTGTGGTATGGGGTAGTACTTATAAAACCTATAGTAAAGCGGCAAAAATAATTATGCAATTAATTCATAAAGTTGGGTTTTTGGATCATACAAACTCATTATTTTTAAAATCTAAGATCATGAAGTTTTATGACATTGTTCAGTTACAATAAATACAAATGCTATATTGTCACGGCAAGGATCCAAAGAGGCACGGAGATAGAACCAATTGCAGGTAGTCATTTATTTAGGGATAATCCAAAGGGGTAAACAGTCCAGGCAGGGGTCAAAACCAAACATAATCCAAATCCAACATAAACAAGACACGAAGACAAAGCAAGGCAAGGCAAGAGTTGATGGAGCTGAATAATACACGACATTAAACAAGGACTCCGTAACACAGACTAAGACAGACTGGGTATAAATAGACAGAAGGATAATGAGGGAACAGGAGAACGGTGGGGGACAATCAATTACACAACAAGGAGGAAGGTGACCAAATAAGGGAGGAGGAAGTGATCTGGTGACAGACACTGTGAGCAAGGAGGACATCTAGTGGAACCCCAGGGAACAACAACCCAGACACTGTGACAGTACCCCCCCTCTACGGAGTGGCTCCCAGACGCTCCATGACAAGACACAACACAGAGACCAGGAGGGAGGCGGACAGGTGGAGGTTCAGGGGGAGGGACGGAGGGCCAGACTAACTGAGGGGAACAGGCAGAAAAATCAAAAACACAAAACAGAAGTCCATGAAGGGCATAATGTGGCACCCACCAGGGCGGAGCCGAAGACCACCACAGCCATGTGGTCGACGCCAGAACCCTCCAGGGCGAAGCGGAAGACCACCACAACTGTGTGGTCAGGACGAGAGCCCCCCAAGGCGGAGCAAACCTCTGTGCGGCCGGACCAATGGGACTACGAAACTCCGGTAATCCCCTGGTGTCTTTACTGGACTCCAGAAGATCGGTGACTTGACCTGACTCCGGAGGGTCAGCGGTGACTAGCCTTGACTCCGGAGAGTCCACCAGAACCTGACTTGACTCCGGAGAGTCCACCGGAACCTGACTCGACTCTGGAGAGTCCACCGGAACCTGACTCGACTCCGGAGAGTCCATGGGAATCGGACTCGACTCTGGAGAGTTCACGGGAACATGACTCGACTCCGGACTGTCTGTGGAAACCTGAGGCTCCTCGGCTTCGGGCACTGCCTCTGGAACGGCCTCAGACACTGCATTGGGAACGGCCTCGGCATCAGGCACTACCTCGGCCTCTGGAACAGCAATGGGCACCGCCTCGGCATCGGGCACCGCCTCAGCCTCCGGAACAGCATCGGGCACCGCCTCGGCCTCCGGAACAGCATCGGGCACCGCCTCGGCCTCCGGACTAGCATCGGGCACCGCCTCGGCCTCCGGACTAGCATCGGGCACCGCCTCGGCCTCCGGAACAGCATCGGGCACCGCCTCGGCCTCTGGAACAGCCTCGGGCACCACCTCGGCCTCCGGAACAGCATCGGGCACCGCCTCGACCTCCGGAACAGCATCAGGCACCGCATCGGGAATGACCTCGGGCACCACCTCGGCCACGGAACAGCATCGGGCACCATCTTGTACTGTGGTGCTGAACTGACAGTCATCTTGTGCTGTGGCGCTAGGCTCGCGGCCATCTTGGGCTGTGGAGCTAGGCTGACGGCCATCTTGGGCTGTGGCGCTGGGCTGGCAGCCATCTTGGGCCATGACTCTGGACAGGCGGCCATCTTGTGCTGTGGCGCTAGGCTAGCGGCCATCTTGTGTTGTGGCGCAAGGCTGGCGGCCATCTTGGGCTGTGGCGCTAGGCTGGCGGCCATCTTGGGCTGTGGCGCTAGGCTGGCGGCCATCTTGGGCTGTGGCGCTGGGCTGATAGCCATCCTTGGCAGTGGTGCTAATTGTGCCATCTCATCCTGAGACACTTGATCATCCAGCCCATCATTAAAATAGTCCTTAAGGGCCGCATCGTTATAGCCCATGCCCTCGGCCAGGGACCAGAACACCTGAGCCAGGGCACCCACTTCATTGCGCTCTTGGCGGAGGGCGGTCAACCTCCTGGGGAACGGAAAAACGACATACCGCTGGTTCTCGTGTTGACGGAGTCCTTCTGTCACGGCAAGGATCCAAAGAGGCACGGAGATAGAACCAATTGCAGGTAGTCGTTTATTTAGGGATAATCCAAAGGGGTAAACAGTCCAGGCAGGGGTCAAAACCAAACATAACCCAAATCCAACATAAACAAGACACGAAGACAAAGCAAGGCAAGGCAAGGCAAGGCAAGGCAAGGCAAGGCAAGAGTTGACGGACCTGAATAATACACAACATTAAACAAGGACTCCGTAACACAGACTAAGACAGACTGGGTATAAATAGACAGAAGGATAATGAGGGAACAAGAGAACGGTGGGGGACAATCAATTACACAACAAGGAGGAAGGTGACCAAATAAGGGAGGAGGAAGTGATCATGGAGACAGACACCGTGAGCAAGGAGGACATCTAGTGGTACCCCAGGGAACAACAACCCAGACACTGTGACATATATAAAGCAAGACACAAATTTTTACCAAGTCAAATACAAAGAAGGTTCCATGAACTTACTGGTTGTTAAGAATTACGTGATGAATTAAACTTTAGGAAGCAGAAACACAGTACAACTTTGAAAAGTTTTAGGCCTACAGTTAATGGGGTACAATTGTGGAATAATTTGGAGATGGAGATGAAACTATGTCCAAATATCAACCTGTTCAAATATAAATATAAACAATTCTTTTTTTGAAAAGTATAAAGAAGAAGAAATGATTTGTCACTAGGGTATTTCTAACATGATAAGTTATTGTAAGTGTATATAATCCATTATTATTATTTTTTTTTTATATTTTTTTTTTTGTTTGTTTCCTTGTGTTGTTGTTCCTTGTGTTGTAGTACAAAGGAACACTATGTTCCTTTGTACTATTGTGAATTTAGATTTTTTTATTGTATTCATCTTGGGGGTGGGCACTTATAAGCTCTTTTGCTTCGGCCCACTTCTTTTGAGCAGAATGGTTACTGCCTAAATAAATAAATAAATAAAAATAATAAAGGTACCATTCCTCATTGGCTCACTCAAATCCTGAGGGTGTTTAATCATCCCCCTATATAGATCACTGATCACCAGATCAGGCGGTTCTTCTAGATTCAGGAATTCAGGAAGATGCTGAGCTAAGAGCCTTAAAACCACGCTAAGCTTGTGCAGGCTTCGGCCTTGACAATTCATTCATCAAGATCCTCAGATTCAAACTGGTCTTTCTCAACAATTCACGTCAGCAAAGACAAACTGGAGCCCCAAAGTGCATCAGGACTCTTTATCAAACAAGAGAGACTCACAAATATCAAACTTAGTCTTATTAATTGATACATTAAGTATCATATGCATCTTTTACAAAGGTTTGTTTGAACTAAGAAACTGATGTTTCCTTCAGGCTGTAGATCTGCTGAATACCAAATTGTACCATAACTTCATGTCTTAGTTTCTTTTCTTTTTACTGCTTAAGTTTTAACTTTTTTTCCTATGCCAACTGCATGTGTGTGAGTGTGTGTGTGTGTGTGTTAGACTAGTTTAAGTGTTTATGTAGTTAATGAAGTCTTATTTGTATCACACTTGAGGTTGTTCATTGTTTGCTCATAACTGTCCCTAATCATGCAGATTTTAGCTACATGCTCTGAGTAGTATTGTATAGTAAGAAAGTTTTTTGCTTAACCAGGAAATTAACGTTCTTATAATTGATAGACAGTTGACACTAAGAGGTCAAGTAAAAACTTACAGTGGATCTAAATATTTATAACTTATCATAACTAGTTATGATTGATTATTCATATTTCCCCTTTGAGCTGATTCGTAACACAGCAAACAGAGAGATTCGGTCTGTCTGCGGTGACTCTTGTAGCGATTCAAGAGGTTTCATGTTTTCTGACACCTTTAAAAAAAAAGAGAGAGAGAGAGAACAACAACCAAAAAACACGCTGAGCATCTCAGAACAAAATCTCCAGATGCTCTCCTGAGAACCAGACTGAAAAACCTGATCAGCTGTCTGGACTTTTGATGTACCAGCAACAACCTGAACATTTCAGAAACTTTACAAACATCATCTGTTACTGTAAAATTAATGCATGTGCTTCAACCTCATTTACATGAACACAATCCACATGATTGAAACACTTATTTTCAGTGTCCTTCTGCAGTGAGTAGAAGTTCCCTTTGACATAAAAACTTGAAGTATTTCTGTAAAAACACTTCCTTTCTGCATAAATACTGGCCACACAAACAGATGAGGAACACAACACAGTCCACTACAGAGAGAGAAACTAGTGTGCGTTTACTGAAACTGAAGCTGTCTGAATGTGGAAATGAAAATGTAGAAAGGATAAAACTCTGAAAATATGCAGAGAAGAAGAAACAACATTGATGATGTCTAAGAATATGTGAACGTCATATGAGGTAAAGTCAGAACAGATATCACAGATTCAATGTCACAAGAATCCAGTCATATAGCACAGATAAAGATTCAACAAGAGACTCAGAAGACCGAACAGAAAGGATTGTTGATATCTACGTCAGTGCAGAGGCTGTAAGAGACATGAAACATAAGAAAGAGACAGAAGACTTCAACACAGAAGAACCCCGAACACCTCGACACACAGGTAACTGAGATTAAAGGACATTTTCTGATTATTCTCTCTCTTCCAGGTCCTCCAGTATGATCTGACATGCTCCATTTGTTGATGGTGGTTAATGCTTTATTTTTTTTCTGAAAGTGACTGATCGTTTTGCTAGAGAAGACACTTATTTATCAACCAGGGTAATGAAGATTAATTTAAAGCTTCCTAAATATGGATTTTTGAACTTTAGAAAAGGTTTATTTTGAGACCTGTTCACGTTTTCCTCCAAAACCAAAAATGTATCATCGGCTGAAAAAAGAAAATCATATACAGTGAAACTCGGATGAGTAAATAATCAGGAAACCATTTTTGAGTGAACTGTTCCTCTGCATTTACTCACAAACACAAGAACAAAAACCACACTAATAAACGTCTGACAAGCGTTAAAGTTAGTCTACAGTTCACATGTTTCAGAAGATGTGAGTCGTATGATATGAGGAAGTGAAGAGACTAACATCATATCTATCCTCTTCAGGAAGTGATGGTGTGATGATCAGAAGCTCCAGAGCAGCTGCAGTAGTGTTTGTGCTGCTGTGTGTTCTTCTGCTGACTGCACGCATTATACTGTGTGCCACCTTCACTCAAGAGAGACGACAGCTGCAGACTAAGATCACCAACATCACAGAAGAGAGAGACGAGTTAAAATCAGAAAGAAATGATCTTCAGAAGAAGTTTGCGGGTTAGTTTCTTCAGTCTAACTAGTAATTTGATCTAAAGCAGGCTTTAAAGTGGACTGTCCTGGATCTGTTGTGTAGCTAATGCTTGTAATTGACCTTTCTTTAGCTCTTTATGTTTGTAATGATTAATGATAATTTAGAGAAAAAACATTATCTTTTGTGATAATCAATCTTTGGCCTCAGATGAGACACAAACCTGTCAAATACACAGAGTACTTCAGTGTCTAGAGAACACTAATGAGATCAGTTTAAAACACTGTTACAGAAACCTTCCTTTGAGAAACAGGTTTCCTTCTGAAAGTCATTGTCTGTTACAGTATACAACATAAACAGAGCGTACAGATACAGTGAAATTAAGAGATAAACTGTAAAGAGATCTTGCACTCAAAAAGAAAAGACCTGAAAATTGAATATTCAATACAGTATACTGTCAGTTATTGTACAGTAATAATACTATAAACAACTACAATAAAATATACACTACTAGTACAAGTAACATAAATAACCTTTTTAATTGGGTTTAGATTAAAATTTAGTTCAAGTATCCCTAGCCCTAGTAAAAAAAAACAATTTATTAAAAGTATATTTATTTCATATTAAGAATAGTTATCTATTGATATATTTACTGATATATCGCTCTAGACTTACTGATTTAACATTTATATTTCAGCTTTATTTGTAGTGCTACTTGTGCACAGTGCACATCTCTCAATATTAAGCCTACAGTGTGTTTAAATGTCACTGTTGATGGGGATTGTATGATCTCTGAATAATATTTAATGTCTTTAAATGCAAGATATTTCAAGTGTACCTGAAGTATAATTGCTATAGTCCCACTTTAACACAATCAAATAAACTTCAGTGTATCTTTAGTTACACTTCAACACTACTTCTGCACAATTCAAAGGAATTAAGTACAAAGTTAGTTGTTCCAGTTTAGCAGACTTTAAGTTTACCAGTTTAATATACCACAAGTACAAGTGCAGTGTATTTTTATTAAGTACATAAATATGTAAATGTATTTGTAGTATACTTATCATTTTAGTGTATTTATATTTCACTAGGGATGTCTTATCTGTGTTTATAGATGGATGGAAGTGTCATCAATCCAGTCTTTACTTCTTTTCCTCTGAGACGAAGAACTGGAATGAGAGCAGAAGATACTGTAGAGAGAGAGGAACAGATCTGATCATCATCAACAACAGAGAGGAACATGTGAGTGTGTGTGTGTGTGTGTGTGTGTGAGAGAGAGAGAGAGAGAGGGAGTGTGTGTGTGTGTGTGTGTATGAGAGAGAGAGAGTGTGTGCGTGTGTGTGTGTGTGTGTGTGAGAGAAGAGAGAGAGAGTGTGTGTGTGTGTGTGAGAGAGAGAGAGAGAGTGTGTGCGTGTGTGTGTGTGTGTGTGTGAGAGAAGAGAGAGAGAGTGTGTGTGTGTGTGTGAGAGAGAGAGAGAGAGTGTGTGTGTGTGTATGAGAGAGGGAGTCTGTGTGTGTGTGAGAGAGAGAGAGAGTGTGTGTGTGTGTGTGAGAGAGAGAGAGAGAGAGAGAGTGTGTGTGTGAAAGAGAGAGAAAGAGAGAGAGAGAGAGTGAGTGTGTGTGTGTGTGTGTGGTGAGTGTCTGTGAGTGTGTGTGTGTGTGTGTGTGTGTGTGTGTGTGTGTGTGTGTGTGTGTGTGTGTGTGTGTGTGTGTGTGGTGAGTGTCTGTGAGAGTGTGTTTGTGTGTGTGTGAGTGATCGTGGTAAGTTTATAAATTAAAGAGAATGTGCTGAAATCAGTCTGTGCTCGTGTTATAAATCATGTTATTGTTTGACTTCTCAGGATTTTGTGAAGAATATTTGTGGTTCTGATCATTTCTGGATTGGTTTGACTGATGTTGAAGAGGAGGGCAGATGGAAATGGGTTGATGGCAGCAACATCAACATCACCTCTGAGTGAGAAATGACTGAACTGAACTGATTATTATTTAATAACTGATTGTCTCAGTCAGTATCATATCACACAGAAAGCAGCTCTGATCTAACTCTGATCTGTGGATGCAGGTTCTGGAAGTCTGGAGAGCCAAACAATCAGGGAAATGAAGACTGTGCTAACACTCATTCATCAGGATGCTTTGATACTCAATGTGATGATACGGTTAAATGGATCTGTGAGAAGAGTATCCTTAAATAAATGATACATTATAATAAAAATGTACATATATACATCATGAACGGATAAATATGTAAGTAATTTTTTTTTTTTTGAATGGCACATTAATTAGGTTATTCTGTAAAAACAAATAAAAAATAAATAGAACATTTTTTTTAAATCATTTTGTTTAGAATTTTAAAGATCTGAACTAAAATCTGAATGTGAAAAACAACAGCAATGTTTCTACAGACTGAAATAAAATCAGTAATACTCTGATATAATAGAAATATTCATAAAAATAACCAAAATTATCATGATTTTAGGAGTATTACTCAGTACATCAGTAAAGTTTGATTTGAAATGTGACTCTTGCAGCTTTTTTGTAATTACAGTATGACAATAAACATGATTTACTTGTTTTCAAAAACTGGTTTATTTCCTGAACCACGTGAAGATGAATATAAATGGAAAGTTGCATAAACAGCTTCTAATGTTTGACTGAGAATATGAACAACAGTCTGACTGAAGAAATCAGGATATGATCTAACAAGTACATCTTCTTCATAAACACTTTCTAGCATCAGTGTGATCGGTACATCACCAAATATAAGTCATTATCACTATATGAAACAATATACATGTTATTTATTTAAGACATCTTTATGACTGTTTGTTTTATGCTAGTGAAAGCAAAAATTGCTTACACAACAAGCCCAGATTTTACCCCAAAATGACTGACAGTTCCTTTAAAGTCCAGCCTCATTAAAGTGAGTGAATAATGGACTGAAGGAAGAGCATCAGATGCAGTCGCTGCTAAAAACTGTTCATCCGTCTGAACTTCTGATGAAACGACCTGAAGCTCATCAAACATCGAAGGGTTTCAACACCAGATGAACAAGCCCCTGACATCTTTACACACAAACAGACAAACTGTGCTAATGATTGTGTTTTCACATGTTTATTAATGGTCATTGTGTTTTTGAGGAATACCTGAGGGAAGGGAAGGAGTTATTGTGATATAATATATTCATTTGAACCTTGTTTACCTCACCAAGCGTTGTTGAAGATCAATGCAGAGAGAAAATGGAAAAAGGGCTTTGCAAATATTGTCCTGTCCAAACTAAATCAGCTCTCCGTGCCCACCTCCGTCTGTCAGTGGATCAACAGCTTCCTGACAGACAGGCAGCAGCTAGTGAGGCTGGGAAAATACACATCCAGCACCCGTACAATCAGCACCGGAGCTCCCCAGGGCTGCGTTCTCTCCCCACTGCTCTTCTCCCTGTACACCAACGATTGCACATCTAAGGACCCCTCTGTCAAGCTCCTGAAGTTTGCAGATGACACCACACTCATCGGCCTCATTCAGGACGGTGACGAGTCTGCTTACAGACAGGAGGTAAAAGAGCTGGCTGTCTGGTGCAGTCTCAACAACCTGGAGCTTAACACGCTCAAAACAGTGGAGATGATGGTGGACTTCAGGAGAAACCCCCCTGCACTCCCCCCACTCACCATCATAAACAGCACTGTGACTGCAGTGGAGTCATTCAGGTTCCTGGGCACCACTATCTCTCAGGACCTGAAGTGGGACATTCACATTGACTCCATCGTAAAAAAGGCCCAGCAGAGGTTGTACTTCCTCCGCCAGCTGAGGAAGTTTAACCTGCCACAGGAGATGCTGAAACAGTTCTACTCCACCATCATTGAATCCATCCTCTGCACTTCAGTAACTGTCTGGTTCAGCTCAGCTTCTAAATCTGACCTCAGAAGACTACAGAGGGTAGTCCGGACTGCTGAGCCAATCATCGGTTCAAACCTCCCTTCTATTCAAGAACTGTACTTATCCAGAGTGAGAAAAAGAGCTGTCAAAATCACTTTGGACCCCTCACATCCAGCACACTCCCTCTTTGAACTGTTGCCATCTGGTCGACGCTACAGAGCACTGAGCACTAGAACGACCAGACACAGAACCAGTTTCTTCCCTCAGGCAATCCATCTTATGAACAGCTGACAATAATGGCGAACACACTACACTTTATATTTATATACACACACTTTATTTATCTAACACACATACTTAGTATACACTTAAATCTTGCACACAATATATATGTACATACATAACTTCACTTTGTAATATACCTGCCTACAATTGTCATTTGTATATTGTCATTCACTGTCTACATATTTGTATTTTTTATTCTTTTATTATGTGTTTTATGTTCTGTCGCTGTCATTCTGTTGTACTGCGGAGCTTCTGTCACGAAAACAAATTCATCGTATGTGTAAACATACCTGGCAATAAAGCTCATTCTGATTCTGATTCTGATTCTGAGTAACAAAAATGCTTTCTATGTGTTCCCTTTCTAACAAGATTTTAATGATTGACTGTACACTGTTAAAACATTTCAAATTGGTTAAACTTAGAAACGAAAGTTCACCTGCTGCCTTAAAAATGTGAGTTAACTCAACTTACAGATACTCTTTGTTTCAACTCAAGAAGTTAAGTTTTACAATTTATTAAACTAATGGTCATTTGTTGTTTAAACTTGATGCTCTGAGTTAAAACAACTTACTATGTTACATTATCGGTTCAAGAAAACTCAAATCATAATAAATAGACTTGTAACTGGTCTGCTCAAAAATGTAAAAAATTTATTGAAATATTCAAAAATTCAAGTAATGTTGTACAAGCTTTAACATTGGTTTGAGAATACAAATTCTTGTAAGAAAACAGGTTTTAAAAAGCCATTTAAGAACACAAGTGCTACATCCATTTCATCAAAACATCAAAGTTTCTCTAATAATATACAGAACTAGAAGAAAGGTAGATGTAAAATATAACTGAGGGGGAAAGAAAAAGGCATGAATTGTGGAACAATGAGGAGTGGCAGGCCATGTGTAATGATACAAAATAATGGCTCATCAATCACTTTAAAGATTGTAAGTGTTCTCTATATAAACAAGTACATGTAGCTTTCTGACCTTTGAATGATTTGCACAATACATGGTCATTGACTGTGTTGAACAATACTCATGTTGTAAACGCTCACTAAAAGCAATAAGAACACACATGTGAAATTGGTCTATTTACAATAAATTCTCAAAGTATTTTTTTTTATTTTTATATATAAAAGTTTTTCCTTATAGTAAACAATTGACCAACATTCAGCATTGGAGATTCCAGATAAAGCAAAAAAAAAAAAAAAAAAACTTTAGTATTTTGTTAGATTTGTACATGATATTATTGATGACATGTTTAGGCATGATATATAGTATAGTACTTAGATTGACTGACAGTCAAAAAAGCATTTTAGCATAAATTATTACGGATTCTGGGATAAAATAATAATAATAAATATATTGTAATGGTTAAGCTGATTTACTTTTTCCCTACACATACTGCTCTACAATGAATTCAGTATCATCAGTACATTCACAAGATTTAAATATATTTTCTTACATCACACATCTTGATTATCTCAGAAGTCTCCTCTGAAAGGAAGCGTAGAAGGCCAAGTAAGGCAGCTTTTCTTCTGTTCCAATTTGTGTCCTACATACAATTATAAACAATACTGAGTGACTCCAATATATATATATATACATATATATATATATATATATATACAGATGAAAAATAATCACATATCAATAAATCACATGCCATCTTATAATCATTTACGTTATAAGATGGCATGTGATTTATTGATATGTGATTATTGATATTCACATATCAATAAATCACATGCCATCTTATAATCATTTACGTTATAAGATGGCATGTGATTTATTGATATGTGATTATTTTTCATCTGTATATATATACAGATGAAAAATAATCACATATCAATAAATCACATGCCATCTTATAACGTAAATGATTAAAGAGGTCATATATAGAGGTCATGACAAGTAATAAAATCAAGAATAAAGAATGTTTTAAAAATAAGCAAGTTCACAATTACCTTATTGTAAAATGAATGTCCTTCACACAGCTTCTTGAAAACTTTTTAGGGTGACACTTTATATCTTTAGAGTGACAATAACTTTGAAGAGGAATCAACAGCTGTAACGGTGTGGAAAAGCAGTAGCATATCAGTAGAAGCAAAATAGACTAAGCAAATGAAATTGTACAAAAATAATTGCATGGTCTGCATTAAATATGTTGTGTGACTTTAAATATGTTGTGTGACTTGCATTAGTCTGCAAAAAATATACAAGTTAAACAGCAAATGATTTTAATATCAGTAAGGATGTGTTAACTGTACCTCAATGTAACATGAATGTCCTTAAAATCAGCTTCTTGAAAACTCTGCAGGGTGACAACCTTAACCTTATATCTTAGGCTGACAATAACTTTGAAGAGGAAGAGCTGTAAAAAGCAGGTGTGAAAAAGCAGTAGCATATCAGTAGATGCGATACGAAATAAGCATATGACATTATGTTATACAAAAATCAGTAGACAAACAGCTGTCAGTAACGTTTAAAAGTAACTAAAATATATAAACTGAAAACCGAAGTGAAATATTAAGCTATTTTAGCATTTGAGGCTCTAGTAAAATTAGCGAGGGAAAAACCCGTGTCCTTATATTGCGCCAGTCAAGTGCGTCTTCATCTGTGTAACGTTACACCCGGTCAAGCCAGCGCTGCCTGGATTTGAACATTTGTCTAGTTTTTAATTACAGTACAAATGCGTGGCATGGCCAAAAAGCAGAGAAAGACGATTTTTGGAAGCTTAATATATGGCGACACCTTAACGTAACGTACATCCACAAACAGACGTGCACTCGTGCAGCAAAATCCAGGCGACGGTAGGCTTGACCGGGTGTTCACAGACGGTGGCTCAATTGACCAACGGTCTTACACTCGCGGAGCACGGTCAGTGCAATAAATAATAATACCTGCAGACTTCAGCTCGAAGACCAACTAAAATATAAGCACTGTGAACCAAAGTGATATAACTATTTTAGCGTTTGAGGCTCTGGAGCACAGTGAATTAACGAGGGAAAAACTTGTGGTGTCATATTAATTTATCATTACAAATAAAAAAACAAAAACTCACTTTCCTCGCATTCTTTGTGTTTCTCGACACAAATTCGTGTAAGGTCTCCAAGCAGCTGCATTAACTCAAAATGGCGATGACTTCTCTCTGTATTTCGCTTTTCGCGCTCTCCGTGTATCGCCCCTCCCCAACATATAACTTACAGACACGAGTTAAATGAACTTTTACAAGCCAGACAAAACTCAGAAGAAGTCAAGACAACACATTACTTTACGTTTAAATTTTCAATAACTTATAAACTTAAGTTCAGTATCCAAAACTTAAAATGACAATTTAAGTTAAAGAGGAAAAGTAAGTTCATATAACTTATTTGGGCTATGATGTTTTGAGGAGAATGAGGAGATGGGAATCCAAAAGCCTCTGTATATATCTATATAAGGTGTTAATACACAAGGTTACAACAACATTACACAAGTTTTTACTTTTTAATGCCTCCAGATTTCCCAATTCTCACATAATTTTTATTTTAAATGCTTTCACTCTATTTTAATGTGAAATATTGCATTTATTTAATAGTAATTAAATAAAGAGATAAAAAAAATATATATATTAATTCTAATGGAGAAAATAGTTTTCCTGAAGAAAAAAAAGGTACATTTCAAGGCTTTGGTCACTTTTGACTGTGAAGAAGGAAAGTGTGACTCCTAAACGAAGAGGGCCAGAGGGTTAAAACACTTTAGTAGTTACTGCAAATTTATTTATTCACTATTGTGAAGACCCTTGACATTAATTATACTGTTTTATTAATCTCTCTCTCCCTTCATTTTAATGGAAAAAAAATAACTGAAATTATGACCTAAATGAAATATAAAAGGTTTCTGGATATTGGCCCATGTGTTCGAGAAAGAATACTGCCATCTGCAGCTTTGAGAAAAAACTTTATGATCTATAGCTGAAGAAATAAAGTGCAATGACCACATATATCCAGCAGGGATCCACAGGGACACATTAATTTTCAGATCAGTTTAAAGTCAATTTTTCTTCATGTTTCAACTTCTCATAACTTTGATATATATTTTGTGAACATGAATTTAATCATTTAAAAAATATAAAAAAATCAATATTTTTGTCAAAGGTTAGAGTTTGCTGTTGTCTGATATCTTTTGAATTGTCTGCTTTTATAAATTATGTAACATACATTTGCAGAAATGTCTCTCTCTCTTTCTCTATCTCTCTCTCTGTGTGTGTGTGTGTGTGTGTGTCATGTCTACCCCTTCACATTGCTGTGCATTTATGTTTACTGCTTGAATTTGCATTGGACTGAAAAATACTCATCGGGTCAGCACAGTCAGAAAAAAACAGGTGAAGAAGACTTTGTTTGGATAAAGAATTCTATAAAATTACCCGGACTTAAAAAAAAGTGTCCCTCATTGCAAAAATAATAAGCAGCGTCAACCATATTTGAGTTTCCAAACGGTTTTCCTAGAGATAAATGTCTGAGGAAGAAGTGGATACATGCTATTAGACGAGTAGAAGGACAAAAGTTTACGATCATTAGAGGCAGCACATTTGTCTGTAGCTGGCACTTTATCAGTGATGATTACACTGCCACTACTGGTCATAAACGCCTCAGAAAAGGGACGGTTAACTCTTTGATTAAAAACATTCTTCAAAATATTTTCCGTTGTGTTCAGTAGAAGAAAGAAATTCATACAGGTTTAATAGAATTGAGACTGAGTATGACAGATTTTGCATTTTAAAGTGAACTATACCATAAAGAGTATAATAAATGTATTATATCTTAATGTTCCACCTCTTGTATTATATTTTTTCACATCGTATAGTTTAATAGACGGTTAGTATCAGCTGTGCATTGTTGAAATAAAGTAACAATTGTAGTTTCATAAACATTTATTGAAAATCATATCTCAGTGTTAAAACATACATTTATACAAATATAAAATCATCAGAACAATCACATCATAATAGCCTTTGAGACTGCTGAACTCCTTTTCAAACATGTGTTTCTGAACTTTGGGATCCCATAAGACATTGTGTCTGACCGTGGACCACAGTTCATTTCCCGGGTATGGCGAGCTTTCTTCTCATTACTCAATGTCACTGTCAGTCACTTCTGGTTATCATCCCCAGACAAATGGACAAACTGAGCGCAAAATTCAGGATATCAGTCGCTTTTTATGAACTTTCTGCCATCAAAACCAAAACCTGTGGAACCATTACCTCATCTGGGCTGAATACGCCCAAAACTCACTCCGTCACTCATGCACTAACCGTACCCCATTTCAATGTGTCCTAGGTTATCAGCCTCCGCTGTTTCCCTGGTCAGGTGAGCCTTCGGAAGTCCTTGCTGTCAATACCTTGTTCGAAAACAGTGAGAGGGTTTGGGACCAGGCCCATCAGCATCTCCAACAAGCCGTGAATCGTCAACAACTCTTTGCTGATACGCATCGAAGGCCGAACCACATGTACCAACCTGGTCAACTGGTATGGCTATCTACCAGAGATATCTGTCTAAAACAACCCTGCAAAAAGCTCAGCCCTAAGTACATTGAACCTTTCCTCGTGGAACGACAAATGAACCCTGTCACATATCGTCCACGCCTCCCTGCACAATATTGGATACACCCCACGTTTCACGTTTCTCTGCTAAAACCCCTTCACGCTCCTGTCTCTGTTCCCCCCACAGACCCAGTCCCTGACGCCACCCATTGACGCCGAACCCATCTATACGGTACGAGAGATACTGGACTCCCGACGTTGTGGTGGGCGACTGGAGTATCTTGTAGACTGGGAGGACTATGGACCAGAGGAAAGATGTTGGGTACCTTGCCAAGATATCCTCGACCCCAACCTGCTCACAGACTTTCATACTCAGAATCCCGAAAAACCCACTCCACGACCCAGAGGTAGACCCCCGTCGGAGAGTTAGGAAGCTGGAGGGAGGAGTAGTGTCAGGGATCTGGTAAGCCCGGTCCCCACCAATCATCAGCGCTCACAGTCACCTGATTACTAACCAGCCACACCTACCACGCATCACAGAACCAATCAAGGGCACTATAAAAGCACTCACCCGCACCTCAGTTCCCCGTCAAGCCTCCAACAGGAACGACCTCCTCAAAGTTGTCTCCGAGCTCCTGCAAGCCAGACGTAATGTGTACTCACCTTAGTGTTACTGTAACCTTTGCTCTTGTTCTGCTGTTCCCAGGACCGTGGATCACCGTGCAACATCAAGTGATTCGGCGGTCGCTGTAGTCTCCTGTGATTACCCCGAGCTGGTTCTGTCTCTGGCTTATAAAAAGGAAGAGAACTTTAAAGAGCAATCCTTGACTGTGGCTTTGACATCTGTGTTCCAGTCAAACTCACCTGTGTGATTCCCCGCTCCATGTGAATTACATACAAGCCTGCACTAGAAGATCGACGCTTCACCGTGCACTGAGGAACTGAAAACACTGAGCACCTGAAACCTTATTCTAATAAACACAGTTCTGAATTCACCTTTACATCTGTGTCCCGAGTCATACCTGACAGATATAGATTTATCTCTATTACACAAAATTTAATTACTAAAAGTCTCTCTCAGTAATTCAAATAAATGCTATAATGTAAAAAAGTGTAAAGCTCCATGTTGTACATTTAAAATAGTTTTATACGCTGCTTGATTATTGTGGTATGTAAAATATACATTTTCATACATTTGCACCTCAAGTTTCTTAATTTGTGATCTGTAGAATAGGATTTGTGCGCCTGCAATGAAGAATTTGAGAAGGTGTAACTGTTGTGTTGTGTTTGTGGGAGAGATAAAAAGTCTACAGGTTTACAACTCTTAAAACATTTCTCTCTGACTTCAAACTTACTGATACACGTGTGGCTTTTCTCTACAACTACAAACACACTGTCACAGGTGTTCAGTCGTTTTGACTCAAAAATACCTTCAGAAAATCCTCCCCTACACACACACACACACACACACAGACTGATTTACACAAAACCTGACGGTCATAAATACACTGAAACTAATGAGATAATAAACTAAATAACAGGTGAACAGAATGAGTGACTAAACAGACTGAGGTCAAACGACAACTAAAACACAATGAATAAAAAATGTACACAAGTGTTACAGTTACGTCAATATTTGCAAAGCCCTTTTTCCATTTTCTCTCTGCATTGATCTTCAACAACGCTTGGTGCGGTAAACAAGGTTCAAATGAATATATTATATCACAATAACTCCTTCCCTTCCCTCAGGTATTCCTCAAAAACACAATGACCATTAATAAACATGTGAAAACACAATCATTAGCACAGTTTGTCTGTTTATGTGTAAAGACGTCAGGGTCTTGTTCATCTGGTGTTGAAACCCTTCGATGTTTGATGAGCTTCAGGTCGTTTCATCAGAAGTTCAGACGGATGAACAGTTTTCAGCAGCGACTGCATCTGATGCTCTTCCTTCAGTCCATTATTCACTCACTTTAATGAGGCTGGACTTTAAAGGAACTGTCAGTCATTTTGGGGTAAAATCTGGGCTTGTTGTGTAAGCAATTTTTGCTTTCACTAACATAAAACAAACAGTCATAAAGATGTTATAAATAAATAAGATGTAATAGTTTCATATAGTGATAATGAATGACTCTCCTTATATTTGGTGATGCACCGATCATACTGATTCTAGAAAGTGTTTATAAAGAAGAATACTTGTTAGATCATATCCTGATTTCTTCAGTCAGACTATTGTTCATATTCTCAGTCAAACATTAGAAGCTGTTTATGCAACTTTCCATTTATATTCATCTTCACGTGGTTCAGGAAATAAACCAGTTTTTGAAAACAAGTAAATCATGTTTATTGTCATACTGTAATTACAAAAAAGCTGCAAGAGTCACATTTCAAATCAAACTTTACTGATGTACTGAGTAATACTCCTAAAATCATGATCATTTTGGTTAACAATATTGGATCAATGCTGTTTTTATGAATATTTCTATTATATCAGTGTATTACTGATTTTATTTCAGTCTGTAGAAACATCGCTGTTGTTTTTCACATTCAGATTTTAGTTCAGATCTTTAAAATTCAAAAAGTGATTAAAAAGTATGTAAATTTTAATATTACAATGTTTTTTTTCTATTTATTTTTTATTTGTTTTTACAGAATAACCTAATGTGCCATTAAAAAAAAAGTAAAATTACCGACATATTTGTTTGTTCATAATGCATATATGTACATTTTTATTATAATGTATCATTTATTTAAGGATACTCTTCTCACAGATCCATTTAACAGTAACATCACATTGAGTATCATACCATCCTGATGAATGAGTGTTAGCACAGTCTTCATTTCCCTGATTGTTTGGTTCTCCAGACTTCCAGAACCTGCATCCACAGATCAGAGTTAGATCAGAGCTGCTTTCTGTGTGATATGATACTGACTGAGACAATCAGTTATTAAATAATAATCAGTTCAGTTCAGTGATTTCTCACCCAGAGGTGATGTTGATGTTGCTGCCATCAACCCATTTCCATCTGCCCTCCTCTTCAACATCAGTCAAACCAATCCAGAAATGTTCAGAACCACAAATATTCTTCACAAAATCCTGAGAAGAGAAACAATAACATGATTTATAACACGAGCACAGACACATTTCAGCACATCTTTGATTTCAAAACTAAACACCACGATCACTCACTCACACATACACACACACACACACTCTCTCACACACACACACTCTCTCTCTCTCACACACACACACACTCTCACACACACACACACACACACTCTCTCTCTCTCTCTCTCTCTCACACACACACACACACTCACTCACACACACACACACACACACACTCTCTCTCTCTCTCACACACACACACACACACACACACACATACACACACACACTCTCTCTCTCTCTCTCTCACACAAACACACACACACACTCACTCACACACTCTCTCTCTCTCACACACACACACACACACACACATACACACACACACACACTCTCTCTCTCTCACTCACACACACACACACACACACACACTCTCTCTCTCTCTCTCTCTCTCTCTCTCTCTCTCTCACACACACACACACACACACACACACACACATACATTTGAAGGGAAGTCGTGGCCTAATGGTTAGAGGGTTGGACTCCCAATCGAAGGGTTGTTGATTCTAGTCTCGGGCCGGCAGGAATTGTGGGTGGGGGTAGTGCATGAACAGCTCTCTCTCCACCTTCAATACCACGACTTAGGTGCCCTTGAGCAAGGCATCAAACCCCCAACTGCTCCCTAATAAATGCATAAATGGCTGCCCACTGCTCTGGGTGTGTGTTCACAGTGTGTGTGTGTGTTCACTGCTCTGTGTGTGTGCATTTCGGATGGGTTAAATGCAGAGCACAAATTCTGAGTATGGGTCACCATACTTGGCTGAATGTCACTTCACTTTCATATATATATAGACGGTTTCAACGGCAACAACATAAACAAACGTTACTGCGCTTTTGTGGACCTAACCTAACCGGTAGACTTCCAAATAGAATCAATAACAACAGCCAAGTCCCTCTAGAGTAGATATTTTTTGATAACAAACAAAATATGTTTGCTGCGTGGATCAGGCGGACTTAATGAAAATGCTAATTCATTCTTTGCCAGCAGGAGATGTTTTAAAGCATAGACATAAAGCGCGAGAAATAGAGGTTTCCCCAGTAACAGCTGTAAACGAAGCAGAGGTGGTACGCTCATACGCTGCTAACAGGCATATAACATGCAAGTCTTTCTTCAGAAATACAGCGATATAAAAACACCTGTGCCTCGTTTTGATATTTAAACATATAAATGTTAGGAATTATTAAACGTGCAGTACGTAACGTTACTCATGTTTATTCAACGAAGCCTTTTTGAAAATCGATCAGTTTTAAAATTGTGGCGAGTCTCCAAAAATAAATAAATGTATGGGAAACACATCCCACAGCACAACCACCTGAGCCCAACTTCAGTTTACTCATCACCTTGACTTTAACTGTGTTTGTAGAAGGCACTGCAGCCAGACCGATATACACAACACAGACTGGAAGTTAACTTAGGTCCAGGCGCGTGCATCCGATGAAACTGTCTAATATATATATATATATATATATATATATATATCAGTTTGAGACCAAAGGTTTGGACACACCTTCTCATTTAAAGAGTTTTCTTTATTTTCATGACTATGAAAATTGTAGATTCACACTAAAGGCATCAAAACTATGAATTAACACATGTGGAATTATATATGGAATTATATGCATAACAAAAAAGTGTGAAACAACTGAAAATATGTCATATTGTAGGTTCTTCAAAGTAGCCACCTTTTGCTTTGATTACTGCTTTGCACACTCTTGGCATTCTCTTGATGAGTTTCAAGAGGTAGTCACCTGAAATGGTCTTCCAACAGTCTTGAAGGAGTTCCCCGAGAGATGCTTAGCACTTGTTGGCCCTTTTGCCTTCTGTCTGCGGTCCAGCTCACCCCTAAACCATCTGGATTGGGTTCAGGTCCAGTGACTGTGGAGGCCAGGTCATCTGGTGCAGCATCCCATCACCCTCCTTCTTGGTCAAATAGCCCTTGATGCCTTCAGTGTGACTCTACAATTTTCACATTCATGAAAATAAAGAAAACTCTTTGAATGAGAAGGTGTGTCAAAACTTTTGGTCTTTACTGTAAAATATATATTTTACAGTTTTTTTATATATATACACACACACACACACACACACACTTTTGCACATCCTGTCATACCAGTGACTGGGTGTTACTGCAATAGACTTTGCAGCATTAAGGTTAACGATTAATCGATTATTTGATTGTTAATTTAAACGACGATCGATCATGGAAATGATTGAAAATTGACATCCCTACACAGAAGTATAGAAAATTCTACATTGATTTAAACATTTTTTTTGCAAAAAACGACACTGATATCGGATCAGAATTACTGTCTCTTCTCATAGTGACAGCCAATCACATTAGTTTTCTGGTATTGCATGCACTTGATTGGCTTGCGTCTGCGCTTGGGTATTTGCATAAGATGTTCTGACTGGAGGAGGGCTGCATTGGCGCTTGAAAAGTCTTCAACTTCTATTTAGAATTAATTTCTAGAATTAATTTCACCATGCTTGACGTCACTTCATTTAAAAGTAAACGAGAGGCGTTGACGCCCCGTGTGATGGGGCGTTATGTGTCTGGATACCGCTGCACAAATCTTTCAACAACGAGAAATGTAGTTCCTGCACGGACTTACATCCAGGACAGCAGAATGGTCAGGATGACCTGAAACACATAACCAACTGAAATCAATTTAAAAGTATTTAGTCTTGCCTGAGTGATGCTGAAACAACCAGGTTTAGTTTTTCACCCAGGAGAAACTGCTTCCTGTGGAACAGTCTCCATGAAGAATGATCTCTTGATCCTGGATCCTTGCTGCCATCCACGCAGAGATGATTTGGAGGATATGTGGTTGTGTCTAAAGGATAATGAATCAATGTTACAAGAATACTGATAGCAGCACTATTGATCCTGTACCTTATGTAAATGTTACATAAGTCAGGAACCAAATTAGTACCAGTTCTTGAAACCCATCTCTACTTGTAATAGTTGTCTTGTTGCTGCTGCCCAGACTGTCTCTTTCCCTGATGATAAATATATGTGTTCATTTTAAAGCAATAAATAATACATTTAAATTACTAGGTGGTAACAAATATATTTCCTTATAAGGAACTCACTGAATCATGGACTCAACTGGTGGTTGTCAGGCCCTAAGAAAGTGAACAATTTGTTTACTTTTTGTGAAACGAAAGTATCAGATCAATTTGAGAATTAAACTAGCATTAAAAAGCATGCATGTGAAAAACACCATCAACACCAATAATGAACAGATTACAGAATTTACAAGCCTGCCACTTGAGGGAGAAAAGGGGAAATTATTAATCCCACATAACGTTACACTGAACATGATTTCGGCAGCCTCGGTCTAATTAACGTTAACCTTTATATTTAACGTTATATCGGATTATATTCAAGTTCACAGCATGGATAGCATGAGCATCATCAAGCTCGAGCAGCAGGTATTCAAACAAACTAATTAACGTTACTACGGTTAAAAATTTAATTATTAGAAAGTTAATACTGTATAGTTTATAGTGATAAATTTCAAATAATTTAAAACAGGTAAGGTTATATTCGATTTTTACAGTTACCGTTACCTTAGACCACCTCTGAGACTGCTTTTGAGCTAATTAACCAAACAAAGCATTTATTTATTAAATTGAAAGAGAAAACCTACAAAAATACAAAACACTACTCCTCTTTGATGGCATTTACCGTTGTATCAGTTAAAATCTATGAATAAAAGTAGATTTATAGGACTTACCTTTCCTCCGTGTCCGTCTGCTGGAAATTGACCGTTACAAAATGACGGGCACACGCACGTCGCGCACTTCACTCAGAAAGTGACGTGCGCTGCTAGTTTAAGGTTTAAATGTTAATTTGTCCCGTACTCTCTTCCATTAACAAACAGTATCACCATTTGCTAAGTAAATTGTTTATTTTATTGTTCTTAAACTGATGGCATATATATATATATATATATATATATATATATATATATATATATATATATATATATATATATATATATAATTATTTTAACATGCTTGATAAATTTTTTTGTATATTTCCCAAAGAATATGCTGTTCAAATGGTATCTTAAGTATAATAATACATCTAGTGCAATAATATTAAAAGTTATCTGAAGACCAGCTGACCACGTCGCTACAACGTCCCCAATGGGACTAACTAGCGACGTCTTTTGAGTACGTGCCCACGACGTTTCTGGGAAGTTAGCCAAGATTTAAAAAAATGGAACTTTACCACGACGTCCTCACAACGTTGCCATAAAGTAATGTCGCGCTGACCAAATGACGACTAACTGGCAACGTCCTCACAACGTTCTGTGTTTGCTGGGAATGGATTCAAATTTGGTAAATCTCAACTGGTTAACTCTTGGGGGAGTTGTAAAATTAACCTAATTCCAAAAAAGTGGAGTGTTCCTTTAAATTTAAATTGTTTAATGTTTAGAATCAATAGTGGTGTGAAATCTTGTAATTGTATCAGTTTTGTGTTCAGTACGTTTAGAAAATTTCACTTTAATCCTAAAGAATTTGATAACTGTTCTACTGGTAAATACTAGTAGTTTAAATGTTGTATTTAATTTAAGATATATACTGAAATTTATCAACTGAATCATTGCATTTTATTTAGATAACATGTTTACAGAGATGATTTTATTGTTTTTTTTACAGATTTATTAATTATCACAGTTAATTTACAATCTTGAGCACGTCTTGAAAATTTATTGAATGTGTTGGTCGTTATAATTTAGCAAAGGTCTGTTAAATAACAGTGTTTCTCAGTAGAACTATTAGTGCCATCACTTTATTTAAGATGTTTGATTGTAATAATTTAGGAAATATCTGTAAAATAACAGGTATAGAACTATTAGTGCCGTCACTTTATTGAAGGTGTTTGATTGTAATAATTTAGGAAATATCACATTGAAACAGTTTATAAAAAGTCACACTCTGTGGCAAAATATGAAAAAGCCAAAAATAATTAACATGGCATTTAAAATAAAACAATCCACAAATGTAACTATGTTGTGCTCTCTTAATTTTATCAAATCACATCTGTTCATTTTATGATCCTACTACATACCTTTTATTTAGACTAAAACCACTCTAAATTAGCTGCATTGAAAACAGAGGAGGGCAGCTCCCGGTTAGGGCAAGGTTCACATGATAAGAGCACACATTATTTTTACACAGTTTTTATATTTCACACACAGTATTTTCACTTCCTATGCATACAGCACCAGACATGGACAGATTTGAGGCTACTAGCACTTTACAGGACTTTAAGCTTATTGCTGTTAGTGTAGCAGCAAACAACAGCACAGCCTGACCATGCACACATTTTTATCTTAAGTCATATTGAAAAGGTTTCAATTCAGTTGATCTTTGATCTTCTGTTTTAACATGGATTTCTATGGAGATGGGAACACGAGAGCACCCAATCAGAGCTAGAGAGAGAAACTTAACAGCCAGACAACAAACAGGTGACGATCCTGAGTGGAGACAATGAGATGGCAAAATCACAACAGATGTTTTCTTCAGTGCACTACCATATTTTGTGGACTATAAGTTGCACTTTTTTTCATAGTTTGGCTGGTCCTGTTACTTATAGTCAGGTGCGACTTATTTATCAAAATTAATTTGACATGAAGCGAGAGAAATGAACCAAGACAAAACATTACCGTCTACAGCCTCCAGAGGGCGCTCAATGCTGCCAGAGATGCTGCTCAGTTCTCCTGTAGTCTACACTGAAGACATAGAGCGCCCTCTCGCGGCTGTAGACGATAATGTTTTCTCTCGGTTCTAAATAAATGTGACTTATAGTCCGAAAAATACGGTACTTATGTTTTTGATATCAACATTTGTGTGAACAGTTTGATTATATTATGCTGCAGTTCATTATAAAGTTACTGGTCAATGACTGCATTATTTGTTCAGCAATGAACAAAGATAAACAGCATGCAGTGACTTGCAGTAAGTTTTTCTTTGTTTGGACACAATGTCCTGTGTAAGATGACAATAAGTTAAAAAAAGAAAAATAAGTCCAAACTAAGTCTCTGGTGTCTCAATCAGCTCCCTAGTTCAGTAGTCAGCACACTGGTGAGGGAGTCAGTCAGACTGAGAGATAATGGACAAAACTAGTGCACAAATGATTAAAAGGACATAAGGTTCATAACTGTATTATGATTTATATTTGGTATAATGTTTAATAAATGTGCTGTTGGTTTGTAGAAGTCATTATACACGTTCTCGTTGCATTTACACGGTTTTGAGCAGCAGGTGTCGGCAGCGAGCGGCAGTTCGAGTGCTTCGAATCACTGGATGCACAGATCAGAAAAAATCTTACAGAAAATAACTTTCATTAATGTCACTAGAGGAAGCATTGCTGTTTTACATTCAGTAATAATCTACATTTTAAGTTTTTACACATAATTCTTCTAAACAAGTTCTGGCAAATGAATGAAAGTCATTTGAAAATAAAATGCTTTCTCTGTCTGGAGCAGCACTATATCGCTGTAGCACTCGTTCACTAATACTACAATAGTGCATGGTAGTTGAGTGCACTATATCAGCACAGAGTGAACGAATATAAGTGAGAGAGCACTCTGTTGTGCACAATTTCATCATGGATATAAAACCTGCTTTCCTTCATGAGTCACTGTTCATTTGTCACGTTTATTGTATTATCTGACAACAAAGAGAACAAAAACACTTGCTTGTCATGTTAATTTACTTGCTTATTTCTATATTTAAAAGAGTAAAACACTATTGTCCTGAGTCTGGGCCCTGTGTTTCTCTCTCTGTCCACCAGAGGTCGCCATCTCCCGGACTCCATACACCTGTACACCTCATTACACCAATTTCCCCAAACTCCTTTACCTTAACTCTACACAGCTACACACACACACACACACACACACACACAGCTGCCCCCCATCGTCACAGACTATATATTCTCCTCTAACTCACCACTCTGTGTGGGAGAATTAATTGTGATTTTATATTTCAAGTGCTAAGTGTATTTCTAGTTATGAATTTGATGTTGTCGCGCTGTGATCAAGTCTGAACCTGTTTTGTTTTGCCTTGTTGGAATTTTGTTTATTACAGAGAAGTCCTTCCTGCAATTGGACCCATACCCTGATTTTTTCCCACGGGGTTATTCTCTCAGTGTGGTGACAGAATTCAGCCAGCGATCATGGGTCCAGCAGGGAAGTGTCTCGATGTCCACCAGGGAGATCGGAGCATTGAGGATTACGCCAGGGACTTCATGGGACGGCTCGCTTGTTGTCTGTTTCTGGGGAGGCCTAGCCAAGCACTTCAAGTCCCTTATGTTGAGTAAATATAAAACATTTATTTCTGTCACACTGGCTCCCATCAGCTATGTATTTCATAATAAGAATATATCACAGGAATCATTCCCTCAGAAGAAGAACTCCAACATCTGCTGGAATCTGACACTGTTTGGTCATTCAGCAGCCCAGACATTCACTGCACGCTTGTTTTCTGTTTGGTCTGCATTAATGTGCTGCTGGTGTTTCATATGCAAACAGTCAAAGTCCTCAGACCCAGGGATATGATTGGACAAACATTTTAATGGTTGACATAAATACATTTAGACCCTTAACTTAATGATTGCTGTCTGGATGTGAAGAGATTTTCAACCAGCATAAAAATGTTTTTGAACCAAATCACCGTCCCTTCCTTTAATACAAACATAGTTTAATTCTGTATACAAAGTAGGCAGTGGAAGATAATAGTAGCTTGCAGGGAAATTTGCCATTTTTAACAGTTAAATTAATAATAAAAAAGTGTTTATTACACTGTACAATGCTGCGTTGCCTTATAATTTTCTATTTTTCTTTCATTTTCTTTTTTAATTATCCTGCTCAAATAAAAGAGGATGGAGATAAAAAGAGGAGATTGGAAATCCTCCCCTTCACACACACACACACACACAAACACACAGACTGACTTACACAAAACCAGAAGGTCTTAAATACACTGAAACTAATGAGATAATTAAAGCTGCAAGCAGCGATGAACCAGGGCTCATCGCCAGCGAGCTGCTTTAGTAAAAAGATGAAGGGTGAGAAAAATGCATTTAAACTCATAAATATAAGTGGAATATGTCAAAGCCATTTATATGTGTCAATCTTCCTGTTGTCAGCAGGTGGCGCTATCATTATAATGGAATATTGGCCTTCAGATGTGTTCAGGGCAGGACTCTTATCGTTAAGTTTGGGGAAGATTGAACATTTTATGCCTGAGTTACAACAACTTCTCTTGATGTGGCGAGACATCAAACTCCGTCATGGCGCCATGGACATTTAACCTTTAACAAAAACTTAAGATCTCCACAATTTAACATTGCACAGGCCTTTAGACTGACCACATTTGGTGATGTACCGATCACACTGATGCTAGAAAGTGTTTATAAAGAAGAATACTTGTTAGATCATATCCTGATTTCTACAGTCAGACTATTGTTCATATTCTCAGTCAAACATTAGAAGCTGTTTAAGCAACTTTCCATTTATATTCATCTTCACGTGGTTCAGGAAATAAACCAGTTTTTGAAAACAAGTAAATCATGTTTATTGTCATACTGTAATTACAAAAAGCTGCAGGAGTCACATTTCACATCAAACTTTACTGATGTACTGAGTAATACTCCTAAAATCATGATCATTTTGGTTAACAATATTGGATCAATGCTGTTTTTATGAATATTTCTATTATATCAGTGTATTTCTGATTTTATTTCAGTCTGTAGAAACATCACTGTTGTTTTTCCCATTCAGATTTTAGTTCAGATCTTTAAAATTCAAAAAGTGATTAAAAAAAATTATGTAAATTTTAATATTATAAAGTTTTTTTTCTATTTATTTTTTATTTGTTTTTACAGAATAACCTAATTAATGTGCCATTAAAAAAAAAAAAAACAGGTAAAATTACGGACATATTTATATGTTAATGATGCATATACGTACATTTTTTATTATAATGTATCATTTATTTAAGGATACTCTTCTCACAGATCCATTTAACACTACTATCACATTGAGCATCAAACCATCCTGATGAATGAGTGTTAGCACAGTCTTCGTTTCCCTGATTGTTTGGCTCTCCAGACGCCCAGAACCTGCATCAACAGATCAGTGTTAGATCAGAGCTGCTTTCTGTGTGATATGATACTGACTGAGACAATCATTTATTAGATAATAATCAGTTCAGTTCAGTCATTTCTCACTCAGAGGTGATGTTGATGTTGCTGCCATCAACCCATTTCCATCTGCCCTCCTCTTCAACATCAGTCAAACCAATCCAGAAATGATCAGAACCACAAATATTCTTCACAAAATCCTGAGAAGTCAAACAATAACATGATTATAACACGAGCAAAGACACATTTCAGCACATTATCTTTAATTTAAAAAACGAAACACCACACACACACACACACAGACACACACACACACACACACACTCTCTCTATCTCTCTCACACACACACACACACTCTCTCTCTTTCTCTCTCACACACAAACACACACACTCTCTCTCTCTCTCTCTCTCTCTCTCTCTCTATCACACACACACACTTGTTCCTCTCTGTTGTTGATGATGATCAGATCTGCTCCTCTCTCTCTACAGTATCTTCTGCTCTCATTCCAGTTCTTCTTCTCAGAGGAAATGAAGTAAAGACTGGATTGATGACACTTCCATCCATCTATAAACACAAATAAGCAGAGGTGGGTAGAGTACCCAAAAACTTTACTCAAGTAAAAGTAAAAGTAATTCTAGAAATATTTACTCAAGTAAAAGTAAAAGTACTAGTCTTGAATAGTTACTTGAGTAAGAGTGAAAGAGTATCTGATCAAAAAATCTACTCAAGTAGTTAGTTACTTTGGGTCATATATACTGAGTCTATTTTTTTTTTAGATATATAGATAAAATGTATGTAATGTATGTGTGTGTGTATAAATGTATATATTTCATCTGCCTTTACTCCAATTTATGAAATTTATTATAAAACCCTGTCTGTTTACTTAAGTAACAGATATAGGTGTCATGCCATAACATATTTAATACGACTGCCTTTATATTAAATGTGAATTTAACATTGAAAGTTAATGTGATATAAATATTGCTACTAATCTTTCATTGTTCAGAAAGAGAGCAAATAACATTTACATTATTAAAGATCATTTTCACTGACAGTCTAGATTTCAATCACTCTCAGAAACTCCCATTAAAATCACTGAAACTGTTAACACTATGAAATCAATATCTTAATTATAGATTCATACATACATCTGCACTTGTTGTTTCTGACGAGAGAATTCGGCAGAAAGAGGTCTCCAGTCAGTGAGCGAGTGAAGGAAGCACCGGCATTTCAGCGATGACTCATCTGAACGCCTCTGATTGGCCATTGCATACATAAGAATCGTGTGTGATTGGTTATAATGCGCAACTCAGTAAAAACGCATCTATCTCTGGCTCAGCGCCAGCAAGCGATCACAGATCTGAATTTAGCAGCTGATGATATGACTTGCTGAACGTACTCGCACCGGTGTGATTGTATTAAAATTAATAAAATCTTAATCGGATATTTTTTTGTCTTTTGGAAGCTGCATTCAACTTGACTCCCCTCTGTTATAAGCCACACACGTACAACAACTAATGTCACAGTGGCATCGTGTACTTTAATCGAATGTAGCCCAAGTTATTACCTGTTAAGCAGTAGCAGCACACACGGTGTTTATCTAATAAGAATCTCCATCGCAAGCAAATAATAGCCTTTGCAGATTTGCTTTCAATTCAGTGCAGTTCCATATCCACGTTTTCAACGCTGCTGATATTCTTAAACGTTACAACTTTGAGGCCGGTGACACACAGGCTGCGTGGCGTGAGTGCCGCGTGTCTGAAGCGTCCCAGAAGCGTCCCAGAAGCGTGGCGGATTCTGTGTCTTTACACACCAGAAGCGTGCCTGACGCGGCGCTGGCGCGCTGCTGCTGTAGAGGGAGACCGTTGACAGACCAGGCTCATGTCTTCATTACAACAATATATACTTTTTTCTACACACCTACACCTACGCCTACTGATAAAGGACGAAATAGATTATGTTTGACAGGTGCAATATTTGAAAATCGATAATTATTATTATTATTTTTTTATTACATTTATATCTGAATTTATGTCAACCTATAGACTTTCAAATATCAAAATATCAGGAATTCATATGTATTTGTGTACAAAATGACATTTAAACACATTTTCCTATTATATTTAGCCTGGAAAAGCTTCCAACACGCGCGCGTGTCGCGGTAAAAATAGGCGTCGGTTCTATTTCTAGCAAGCAAGCGTTTGCCGCGCGTCTCACGCAGGCGGTCTGTAAGCTCTAACCTGTTAACATGGGAGCCGAATTAAAAACCGACACGCCACGCGGCTGAGACGCTTGCGCCACGCATCCAGTGTGTCACCGGTCTGAGTGAACCGCTTCAGACGCTCAGCGGATGCGGCAGGGAACTGAACGACTCCTTCAAACTGATTCATGAACCAATTAACTCGTTTGCCAATTGATTTGATCAAGCCTTTAAACAGAATTGACTCAAAAGAATGAATCATTCACGAATGGGCATCGCTAATTGCCCAGAGAAAAGTAGACGGCACGTTTGGAATAAACTGAAGCAATTGCATTAGGAGCGTTGCCCACAGTAACGAAGTAAAAGTACAGATTTTTCCCCAAAAATTTACTCAAGTAAGAGTATAAAGTACCCATCTTTAAATATACTCCGAAAAGTCTTAGTTACCCCGAAAAATTACTCAAGTGTATCGAAGTAAATGTAACTCGTTACTACCCACCTCTGTATGTGATGTTGCCAGATTTACTGAAGATGAATGATGCTGCCTTGGGCACAACTAGTCTACCTTCACCTCTGATATGACAATTTCACCTTCCTTTCGGTCAAAATTTTCCATTGTTTGTGTCACAGTGCATGAAACATCTGGGATAATTGTAATTCTTAACTGTGCTGTTGTAGACAAAGTACATCCACCAAATTTCAGAATAGATCTATTAGTCAGTCAGTTACTTGCCAACATGCAACCCATCACCACCCAAGACTGTTAATGAGATGCTGCTTGTCTGGTCTGCAACATCATACGATCACCTCGCCATTCTTTGGTGGCTACAGGTCATGCCTGGTCTAGCTTCAGACAACTGCAAAACCTTTATGGTAACATTCATGATTTATTTAAGAGGTATTTTTGTGTGTGTGTTTATAGATGAATCAATTTACAGATCAACAACTACAACAACATGATCTTACTCGGTCACAAAATACTCATACGTCCAACAATAAATTATCTAAAATGGCTGTAATGTAAGCCAATTACACATACAACACCACACACTATTCTCTATGCCTACCTAATAAAATGGGTGCTCTACAAATTCATTTTCATAGATAATGCATGTCCATGCAAACCAGTTAAAATAACACCATCCAATCCTGCCACATGACAAATGTGACCCTGCAGCACAAAATCTAAAAAAAAATAAAAAAATAAAAAAGTCAAAAGTAGCGTAGCTAGATATTTGTAGCAATATCCAATAATACATGTGTCAACATTTCTCACTTGCCAAAAATAATTTTAAGTTGTATGAGGATATTTTGTAAATATTCTACCATAAATGTATTAAAGCTTAATGTCTGATAACTAATATGCATTGATAATCATTAAACAATGTACTAATCTCAATTTCAGAAAATAAACCGTTGTATGACTGTTGTGGAATACCAATATATAACTACTTTACTCTGCCTTAGCACACCTACCTGCATACTTAACAATACAATATTTAACAAACCATTAAACTCTGCCTGAAGCAACATGCTATCATTTGTGACAACTTACCGTTTGATATACACGGGCCTCTTGGAAACTATGCTGCACTATTTGACAAGTCCTCTCATGATGTTGTGACAATGTGACAAAGTTAAGCTGACACACATCTCAGCAAGAATGCTGTGCTCACAGTTGCATCATTTCACCACTTCTCTGATGTTAGGGTCTACAGGTATTCTAAAAATTCAACAAAACATCATTTACATTATTTTTGTTATGATGGTTTGTCTGAGGAAAAAAACGAATTACATTCATTTAAAAAACATTTACTCATTTCAACATTGTCAAACACCTGTATTTCTCTGCACTCGAAACACATTGTGTTTGAAGATTGAACACCACTACACGACTGTTTCTTTCTGCCTCCTGTATTAATGCTTTTAATCATTTGTGATGATCAGCCCCTTCCAAATTTCAGATACATCATGAATGAATATATCCTTCAATTTCAACCCTTCCCCTCTTCATGATTTTCACAACAGCAATACTCCTGTAAAAAAAAAAAAATTTCAAACAATACATCCTTATATTACAATATACAGTAGGTAGACATCCAAAGTGGGTATTCCTGCCACCTCCAAGTACACCCGGCTGCAGCCTGCAGATGGAGGCGGGGCTGCACCTGGGGTGTGGTTGCATGTGCAGCCCCGCCCCATACCTACTCTGATTGGTTAGATCGTCTTTCACAGACACAAATGATAGGAAATGTGCGTTTAGTTGGTGTAGGACAGAGTATGTGGTTTCAAAGTTAAAAACATTGAGTCAGTTTTACAAAGCCTTCATTATAATGCAGTTGTTTGTTGTTAACTTGACTCACCATGTCTGATTTATTGAATCACGAGGGGTTAGCTGCTTCAAGTTTACTCTTCTTGAACAGCTGAATTCACAAATGAATCATCGGGACATTCTAAAGCACGCTTAATGTGAAAGTACATGGCCTTATGCATTAAAACAGTGTTTTAAGAAGACCAAACTCAGTAAACAATTTAATAAAGCAAATTCTATTCACAGACAAGCAGATATGAGCCCAGTATAAGAACAAAAAGAGTGCTTCTTACGTCCGACGTTACAAGAGCGCTGTCCCAAGTGAAGGTGCTGAATTAGTTGGCATCGATTGCTCAGGAATCGATTTTCCACATCACACGAAGGTGCAATACATTAAGTTATCAGTAGTATATACACCATAAATTAAATTATCAAATGGTGAGTAATATGTTCACACGATATGTTGTGACAGTTAGACGAACAGGGTATCCTTCGCTAATCATCCACCCCTCCTTATCCCATTATGCCACCTGTGCCGCTTCTTGACATGGGTTTAACGACCTATAAAAATTATATAATACACTTTTATATTATTGGTAAGGTACTTGCCAGTTACTTCCGTTTCATGCGATATTGATTGCCATTGGTTAATGTTTTCAATAAAAAGCAACCCATCTACAATGAACAGAGAGAGAGTTAGATAAAGAATATGCTGGGGAAGCAACGTAAAAAAGGGCACCAAGCCTCTCATCAGAGGAACTTGAAGTTTTGCTGGACCTTGCCACCAGGTCAGAGGTCACACCACTATGTTCCACTAACCTGCACATTTATGGCCGCATATCCCTTTCGAGATAAGTAGCCCACGCCTGATCAATCACTGATGAATTGGCTATAGGGATGATTGTGCCATACACCAGGATTTAATCCCAGCATGGCGCAGAAGGGCGACAGTGTGGACTCACCTCCACACCGAGGTGTTGATTAAGCCATAGCCCTCTCTCACGACCTCGATGAAGCTCTCTATTAAAAAAAATAATATAGCGCTGCAAGGGACTTAAAGCAAAAATTCTGCCGCGTTTGCCTGGCAAGAGCAGGTCTGAGAAGGTCCAGCAACTAATGAGCTGTCTTGGCTATATTAAAAAAAATTCACCTCCCATGTCAGGTAAAATGTCAAAAGGGCTTAAGTTTTGCAGAATAAAAAAAAATAAAAATATTGACATGGACTAAATGGCTCCGCGTCCGGTCCGTCTTTGATTCAGTACAAGGACACATTGGAACTGGACACCACCATGCTTCTAGATCTTAGCCTTTTAGAACCAAATTGTTTGCCAGATTTTAATTATCAAAAGTGATTGCCAATTCGCTTTAATTACATTACGCAAAAGCCTAGGGTAGTTACCACCATATTAGTTCTGATACCACAAAGTCAAATTCAGGGAATAGGCCTGTATCCATTGCGAACATAATATTATGAGTCTTAAAATGTCCATAACATAAAATCATTGTTGAGCCACAACATTGTCAACGTACATTAGTTTGACTTGTACTGTGCTGCGCTGATTTCTAAAGACTACTGCACAGTGGCGGAGACTAGCGTCTTGAGCTCAAACAACGGTAAGAGAGAGCTTATGAATGGTCCAGACCAACCTTACGAAAGTGTGACTTACAGAAGATATACTTAGCATACGAACGTGTTGGGAATCGTGCCAAAAGATTAAGAGAGAGGTTAAGGAATAGGTTAAGAACTACTTAGCGATAAGAACATTTTGGGGAACCGGGCCCTGCTCAATAAAAGTTCACAAAATGGGTCTCTGAGAAAATACCAATTTAATATAAATATCGTCCCACTGTGGATTATCCAATTCATTTATTAAATGTAGTGGGTTGTCTGTCTGTTAGCCTAAAGATAAGGTTAAATTTAACAACATTTCATGGACATAGCGAGTTACACGCTAATGTTATTTTTTCTTCTTTTGTGCATTATAAAGAAGGCTTTGTAAAACTGCACAGCTTTTTAACAGCATACTCGTACAACAACTTAGCACACATTTCCTATCAAGTATGTCTATGAAAGATACTCGAACCACTCAAGAGTAGGTATAGGTGCAGCCAGGTGCTTCTCACTGCCACAGCATTAACTGCTAATCAGTCACGAAACTACCACCAGGTGTCGCAAAGGGACGGATTGGAAACTGAATGCAACTTTTAAATGGTGGTTTGTTATATATATATATATATGTGTGTATGTATATATATATATATATATATATATATATATATATATATATATATTACAAACTGCTGTCGGGAATTTAACCCAGCGCCAACTATGGCAAGAAATATAGACTACGCCACCCCGGAAATTGGCCGGGGATACAATGTACCACCAGCACACAGATATGTGGTGGCTGAGACTTTATTCCAAAATCACTATTTAATACATACAAAATGTAATACTTTAATAAGAAATAAAAAGTATAGATATGAATCAAAAACATGAAAGAAAAACACATTTTTCCAACTTCAGAACTGGGGGATTCAAGTTACTTATCCAATGAACCCAGCAAACACTCGTGCTCTCACAACACAGCAATAACACCCACGTTGGGAACACGCAAATCTACAGCTGCACCACCACCACAAAAAGGACACTGGTTAGGACTGGTACCCCAATTCTGAAGGGAAAGAAAACAGAACAAGATAAGAAACAAATACACACATACACAGTCACATATACACGTCAAGGTATTATTTGTCAGAAACACTTATCACTCGCTGCCAGACGGAACCAAAGACACCAGGTTACTGGCAATCCTCACTCACTGGTACTCACAGACTGTGGGCAGCATAACATTTTATGAAGTGTCACAGTATGCATATACAAACAAAATACAATAAAATACAACTTTCTAGGAAGCTGTTCAAAAGGAAATCCTCTGACAGAGAAACAACAGTCAAGTACAATGGTTGTGTCAAACACTTAGTGATTACTGAAGTTTTTGGTCAATAAATATTTGAGGGCAATGCGTCGCTTCTAGCCGGGAATGTGATTGTTCCAGTCGTCCAGGTAATCCCCGTGCACTACAAGGAAGTCGGTCAATTAAATCAGAGTATGCGGTGCAGAAGAGCAGTCAGAGAAGAGAGACAATCCGCCCCGCCCAGAAGCTCTCCGGTGCCGAGGCTCAAACTCATGCAGATACTCGTATTTTCAAATAGATCACCAAAAGCCTGCTGCAACACCTCCTGGCCCCCAGTGTCACTAAAAACACAAAAACGTGTTATATGCAGAAATATAATTAACCGCCTCAGGATCCCCAGCAAACACTTACATGTACACCTATATGAGACATACACATGTGACATACCTGCAGATAATGACTCGCACTGACCAACGCACTCGCTGGCGTACAAATTGGATGTTTGCAGAGATAAACGTTTTATCCGCATCTAAAATCTCTCCTCAGCCACACTGCAAATTAAACGGGTGTCAAATTACCCCTCCCGACAACAGATAGTTATGCTGCCACTGCCACCAGTAGCTCTTACCTGTTGGACATAAACACGGCGCACAAAGAATGACATCACGTCCATGACCCCAAATGACACGCTACCTGGATGTCAAATCACATCCCCTTTTATACAGGTGGAATGTACCACTTTCCCCCTAAAAAATGGTTGGATTTCTCCCAAATTTGAAAATGAGAACCCAATCTTACCTTGCGTTTAGTTTAAACTGTTATTATTATTAGATTGTTTATAGCCAAGCCTGTATTATTTTATACTGCAATTATATTTATCCATTAGACTTATCAGAGCATGAAATAAAACATTTTAATTTAAAAGGACTTGTTGTAAAGTGAAGGGAACTAAAAATATCCTGTTCGTACATTATAACATTAGGCCAGCCGTTATTATTTCTAAATGTAATAAAATGCATATTATATATTACTAATATTTTTGCCCTCTCACAAACTTTTATTAACATGTTTGTATAATATATATATCATGTATATCATGGTATTATATATATTATGGTCTCGTACTCTATCGCATACGTTGTCAGTGTTGTGCGCTTGCTTAGTCCTTTCTTGTGATAAACAGTAAAGTGTGTTCAAGCGCCAGCCAAGAGAGTGTAAAGAAATACCCTTTGTGTGAAGCAGTTAAATCAGCGGGAGTTAAAATCAGATCGTAAGTGTATTTATTTCTTGTCTCATTAGAGTTTAGCGCAGTTGTCGTTGCTAGGAAACACTTGTTTGTTTATTGTTTTGAGACGTGATGCGTTTGGTCTCGTACTCTATCGCATACGTTGTCAGTGTTGTGCGCTTGCTTAGTCCTTTAAACAATAAAGTGTGTTCAGCTGAATTCAATTTCCGTTTTGTCGGGTTTAAAAAAGAATAGTATAACGTGCCAGCCCTCCAGTTAAGCCCTCCTCGTGTGAAGACCGAAGAGTGTAAAGACCATCGACTCTACCATGCGACTCCATCGGGCAGGGACAGCGGCAGGGGATATAAGTATTGTTTTGATTAATCTCTTTTTCTTTCTCCTTGTTTCATTTCTGTTTCAGTTGTTTTTTGTTTATAACCAAATCTTACTATGTATTTCCAGATCCCTACTATCACTACCACTCTAACCACACATCACACAATGTAGGCTGCACAATCTTAACAACCTGCACACTTTGCCTATATCTGCTAATACAATACTTTCTTTTCCTAGTGGTCTCTGGAATTGCCAGTCTGCTGTAAACAAAGGCGATTTCATTACTTCTATTATTAGTCATTCAAAGCTTAATCTCATGGCCCTAACAGAGACCTGGATCAAACCAGAGGACACTGCTACACCTGCAGCACTCTCCAATAATTTCTCATTTTCCCACTCTCCCCGTTTGACTGGAAGAGGTGGAGGTGCTGGTCTGCTCATCTCTAATGATTGGAAATTTAATCCTTTACCATCTTTGGGTATCAACAGCTCCTTTGAATCTCATTCAGTTACTGTTACCTACCCTTTTAAAATACATTTTTTAGTTGTCTATCGACCCCCAGGACCACTGGGTAACTTTTTGGATGAATTAGATGTGTTGCTCTCAACCTTTTCTGAGGATGGTACTCCCTAGTTATGCTTGGAGATTTCAACAGTCATCTAGATAAACCTCTGCTGATTTCCACTCTCTGCTTGCCTCTTTTGATCTCAACCGAGTGTCAACTACTGCTACTCACAAATCAGGCAACCAACTGGACCTTATTTATACACGAAACTGCTCTACTGATCATGTTCTGGTTACTCCACTGCACACGTCAGATCACTTCCTCCTCACTCTTAACCTCAACATGATCCCTGACACATCACTCACAGGTTGACAAAGTTTGGGCAGCAGAAGTGACGAGCATTTATCATGCCGTACATGACTGCAGTAACAAGTTAGCCCCAGTAATCTTTCCAGATTCTGAAATAGCTAAGAAAAAAGCTGTAGAAACTTTGGCTGATATTTTGGGTCAGGTAGTGTCTTAATCTTTTAGGCGGTGGGTTTAAAAATAAATATAGGCAATATATTACAGAAAGCTTGAAATGTATACTTTTAAACAAAAATATTCAAACCAAAATAAATAGGCTACTCTCTGATTATGTAATCCATATAAAATGTGCATGTCTCTCTGGCTTCGTCAACTTCATCTTAGCAGTGACACAGAAAACACCACTTTATTACAATTAAATGTCTCCTTGTTAATTTAGACACAAGCATAATCATTACTTTTACCGGTTATTTGTGGCAAGCCAAGTGTGCGGTCATAACGCTTATTATCCTGTAGGCTAAAGCCTATTTAAGCAATTATATTAATATAAGGGGGCGACGCATTTACTACTTTTAAAAAATGCGGGTCGGGTAAAATATTTTATTTTCATTTTTTTGCGGTCCGAGTTGCGGGTGGGTTAGTTGAAACCATCAGTCGGGTGCAGGTTGTTTATACACTGACCCACGCATCACTGCCAAACATTATATACTGGAATTATATTTATCCATTAGAATTATAATTTAATTATTCGGTTAATAATAAATAAATAAATAAATAAGCTGATTAATCAGTTCAAATGTGTTATTGTGGGTTAGTGTCACGGTTGGTAAACCGTGATCTCAGGGATTTTGCACTTTGTGGTGAAGTCTGTGTTTCGCGCCTGCACTGATTAGTTTGTGGGCGTCTCCTTTAATTGTCATCAGCAGCCGCTGTCACTCATTACTCATCACCTATATATTGGCTTGTCTCACGTCTTGTGTTTGTGAGATCGTTGTTTAATGTCGTTTACCCCGTTTGTTGGCTTTAGTGTTGTCTGCGTTGGATGTCTGTGTTTCCCCAGAACCTCATCCACTCTCTGCACATCCACTCAGCCACGGACACTTACCTTCGGCTCTATTCCCCACAGTTCCTGTGCCATCCTCTCCTGCTGCCTTCTCACCGCCATCATCCAGATTAATCACCTTCTCACCGCCATCATCCGGATTCCTCACCTCCTCACCACCACCTCGGAGTGTCGTCTTCTCAGCCTCATTGTTCCCTTGTGTTTATTTGTTCATCTCATTCCATTAAAACTGTTAACTCACATCTGTTTCCAGACTTTCCTTCACTCCACCGTCACAGTTAGTAACAAATTTACATTATATACTTAGGAACAGAGTGTGGGTTTAATCTAGGCTATGTTGTTAACTACTTACAAGTTGTGGGTATGTTTTTATCCAGTTTTCCCCCCTATTGGATTCTGTTTGCTCTTAAAGCCTTCTTCAAACACCCATGTTCACAAATAATGATTTTCGTAAAAATTATTAATTATCTATTGAGAATGTTATTATGGTCTTATTAAAATAATATGGACCGCGAGAAAAGAATAAAAAGAGTGGGGGGGGGGGGGGTTAGCGAAAGTAGAACAGTTACCTATGATCTATCAGGTTTTGTTGTTGAATAAACACCTATCAAATCTATCAGTCAGAATACACATTATTGAGGTTAACTAACCCTTTTACACAAACTGACTTACACTGTACGTTTATATCTCCTAACCCTACCCATTTTACATAGTATATTTTTAATCTGTAGATTTTGGGGAACTGGATGTCCTCAAAGCCAAATTCCAAGTCATGTAAGATACGCGTGTCAGGTATGTGTGAGGATATTACAGCTGGTGTGACAGTGATCTGTCTTTCTTGAATGATTCGTTCATTTTGAACAAACCTTTAATGTGACTTGGGAGGAACGAGTCGTCTCGGGGGGTGATTCGTTCAGTCGTGCATACTCAATATTCTATAGGTTCTGTTCCGCTAGTAGTAATTCACCTGTGTCAATCAATGCCGTCTGAGCCGGAAAGAGAATCGATTAGTTCATCTCATGGGTCTTTCGGGTCAAGTTGTTCCTTAATCACTTGACAGCCCAATATGTTAAACCAGTGCAGTGTTGAGCCAGAAAGAGAATGGATTAGTTAATCTTTCGGGTCTTTGCTCTTTTGTCACGTGACAACATTGGCTAGAGTAATTAGTTTACAACCTTCCTTACAAATGGGTGGATAGTACTTTTTTATTATTATAATTATTGGTTATACTTTAAATGGTCCATATGAAGGCAGAATCTGTTTGATAATGAGTTTTTTTTTTTTTTTTTTTTTTTTACAGTGGATTCTAATCTTCAAAGAAATTACCTAGTTTATGATTTATGTCGTTTGAGTTCACCCTTCAGATTAGACAATAGAACTGTAGTGTTACTTGTTTAGGATTCAAAATATTATTTGCTTTTAACTTATGTCATTATGTCCTTTTTGAGCAATCTTCTTGTAAGTAAGTAAAATTTATTTGTATAGCACATTTCACAGATAAAAATCACAAAGTGCTTCACAACAATAGTTAGAATACACAACACTTATAAATACATTACAGCACATAATCAAAATAAACAGAAGTACACATAAGGCCAGCCTACAGTCTAGTTAAAAGCCTCTTTAAAAAGAAGTTTTCAACTGGGTTTAAAAAATTTCCACACTATCCAAGCAGCGTATGGAAGGAGGCAAAGCGTTCCACAACCGAGGTGCCACAGCTTGAAACGAACGGTCCCCTCTAGTTTTAAAATGTGTAAGGGGGGCAACTAAAAATCTCTGGCCTGTTGATCTCAGACTACGTGAGGACGTACGCAGCTGTATCAGGTCAGAGATGTATGGGGACGCCTGTCCTTGTAAGGCTCTAAAAGTTAGAACCAAAATTTTAAACTGCATTCTAAATTTCACTGGTAACCAATGAAGAGAAGCTAAACTTGGAGTAATATGTGCCCTTTTACTCGTGTGGGTTAAAAGCCTAGCAGCAGAATTTTGGACATTCTGCAGACGACAAAGATCCTTCTTATTAAGGCAAATAAAAAGACTGTTATAATAGTCTAAACGAGACGAAATAAAAGCATGAATGATCATCTCCAACTCGGCCTTTGACACCAAGGCTCTTATCTTAGAAATGTTCCTTAATTGAAAGAAACAGTTTTTAATAAGTTGATTCGAGTGTTTCTCCAGGGACATGGCCGCATCAAAAACAACACCTAAGCTCCTGAGACTCGGCTGAACAGACGAACCTAAGGCACCGATATGTTGTTTTATCTGAAGGATGCTCTGGGATGCTCTTGGGTTTTCATGAGCTGAATGCCAAAATCATCAGTATTAAAAAAATAAAAGACCTGAAATATTTCAGTTGGTGTGCAATGAATCTAAAATATATGAAAGTTTAATTTTTATCATTACATTATGGAAAATAATGAACTTTATCACAATATGCTAATTTTTTGAGAAGGACCTGTATAGTGGATAGGGAACGGTTTCGGACACAGCAACAGAGAACATGGGGAATGGAATACACAACATGAGTCCAGGGGTGTGACACCTTTTTTTTGTAGTGTTGAAGATGTTAGAGAGGCATCCTGCTCCTCAGAGCCATATGTGCAGATTTGTAGAGGGAGAGGTTATGATCGGACAGTTAACATCAGACCCTACAGAAGTCTGAGCCAAAGGTCCCGAGGCAAGGGCTGTACATTAGACACAGCGCCTAATCATTCTGGTGAGTGGAAGACAGAAAAGGATCCTGACCATTTGCCTCCATCGTTTCCTGCCCAAAAGAAAGCCAGGTGTGCAGCCACCACTGTCAACCTCTGTGGACAACCCGACACCCATTGAGCTTTTCAAAATGTATTTTTCAAAATACTGTGTGCCAACACTAATAAAAAAGCAGCAAGGAATATTGCTGCAGGAAAAAAATTCAAGTGGACTGAAGTCACAGAAGAAGAAATGTGCAAATACATTGGCCTCACCCTATACATGGGCATTCTTAAAGGGTTAGTTCACCCAATAAGCAAAATTATGTCATTAATAATTCACCCTCATGTCGTTTCAAACCCGTAAGACCTCCATTTATCTTCTACACTACACTGCAGTGTTTTGAAATAATTTTTGCTAATTTTGTACCAAAATGTATTTTCGATGCTTCAAGAAATTCTAACGGACCCTCTGATGTCACATAGACTACTTTGATGATGTTTTTCTTACCTTTCTGGACATGGACAGTATACCGTACACACAGCTTCAATGGAGGGACAGAGAGCTGTAAGACTAAATCTAAAATATCTTAAACTGATTTGTGTTTATTTTGTTATTAAAGGTCCCATTATATGAAGCTTTGATTGTGTTTACAGTGTGCAATATAACATGTGTTCATGTTTCGCGTGTAAAAAAAAAACAGTATTTTTCACACAATTCACATATCTGTTTACCATTGTTATCACTGTCATTAAAACGGGCTGATGACTTCCTTGTTCTATAAAGTCCCTCCTTCAGAAATACGTCACGGGTTCTGATTGGGCCAGCGGTTCCTGTGTTGTGATTCAACACCGGCTTAGAGAAGGCTGCCCCCCCTATAACGTGATTTTCCTATAACACACGTGATGGAGATGTACTTATAATCACAGAACGCCTTTACTGATGAGATGCGCATGAAAATCGCATTCATTTTTTTGCACAGCCCTAACATCTAGTTAACAAAGCTAAACAGCGTTGCCCTTTGTGTAATAAGTTACAGAAACTGTTAAACACACCAACTTAAATAATAAAATACACTTACCAGTCGTGGTCCATAAACAACGCCTTCTCCAGACAAAGAGGGAACTGCTCCATCTTTCAAGAATAATGTTTGTGCAAATCCAGCATTAAACTGATTGAGATTGAGGAAGCTGTCCTCACAAAATGTGCTGCACATAGTTTTACATGTGGATTATAATTTTCGAGAACCGAGTTAAACATAAATTGTAACCAAATACAGCGTCCCTGGGAAGCCCAAACAAAGATGGACTCCGAGATGAAAATAACAGCGTTTCGACAACATTACGACAAACACAAAACACAGCTCTTCCTTCTTCTCCGTCGGAGCACAACAAGACCACGTCCCCCTTTTTGTGAATTCATGTGGGCGGAGGTTAGTCAAAAAACTGTTTTAGTGACGTCATTCCTGCAGGAACTAGAGGGATATAGTCCAAACGGGTCGTTTTTTGTAGGCGAATTCTGTTAAATAAAATATCTCGCTTGGCATTGAACTTTGAGCTTTAGAATTTTACATATATTATTTATAGTACATAAAATCAGTGCTTGAAAGAGATCCCATAATAATTTAATACACATTTTCTGTAGTAGCAATACATTTTATTAAATGCTATGATCAATGTTTTATTTTGTCAGAAACTCTCCTGAAGCTCACCTCAGTCTTGTGAGGAATCGATTATATTTGTGATACAAACATCAATTCAGATGTGATCTAAAGTTAATTTCTCATCCTGTTTTATTTATGCACAAAAAATGTAGAAAAATTAATTACATGTACTTTTCACAAACATGATTCATGAAGAACTTTTCAATTGAAGGAACATTGATAGAAATAGTACAAATGATCGATGTGACACTACAATAAAAACACAAATGTTGATAAACACACAAACACTATCTCACACAAACACACACACACACACACACACTTTCTCTCTCTCATAAACATACACACACACACTCTCTCTCTCACACACATACACAAACACACACACACTTGAGCTGTTCAGCTGCAGTATTAATGTCATGAAGAGACTCGATAACATCTCATTGTCACTGATTCATCATGCAGTCTCTTTTGATTCATTAACACAGTTTCACTGATGATCCAGAATCATTTATCAATTCATAACCAACACTAAACCCAGGATAGAGTGGCTGAGTGAATGTGGTCTGGACTGTGTGGATGAGGCTCATTGTGTTTCTGGAGATGCTGTAGAAGGACAGAGTTCCTGCTCTGTGATCCACAAACACTCCTATTCTCCTGCTGGTGGACACCACAGGGAGAACAGTCTCTATGTTATTGTGACTGAATGAGTAACTGGAGCGAGAGCAGAACAAACTCCAGGACTGATCATTAGATCCAAACCAACACTCATCACCCCATCCCTTCCTGCTGATGCTCTTATATGACACTGATATAAACACATTATCTCCACTCCACTCAACCTCCCAGTAACAGCGTCCACACACACTTTCTTTACACAACACCTGAGGCACATCATCAAATCTGTCTGGATGATCAGGATATGACAGTTTCTCCATCAAACATGTCACCTTTCTGTTCTCCTCAGACAGACTCAGTTCCGTGTTTGCTGTGTTTGGATCCAGTGTGAGAAAACAGGCATCTGAACACAAGAACAGGCATTAATAACAACAACTAACACTACATCTGTGTGTGTGTGTTTAAGAGAGAGAGAGAGAGAGAGAGAGAGTGTGTGTGATTTCATACATGTTGTAATGTAGTTTTTGTTTAAGAAATAAAATGAATTTAGAAAGAATACTGTGGTCTTTGGTTAAATTTTCTTGATTTTAAAGTTATTGAATGTTTTATCTCTGATTGAAAGGCCCACAACAGTAAGATCTACTTATACACGGCTTATACATTTATAACTTTTAATAAGGTGAAGTAGGTTTTGGGGAAATACAAATAATTTGTTTTATATATTCACTGAAAGATACATTTAAGCTACAATTATAAATAAATTCAGTGTAATTATAAAGATCAACTGAATGATTTAATAAATTTATAACAAGACTAAACCTTTGTTAAACCAATCACTTGTTTTTGAGTAATATATTTATATTGATTGTTCAATATAAATATATTGAGAGAAAATATGATTATAGACTGATTTCCAAACATCTAGAGTGATGCTCCATGCGCTCTTTGTTTATGTTTCAACTCCAACTGGCCTGCATCTCAATGCAGGAGTCACCTATGTGTGTATTTACAGTTGTAAATATTATAAGCAATCTTTGAAAACCTGTTGAATTTTTCCTTGTAAAGAAATCATTCACTAGTAAGCAGTTAAAATATCCTGATTATCTTTAAAAAGAGGATTTTAATTGCTGGATTATGTTACATTGTCATTAATGTCTTATACACAGTCACGCGAGCTTATGTTTCTTCATTATATTATGTCTATGTTCCTAGGATTTTTATTTGTAATTTTATTTTAGCATATTTTAGCAGGTCATTTTTTTGTAGTTTTTCAATGACAAAATGCAAATAAAATGCAAGTTGCTTGCAAAATAAATTTATGAACTATGTTATTTGATTGTACTGAGTTTGATCACTGTGTAGTGTTCTTGTTTGCCACGGTTCCTGGATCAATACTGGGCTGTGTTCTATTCAGAGGAGAAAATCACTATTGCGCCCTAAATCTTGTAAGACTGTATTCTTGTCACAATTCGGTCAGGCTCTTCACCCAGCTAATCACAGCACACCCCCTCACCTGAGTATTGATTACTCCCATTTTAAAAAAGCAAAATTCTGATGTGAAAAATCTGTCAAATTATCGTCCAATCTCAAATCTATAATTTCTGTCTAAAATCTTGGAGGGTGTGGTTGCAGCTCAATTAAACAAACACTTAATTGAAAATAAACTATCTGAGCCAAAAAAAAGATTTGGGTGTCATATTTGACGCCACACTGTCAATTGAGCCTTTTGTCCAGAATACAGTTAAGACATCATTTTATCACCTCAGAAATATAGCCCGGCTACGTCCTATGTTATCCTTTTTGGTAGCTGAAAAGTTGATTAACTTTTTGCGCATTGACTACTGCAATGGTCTCCTAGCTGTGGTATCTAAATTATCACTGGATAAATTGCAATATCTTCAAAATTCAGCTGCTAGAGTACTTTCTGGGGTCATGTCCAGGGACCATATAACTCCGGTCTTGGAGTCCCTGCACTGGCTACCTGTTAGGTACTGTATTGATTTTAAAATCCTTATGCTGGTATATAAATCTCTACACAATCTGGCACCTGAGTATTTAACTGACTTATTAATCCCCTACACACCACGTCGCAATCTGCGCTCCTCTCAGAGTGGTCTTTTGGTTGTTACAAAGACACGGCTTCATACGTGGGGTGACCGATTCTCTGTCTATGCTCCTAAGCTCTGGAATTCTCTCCCGGCCGACATCAGGGAAGCAAATTCATTAGTGACTTTTAAATCTCTTCTTAAAACATTTTATTTTAAGATTGCTTTTACATGAACTTGATTTTATGCGTTTATTTTATTGTTCTTACATTGTGTTTATTCATTTGCTGTTATGCTTGTCTGTAAAGTGCTTTGAGATAGATGCTTTTAAAGGCGCTATACAAAATAAATATATTATTATTATTATTATTATTATTGATCTCCGGCACTTATTCCCAATTCATTCACCCATCAACCACCAGATTTAAGCACACACCTCAGTCTGCACATTGTCCGATCTCGTTGCTACACAGCGGAATTTCCTATGTCATAGTTAACCTGCATTTACTCCTTTAACTTACCCCTTGACTTACCTCTTCTACAGCTAGATTCTCCTCCCCTCCATGTGACTCCAGCGTGTCTTCAGTGAGCTCCAGTAAACCATCTCCCATAAAGATGAATCAGCTCACTACTAATGCCCAACTTACTGCTGCCCACATCACTCTTCCAGTTATCACCTTCCTCGACTCTGGGTCAGCCCGGAACTTCATATTGGGAGACCAGCTCCAGTTATCGATAACCGCCACAGAAACCGTCTACCAAATAGTAATCAATTATGTCGTGTTTTTTTTTTTTTTTTTAAGTTGTACATGTGGAGAGTGCAGTTTGATGACAACATCGCATGTTGTTTACTTGATGTGCTTACACGCCGATAGCTAAGTGAACAACACAGAGATATTTGAAGCAGTTTTACTCACCGCATGTGGTTCCAACACACGATCGTGACCCTTTTTAGTTGGGACTGCATTATCCTTAAGAAATAAACGATGTGCAAATCCGAAATGCAGGGAACAAACAAAAACACTTGCACAACTCCGTTGATGCTCTGTAAAAATAAACTCCATCCACTGGTCCCTTAATGCTGTTTTTTCTTTTGGTAATCTGTGCAGGGTTGTCTTGCCCTGGCAACCAAAAACACACTTCTTTTGTGACATTTCGCGACGCTCTCGCTCTGATCAGTGAAGTCTGTTGTGCTCTCAGTGCTCTGCTATACAGGAGCGCGCGCTCTTCCGGCAGAAGTGCCTCAGGACCCATATAAGGAAATTCCGCTCCGTCACACAGAGCCATACTCGAAAAAAACTTTCCGAAACTTGTGACAAACCGAAGAGGTTTTTTTGTAACAAAAAATACTCCTTCAAATGTACAACTTAATTTTTGAAACTTTGTCCATGTTTAGCATGGGAATCCAACTCTTTAACAGTGTAAAAAACTCAGTATGCATGAAATAGCATTTCACCCCCCCTTTAATACACTAACTTCTTAGTCCTGGAGGGCTCTACGGCTGATATCATTTTGGGCCATCCCTGGCTGGTACAGCATAATCCAATCACCTCCTGGTCGACGGGTGAAATCCTCCAGTGGGGTGAACAGTGTTTTCCACCATGCTTCCCCAATCGCCCATCTCCGCCGGAACGAGCCCCGGAGGTCCTATCCCTCAATACAACCTCCATTGAAAGTCCCCTTGAGAGACGCTTGGTGGACATACCCTCCAGCTACAAGGAGTTTCATGATGTCTTCGGCCCTCACAAAGCCTCACAACTACCTCCTCACCGTCCCTGAGATTGTGTGATTGATCTGATTCTGGGCGAGTCAGTGCCTTGTGGTAAGATATATCCCCTCTCATTACCGGAACAGAAGGCCATGGAGAAGTATGTGAAGGAAGCCCTTAAACAGGGATACATCATCCCATCTGCATACCCTGCTGCTTTAAGCTTATTATTTCTGGCAAAGAAGGACGGAGGCTTGTGGCCCTGTATCGATTGCACTATTGAGCACTATACCAAATCACTGTTAAATTCCGTTACCCTCTTCCCCTCGTCCCAGCTGCCCTGGAACAACTTCAGGGAGCTACCATATTCTCCTTACTGGATCTTCATAGTACGTATAACTTCATCTGTATCCGAAAAGGAGATGAGTGGAAGACGGCATTCATGACCCCTACTGTCCAATGTACGGGTGCTCTGGGAGTACCTCCACCACTTTGTCATTGGGTACATCGACGACATTGTCATCTACCAGCATGTCATCGCCAGCATGTCCGAGCAGTCCAAGCAAGATTGAGACAATTCCAACTCTTTCTCAATGCCAAAAAATTTACCTTCCACCAGTCTTCATTGCACTTCCTTGGGGATATCTTTTCTGGAAGATTTTTATTAATACGATTTTAATCAATCAAGAATAATCAATGTGAATCTAGCCATTTTTTGTTGCTAGTTATTATTCCATTATAATCCTATAGGTTAAGTATAGAAAGAAATATGCCTAGGGGGCCAAATTTTACAGACCAGAAACATGTGGTCAGACCAGCTGAGAAACATGTGGTCAGACATACAGACATACAGACAGGGCCGTTGTCTATAACAAAGCAGGGGGCCCCTTCTCTCTAGGGAGATATTAAAATTGTAAACATAAAGAAAAGTTTGACTATTTGGAAATGCCCTGTATAGGGTATATAATGAGATGCTACCTGGCATTCAGGAAATCATCTCGCAGAGAACATCTCGGCTTTGTTTCTCTCTGAAATAAATTCTATCTTCTGGAAACAAAACCCAGAGACTGTGTGATTCCTCAGATCCATGGCAGACAAAAATACACTACACTTTGAACATACCACATAGACGAGGGGAAGATTGAGGCTATCACCTCCTGGCCATTACCTTCGGAACTGCAGAGCTTCCTGGGCTTCAGAAACTACAGTACCATAACCAGTCCTATCACCAACCTTCTAAGGAGCAAACCCAAGTCTCTCTCCTGGACCCCGGCTGCCACTGAAGCCTTCGCCAGCCTCAAGAAAGCAAGTGCTCCACCCTTAGTTCATCTGGACTTAGAGCTCCTTTTCATGGTCGAAGTGGATGCCTCGTATTAATGTGGGAGCAGTTCTTTCACAGCGGCAGGGGTTCCCACCTTGACTCCATCCATGTGCCTTAGTCTCTTGGAAGCTTAGCCTGGCGGAGAAGAATTAGGACATTGGAAACAGAGAGCTGCTGTTGATCAAACTGGCCTTAGAGGAATGGCTTTGAGGGAGCGGCTCATCCATTCACTGTACTAACCGATCACAGGAACTCTCAGTACCTCAGAGAAGCAAAGCACCTAAATCCCCGCCAAGCTAGATGACCGTTATTCTTTACTAGGTTTCACTTCACCATCTCCTTTAGACTGGTCCCCAAAACATCAAAGCTGACGCCCTGTCCCATATCTTTGCTTAAGAAGAAAATATGGATGAGCCAGAAACTATCATACCCACTCACCTTATTTCCAGTCCTATCCAGTGGACATCCCCGCCAGTCGCCACTGAAGCCCCTCCTGCCACTCCACCGGGCTGCCCCCTGGGACGCCGGTATGTCCCATGGATGCAACGCACTCCTCTTATTCACACAACGCAGAGATCATTAGGCACTGGCCATACCGGGGCTGACGCAACTCTCTCACTGCTCAAAGATCACTTCTGGTGGCCCAACATGGCAAGAGACATGAGGAGGCTCATTTAAGGTCGCCCTGAATGTTCCATTTCGAAGAGTCCCCGTCATCTTCCACCTGGCAAGGTACATCCATTACCCATTCCCAACCGTCCCTGGTAACACCTAGGAGTGGACTTTACAACGGACCTACCTCGCTCTGATGGTAACACCTGTATCCTGGTAATAGTCGATACATTCTCTCAATTCTGCTGCCTCATTCCCCTCAAGGGACTACCCACTGCCCTGTAAACAGCAGAGCTGCTATTCAATTAAGTCTTTTGTCAATTTTGCCTCCCTGAGGACAATTTTGGACCCAGTTCCAGTGCACACTCGGTTACCAGCCCCATTCCTTTCCCCGGTCAGGAGACCCTTCCGACATTCCTGCAGTCGATTAGTGGTTCCGGCAGAGTGAGAGAGTCTGGGACGAGGCTCATCATCACCTCCAACGGGCAGTGCGCAGGCAGAAGATGACAGCCGACCTTCACTGAGCACCTACTCCCAACTACCAACCCGTGCAAAAGGTCTGGCTGTCCAACTGAGACATTAGGCTGTGGCTGCCTTGTAGGAAACTTAGTCCAAGATTCATTGGCCCCTTTACCATCCAGGAAAAGATCGATCCTGTCACATACAAGCTCCAACTCCCACAATACAGAATACACCCCAGATTCCATGTCTCTTTGTTGAAACCTTTTCATCCTCCTGTCTCCACAGAACTTGACTGGACAGAGGAACCCCCTCTCCCCTCCCTTCTAGAAGAAGGTTCCATCTACAAGGTCAAAGAGATTCTGGAATCCCAGCAGCGTGGTGGCAGACTGGAATACCTAGTAGACTGGGAAGGATATGGCCCTGAAGAACGCTCCTGGGTCCCTAAAGACGACATCCTTGATCCCACACTCCTAGAAGAATTCTAAACAGAACACCACGTCAGGGTGTTAGGCCCTCAGGAGCGGGCCCTCGAGAAGGGGGTACTGTCACAAATCGGTCAGGCTCTTCACCCAGCCAATCACAGCACACCCCCTCACCTGAGTATTGATCACCGGCACCTTTTCACAATTCATTCGCCCATCAACCACCACATTTAAGCACACACCTCAGTCTGCACATTGTCCGATCTCGTGGCTACACTCGTAGTTACCACTTCTCCAGTGAGATTCTTCTCTTCTCCGTATGACTACAGCTTGTCTCCAGTGAGCTCATCATCCAAACCTTCCTCTCCTACATCTTCACTGAGGTGTGTGCATCCATTCAGCCACCCTGCTCACCCCATTCTCTTTAAGAAGATTACTATTGTCAGTCTATCTCTCAAATACCCATATCTAACCCATCTAAGGATTCACTTATCTGCATCTCTCCATCTGCCAAGCTCATTACCCGTTTCAATAAAACTCCAATAAAAATCACTAATCTTCTGTTCCTGAGTCTGTTTGTTACAATTCTCCACAACAGCAGCCTTGGAAAGTGTATGGCTCAGAAGTCATTGTCATTAGGGACACACCTTTGAAGGCAACATCAGTTTGTATCATCGTGATTGTCACACTTTTTTTCCCATCGGGGTGCCCTCGGTAGGCATCACTGCGGAGTTTGGGATGCAGTGCAGGTGTCAGTCCGGCTCAAAGCAATATATATATATATATATATATATATATATATATAGTGGGGCTCGAAAGTTTGGGCACCCTTTGCAGAATCTGTGAAAATGCGAGTAATTTAAAAAAAATTGAGAGAGATCATACTAAATGCATGTTATATTTTATTTAGTACTGTCCTGAGTAAGATATTGTACATAAAAGATATTAACATTTAGTCCACAAGACAATGCCTGAAATTATTAAAATAACCCCACTCAAGTTTGGGAACCCTTGGTTCTTAATACGGTGTTCTGTTACCTGATGATCCTCGACTGTCTTTCTGTTTTGTGATGGTTGTGCATGAGTCCCTTGTTTGTTCTGACCAGTTAAACTGAGAACTGTTCTTCGGAAAAATCTTTAACGTCCTGCAGATTCTTCAGTTTTCCAGCATCATTGCATATTTGAACGCTTTCAAGTAGTGACTTTATGATTTTGAGATACATCTTATCACACTGAGGATATATGAGGGACTCAAACACAATTACTAAAAAAGGTTCAAACGTTCACTGATGTTCCAGAAGGAAACAAGATGCATTAAGAGCTGGGGGGTGAAAACTGTTGAACATGATGAAGATGGCCAAATTTGTCTTATTTTGTTGAAATATATATTTTTTTCCATTTAGAAGACACTTGTATGTTTCCCGGTACACAAATAAGTACAATTTACCTTGATCTTCAAATTCCAAAAGTTTTCACCCTCCCAGCTCTTAATGCATCTTGTTTCCTTCTGGAGCATCAGTGAATGTTTGAATCTTTTTAAATAGTTGCGTTTATTCCCTCAAATGTCCTCAGTCTGAAAAAAATGCATCTCAAAAGTCACTGCTGGAAAGGGTTCAAATATTCAAAGATGCTGGAAAACTGAAGAATCTGCAGGACGTTAAAGATTTTTCTGAAGAACTGTGCTCAGTTTAACTGTTCAGAACACACAAGGGACTCATGCACAACCATCACAAAACAGAAAGACAGTCGAGGATCATCAGGTAAAAGAACACAGTACTAAGAACCAAGGGTTTCCAAACCTTTGTGGGGGTTATTTTAATAATTTCAGCATTTTTTTGTCTTGTGGACTAAATTTTAATATCTTTTATGTACTATATCTTATTCAGGACAGTTCTTAATAAAAAATAACATGCATTTAGTATGATCTCTCTTATTTTTGGAAAATTACTCATATTTTCACAGATTCTGCAAGGGGTGCCCAAACTTTCAAGCCCCACTGTATATATATATGTGTGTGTGTGTGTGTGTGTGTGTATAAAATATACAGTTGTGGGTGGTTGTTCTGCACGCTTGGTAAACAAACTACAGCTAGTCCAAAATGCAGCAGCAAGAGTTCTTACTAGAACCAGGAAGTATGACCATATTAGCCTGGTCCTGTCCACACTGCACTGGCTCCCTATCAAACATCGTATAGATTTTAAAATATTGCTTATTACTTATAAAGCCCTGAATGGTTTAGCACCTCAGTATTTGAATGAGCTCCTTTAACAATATACTCCTCTACGTCCGCTACGTTCTCAAAACTCAGGCAATTTGATAATACCTAGAATATCAAAATCAACTGCGGGCGGCAGATCCTTTTCCTATTTGGCGCCTAAACTCTGGAATAACCTACCTAACATTGTTCGGGAGGCAGACACACTCTTGCAGTTTAAATCTAGATTAAAGACCCATCTCTTTAACCTGGCTTACACATAACATACTAATATGCTTTTAATATCCAAATCCGTTAAAGGATTTTTAGGCTGCATTAATTAGGTAAACTGGAACCGGAACACTTCACATAACACCGTACTTTCTACATCATTAGAAGAATGGCATCTACGCTAATATTTGTCTGTTTCTCTCTTGTTCCGAGGTCACCGTGGCCACCAGATCCAGTCTGTATCCAGATCAGATGGTCACTGCAGTCGCCCGGATCCAGTACGTATCCAGACCAGATGGTGGATCAGCACCTAGAAAGGACCTCTACTGCCCTGAAAGACAGCGGAGACCAGGACAACTAGAGCCCCAGATACAGATGCCCTGTAAAGACCTTGTCTCAGAGGAGCACCAGGACAAGACCACAGGAAACAGATGATTCTTCTGCACAATCTGACTTTGCTGCAGCCTGGAATTGAACTACTGGTTTCGTCTGGTCAGAGGAGAACTGGCCCCCCAACTGAGCCTGGTTTCTCCCAAGGTTTTTTTCTCCATTCTGTAACTGATGGAGTTTCGGTTCCTTGCCGCTGTCGCCTCTGGCTTGCTTAGTTGGGGTCACTTCATCTACAGCGATATCATTGACTTGATTGCAAATTAAAACAGACACTATTTCAACTGAACAGAGATGAAATAACTGAATTCAATGATGAACTGCCTTTAACTATCATTTTGCATTATTGAAACACTGTTTTCCAAATCAATGTTGTTCAGTGCTTTGGCGCAATGTATTTTGTTTAAAGCACTATATAAATAAAGGTGATTGATTGATTGATTGAGTTGTTTTTCTTTTGTTAAGTTTGCTGAACAAGTACTGGGATCAAAATAAGGTCCTTGTAATCAGAGAATCTTCTATGTCTTTGTCAAAATATTTATTATAATTAATAAATAAATGGAGGCACTCAATGTGAAATCCAAATACGTAATTTTCATAAGCAATGATTTCTGCTCGATTGAGGACACATTTCCCATGAGACAGACCCATCCTCCACTCTTCCATGCAAATTAACAAAGTAAAGATAAGATCAAGTCTTCTTCTGAAACTGCATAATAACTAAGTCACACTTTTTTTCATAGTTTGGCTGGTCCTTCGACTTATAGTCAGGTGCGACTTATTTATCAAAATTGATTTGACATGAACCAAGAGAAAACATTACCGTCTACAGCCGTGAGAGGGTGCTCTATGCTGCTCAGTGCTCCTGTAGTCTACCAAAGAAAGCATAGAGCGCCCCCTCGCGGGTGTAGATGGTAATGTTTTCTCTTGGTTCTTGGTTATTAATAAATGCCACTTATACTTAAGATGCGACTTATAGTCTGAAAAATACGGTACCTGTAATAACTATTTAAGTTAGTAAGACATATATTTAGTGACTATTGTATTCCTTTGAGGGTTTTATTCAGTTTTCTGAACAAAAAAAACAGTTTACTGTATAGTGAAAATTTTGAATCTACAATTTAATAAAAATAACCAAGTTAGAGGTGGAACTATATGAACTGTACTAGATTTAATATTTTTAAAGTATGTTAAGTTCCAAAGATGAAAAAAAGTGTCATGAAAAGAGTCAATGTGAGTCTAGTTCTATATTTTAATTCTACAATAGTTCTATTTTATGGACAGAAAAATTTAATTATTGACTTAAAATGTCCAATATGCTGTAGCTCAGAAACCATGAAATCCTAAACTAACAGTGTTGTGATTAACAAAATATCTTTTAATGTTTCTGTAATGGTTGTTAGCTCTTGAATCCCAGTAAAATATTAATGTTGTTGTTATCCATAAATTTCCATAAATTATTCATAATTGTTTTTAATTTGCTGTTTTATAAAAAGGACAGAAAAAATAGTAAAGCACTTAATTAAATTTTTGTTTATTCAGATGCCCAATTAATCAATAAATACAGTCTAATAAATATCTTAAGCACTGTATGTGCTTTACATGTATTAGATCTATGTTACGATCAGAGACCCAGTGAAACGCAGGAGACGAGAGATCCAATCGCAGTATGGGTTTAATGAGTAATCCAAAGAGAAATCAACAAGCAGGGATCAAAACCATAAATCCATCCAACAAATAAACAAACAGGAAAGGAACAGGAACTCGGAAGACGAGGAAACTGAGTAACGGAAAGAAAGGACTCCATGCAGACAAACAGAAAAGGACTGGTTAAAATAGGGAGGATAATGACTAACAAGTGAAGACACCTGAGTGCAATTAACAGGAGTGCAATTACTGTGATGAAGGGACAAGGCTTTGTAAGAGCAAGCAAGCAACTTTATTTATATAGCACATTTTTAAACAACAGACGCTGCCCCAAAGTGCTTTACAAAATTAATAAAATTAAAATCATACAATAAAATAAACATACTTATTCAAAAGCTAAAGAAAACAAATACGTTTTTAAATAGGACTTAAAAGTTGTTACCGATGGAGCTGACCTCACATGGAATGGGAGACTATTCCAGAGTTTGGGACCTACTACAGAAAAAGCTCGATCTCCTTTTGATTTTAGACTACAACGAGGGACCTTTAAAAGCCGTTGATCGGTAGACCTAAGGACTCTAGAAGGAGAATAAGGAACAATAAGATCACTGATGTACTGGGGTGCAAGGCCTGACAGCGCCTTGTAGACAAACAAGAGAATTTTAAAATCAATCCTGAATTTGACCGGAAGCCAATGTAAGGATTGTAGTACAGGAGTAATATGGTCTCTCTTTCTCACCCCCATTAACAGCCTTGCTGCTGCATTCTGCACTAACTGCAAGCGGGCAAGCAAAGTCTGGGGAAGACCAATATATAGAGAATTACAATAGTCAAGCTTAGATGTGATAAAGGAGTGAACCACAATTTCCAAATCCTTACTGGATAAAAAATGCTTTACTTTAGCAATTGATCTCAGGTTAAAAAAGCTACCTTTAACAACGGCACCAATCTGTTTCTTAAAGTTAAGTGATGAGTCCATAATAACCCCTAAACTCTTTACATGATTCGCAGTCTTTAGGGATAAGGATCCTAAATGATCAGGAAAGGCAGGTGAGACGGGAGAGCCTACAATCAAAACCTCAGTTTTACTCTCATTTAATTGGAGAAAGTTGCTAGATAGCCAGAGTTTAATGTCACTGTAACATTCCTGTGCTTTGTTCAGTGAACAGGTTTTATCTAAGCTCACAGGAAGGTAAAACTGGAGATCGTCTGCATAACAGTGATATGAAATACTATACTTCCGAAAAATAGCGCTTAGAGGAAGCATGTAAAGAGAAAACAGCAACGGTCCCAAAATCGACCCCTGAGGGACACCACAAACTAAAGGGGCCAATGTGGAAGAGAAGTCTCCCAAATTCACAGCAACTGTCCTGTCTCTTAAATATGATGCAAACCACTGTAGAGCTATACCCTGGACACCAACCCAACACTCCAGCCGATTGAGAAGAATTTCATGGTCTATCGTATCGAAGGCAGCACTCAGATCCAATAAAACCAGAACAACATGTGATCCGGAGTCCAACGATAATAAAATATCATTAGTGACCTTGAGCAGTGCAGATTCTGTGCTATGACAGGTCCTAAAGCCCGACTGGAATGTATCTAAAATATCATAAGTATTCAGATATGAATATAGCTGCGAATAGACCACTTTCTCTAAAATCTTGGAAATAAAAGGCAATTTAGAAATTGGCCTAAAGTTGTTATGGACTGTATGATCCAAATTAGGTTTTTTTAACAAGGGATGAAGAATTGCATGTTTGAAACTTTTAGGTACTACTCCACTCATCAAAGAGCTGTTAATTATAGCTGTTAGGCTAGAACTCACAGTAGAGAAAACATCTTTAAAAAGATGAGTAGGTAGAACATCCAGTCTGCAACTACCTCCGTTCATTTTACAGACAATATCTGCTAACTGCGCTGAGGAAACCGGTTCAAAGTTTGAAAAAATATTAGACAGCGCAGGATTAATTGATGAACAGGATTGTAAAGGTACAATTTCACTTCTGATCTTCTCAATTTTTTGAGTAAAAAACAATAAAAATTCTTCACAAGTTTCTTGTGTGGCATCTCTCATGACATTCCTTGGGGGGTTTAAAATGGAATCAATTGTGTTAAACAGTACTTTTGGCCGGTTTGCATTATCTGAAATTACCTTAGAGAAAAATTTCATTTTTTCCTCCTTTACTACTTTCTGATAGTTAGCCAAAGAATTTTTTAACATTTCAGATGAAATTTGAAGTTTATCTCTCTTCCACTTGCGTTCAGCTTTTCTACATTCTTTTCTAAAAGTGCGTGTTACATTATTTAGCCAAGGTTGAGAGATTCCCTTGTGTTTCTTTAGTTTAAGAGGGGCAACACAATCTAAAGCAAAAGTGCAAGACTTAGTAAAAACCTCAACCTGCACCTCAATGTCCTCTCCATCGATTTTGTCTGTAACATGAGATAAATAAAATTCTGAAAAAAGGTTTGCAGTTGTAGAATTGATGGACCTAGCATAATGTAAAGGCTGAGAAGAGATTGGATAGATATAAGAACAAACAGCATCGAATACCACTGAATAATGGTCAGAAATACCTACATCTGAAACCTCCAGATTTGATACTGAAATACCAAATGATAACACAAGATCTAATGTGTGACCTTTCATATGAGTAGAACCAAAAACATGTTGTGTTAAATTAAAAGTCTCAATAAGAGAAAGAAATTCATTAACCAATGGCATTGATGGGCAGCATAAATGGACATTAAAATCCCCAAAGACCAGATCAGAAAATTGCTGGATGAAATCCTTATTCCATTTGGGCGGTCTATATACCAAAGCACAGAAAAAAGAATCCAGAGTATCAATCTTTAGTAGCTGTACCTCGAAACTCGAATAGATTTGTGTGGATAGTAGTCTGCATTTAAAAGTGTTACGGAAAACAGTGGCAACCCCACCTCCTCGTCCTGCGGTCCGAGGAGAGTTCAAAGAGTCACAGCCTGGTGGTGTCAACTCACCCAAAGCCATCTGATCACCAGGATTCAACCAAGTCTCAGTAATAAAGAAAAAGTCAAGCGAACATGACATCATAAAATCATTCAAAATAAAGGCCTTGTTGGATATAGATCGTGCATTTAAGAGACCCATTTTTATGGAGGTGATTTCAGTCTTTTCCAACGGGACACTGGCAGTGTATTTTAACACGCTAAGATTGTTTACATTAACACCGCGTTTTACATCATTTAGATCATTCAGTTGATGACGACGAGAAGACCAGATGACTGGAACATGACTGTCAGAAGAAGCCATCTGAAAACTGCTATAACAGCGACGTGATCCACGATGCACATACCGTGGTCGACGCGTAATTCCCAGGGCAGCACATTGATTATAAACTCCGACTGGCAGGCGGTACGAGGATTTTAAACGTAGCAAGTCGGATGATGAATAGTATAAAGCCATATCGAAGATAAAACAATGGTCTGAGTATGCAGGCAGACAGAGAAAATCTGATTGAAATTGACGATGATCAGCAGGGAGAGTCAAACACATCAAGAAAAACAAAAGGGATAACATTTACATTTTCCGCTCGCAATCCAGAGTTAATAGTGGACATTCAATCCTACCATGGACGAACAAAACACAGGAATCAGGTGGTATCACCCTGGTGTGCGTCCTTTCGTGAAGATCTTGACAAGAACGGCAGAGAAGTCAGTTGCATAGTTTCCAAACCATGAACAGACGACAAGAACCAGTTGAGATAAGCCTGTTTCGCGTCTTTCGCAGGAAACAGCAGAATAAACAGAACGGATGTGAGTTTAGTCTCCAAACCTGTGAGGACAGTCCTTTTTCAAATCCTTTTAAATTCGTTAAAATAGTTTAAAAATTTGCAGGAAAAAAAAAAAAAAAAAACTTTTTAAAACTTTTAAAAAAGTCTAAAAATGCCGGAGAGCAGCGGCCGATACACACGCCAGCGTTCACTCAGACCGGAAGCCAGTGACACTGCCTACGGTGAGGTGCCTATGGGGAAGTGAGACCACTAGTGGAAACTCAGGGAAACAGAGACCAGGCAGCGTGACAATCTCCAGTCATAATAAAGAGAAAAAAACTAAATTGGGCATCTGCATTAAAAACTAAATAAACTGCTCTGATATATATTTTTATTTGATTACTGTGACTAAAGAGCTACACATACTGCTGGATTAATCATTACAGAGACATCAAAAAAGATTTTTGTCATCACCAATAGTGTTAATTTAGGGACGCTGTGGCGTAAAAATACTGCTGTGGCTAAATATACTATTTAGTTTAAGTTATAGTTGAAGTTAATCGTGTGTTTTCCTGAGTAACAGTCATTACAGCACAGCTGGCCTGTGTCACAATGCTGGGAATCCAAAGAAATAAAGATGTGCAGAGCATCGCATTGCTTGTAAAACTGATAAACCAGGACTTCAAAAGCGATTCATTAGCAAATATAAAGACAAGATATTTCAGTATTTCTACAAAAATATGTCATCCCTGCAATACTCTATTATATAATTCTATAATATATAACACTGATAATGTTGTTCTTATGGATCTGCAACCACATAGTTTTACGACTTTAAATTGTATTTTAAAGTATATACAGTGCAGTATATTTCTGAATTGCAACCTGACTACTGAATATTTTCAGAGCTATTAAAGGGACAGTTCAGCCAAAAATGAGAATGCTGTCATTAAATACTCACACTTATGTGGTTTCAATCTCGTAAAACCTTCGTTCATCTTCACCCTCCACAGTCAGCAAGGGAACTACTACGGTCAAGGTACAGAAACATAGTAAAGACATCCAACCCTCTATTTCAATGATGTGCAACGCACCTGTATTTGACGTACTGTGAACTCTAGTGTGAAGCCACAGGACTCACCATCTCTTTGTCTCTAACACACAGAGAGAGTGCGAGAGAGAGAGATGAGTGAATTGACGCATTATATGTAAGCAATATTCTTTGTTGTATTTTCCTGTAAAAATAATGGAGTTCCTTTGGATTGTTTTAAGAACTGCTGTGTTCTCCTGTAGTATCCGGTAGTGGGTGGAGCTAATGTGCAAAAGACAATCTCATTGGCTTGCGCTCACCTATTTTGAAAATGCTAAGGCTTTGAATTTTCGAATTATGCCTTTATTGTGTGACCAAAAATGTAGAATTATCAGTTTCAGTTGTTTGATCACATTTGTACATTATGCGCACATATCCATTGGAAACAGCACAGATGGTCACAGTGCTATCCGGCGGGAGCAGCAGGCCACTGGCATATTTTTGCTCATTTTGATTTTTTTCACGTCAATACTGAAACGCGTAAACTACAAAGCCTATTTTACCTAATGAATAAGAGTTAAGCTTGAAATGGGCAACATCACGACTATATATATGTTTGGATTTGTCCCGAATGAGAGCCCAATCTTACCTTATGTTTTGCTTTAAATTATTATTTACTTGTTTTTGTTTGTTTGTAGCCAAGCCTATATGATTATAAACTGCCATTATATTTATCTATTAGATTTATATATTATTAATTCTTGTTCTGTTCTGATAAATTTGTTAAATGTATAGGATTTGTTGTAAAGTGAAGGGAACGTCTAAGTTATGTATGTAATTCATGTATGTTTTTATTTGTATAGCGCTTTTTATGATACAAATCATTGCAAAGCAACTTTACAGAAAATTTAGTTTCTACAATATTTAGCTTATGTATGTGATCAAGTGGTGATCAGTTTATGTGCAAATTACAGGAATTTTCTGAAAAATGTATACAAGACAGTCAACACTATTAACAGCAATTATAATGTGATTGCATATTAAGTAGCAATATTTGTTAGTTCTGTATGTTGTTTCGGGGGTTAGCATCATCTGGGGTCCTCTGATGGGTTGGCATTATCTCTTCTCAGGTGTTCTGGATCCAGACTGGAGCTTGTGTAAATCCTAGTTAGCATGGGGTGTAAATCCTGTGGCAAAACAGAGAAACAAACAGCGACATCATTAGTGAATTAGCAAGTCTGTAAAAATGCCCATGTTTTGTGCAGTTTATGGCTGCTCCAATCATTCAAACTGTGAAAAAGGAAAGGTTTTTTGCAGAGTTTCAAAGATTGTTGTTCATAAAGGTGAGAAATGTAAAAAGCCCGCAGAAAAATGACGTAAAAAGTTGTTTTTAAACGTACGTCTGCGGTCGGGAGGAGCAGAGTCTGCAAATGCCCATGTCTACAGCGACCACTTTGTGGGAGGTATGTTAGCTAACTAACTTTTTTTGTGACTGTGTTTATATATCTATAGGTTGTTGTTAAATGCTAATTTACTTAGTAATGATTATTAAGTTTGGACTTCATCGTGACTTTTTAGGCTGCCCTAGCGCTTTGGTTGACGTAGAGTCGGTAGACTGGGCTCTGAGAGTCAACCTCGGTTACCAAAAAACTAAGCCCAAATCATAGGCATCTCTGCAACGAGAGCAGAGGATGAAGCTCAAGGCAGACAAACAAAGAAGGTCGGAATGAGCAGAGGCTATGTTGAATCTCCAACAGGCAGCTAAGAGTGTGGATCTAATGCAGACAGCTGAGATCTCCGAACCGTAGCAGTCAGCTGACAACTCACAGTCAAAGGACATCAGTGGCAATGGAACATTAAATGATCAAGGTAAATTATTGTTCTAAGATGTGTAACAAGCATTATTATTTAAATGTTATAAATGTGATTGTCAGAAAATCATCCTGTGTAACTGTTTGTGAAAAGGTTGTCAAAAAGTTAACTTCACATAAATGCACATAATTCATATTCATGAATTTCAGGTGAAACTCGAGAGATTAGGATATTGTGCAAAAGTTCATTTAATTCAGTAATTCAACTTAAAAGGTGAAACTAATATATAGATTCATGCAAAGTGAGATCTTTCATGTTGATATCTGTTATAATTGAGATGATTATGGCTTATGAAACCCCAAATTCAAAATTTGAATATTGTAAAAAAAGTTGAATTGCTGAAATAAATTAACTTTTGCACAATATTGTAATTTTGAGTTTCATCTTAGTTTTGATGAAGCTGAGACTAAATCTCCCACTGAAGTATTTAGATTTTAAGTTCAAGATCTCTCTGCCCACTGCGTCTAGAGTTTGGCATTAAGTAATTGACATACTTCATGAAAGGTTAGAATTTCAAATAGACAGTTATTTTTTATCCGCTTAGAAAATCGCCACGTTTTATTTTGTGCCACCATACATACGCGTGTAACTACTCATGTAACGGTCTTTAAATAGGGAAAACAAGGACGTGTTTGGTGGCTTCTAAATTCTTCACTGTTTGGTTACTAAAGAATGAATGGGGCTAGGCTTAATGCTAACACATTCACAACGCCCTGGGTGAAGATGAAGTGCACACAAATTGAAAGACAGGAACGTTTTAATTTGTCTAAGTTAAGATTCGTTTTCCTTTAACAAAGATAATTTCTGCCTTTTTGCTCAGTTTCGGACTTGAGACTTAACTCGTACTCGAGATATAGGGAATTTACTACAACAGAGATTGTAATGTTACCTTAATCTCGCAGATGCCAGTTCCGTGACAGTCACAAGCGACAACCCCATCAGGGGAGGACCCCATGTATGGCCACTTGGGGTTCAGCCAGAGACCACTGCCCATATAGGAGAAGCCTGCATGCTCCTGAACCATCAGCTTCTCATATGCTCCTCTGGCTTGTGCTTCATGTTTGCATCCATAACTGTACAAAGTACACATGCAACACATGAAACATAAATTATTACTTTGTATTGCACGTGTAGAGCAAGTTCAGTGATTTAAATGCTATTAACCTAACCCAATATTTAGTTCTAATCCTGCATAACGCTAGTCGTATAACCCTATAACTAATGTTGATCTTTCAGGGCTGGTCTGTCTCTGGTGTTCTGTATTCAAGAACAGTTTTAGGAAGCACACAAGATTTTGGGATGAATTCTTTGTGGTAAGGCTCCCTAGCCATCAGTGCTGCACTCCTTGGACAGTTTTTGCTCAATGTCTCAAAAAACTAGCATATGTTTCTGACCCTCTCTTCACTCTTGGGCATGGAAGTGATAAGTTAACACAAAGACGATCATTAACTCCACATTTCTGTGGTCCATAACATATCTATATGCAGTTTAAATCTGCCGTTTATCCGATGGCTGTGAGGAAAACAGGTGAGGCTATCATCACAGGATTGAGTATTTATGTGGGTCTTTGTTGTCTTAACTCCTCTTTGCCCAACAGGGAAATTGTGACTGACCACAATGTCACAAGCTACACAGATTTATGCAGAATATAGAATAGAAATACTTTAATAATCCCTGACATTAGGTATGATGAAATATAATGAAAATCCCCTCATAGAGGGGAAAATTCTGTCATCATTTACTCACTCTCATGTAGTTACAAACCCACATAAATTTCTTTGTTCTTATGAACACTAAGAAAAGATTTTAGAGAAATGTTTGTAATTAAACCATTCGTGTACCCTATTTACTTCCATAGCAGGATAAAGGAATACTCTGTAAGTAAATGGGGTCCACAAATGGTTTCGTTTTTTGGGTGAACTATCCCTTTAATTTATTAACATCATAATTTAGCCTACTATCAAAAAGTGTCACAAGATAACATTCTCTGTCCAACATTTGGTTTGCTGTGAACATGTCACCTTACCTTTTTTACATGTGATGGCATCAGCCACTTGCACTTCTCTGTTGTGCAGGAAGCTGAATCTTGCATCTTTACCCCAACTTCAATGGAAAAAAGAACTGCCTCTACATGAGAACACGATTCTGATAGTCTGTGAACAGAATACAATATGACATTTTTTAAACATCAAATGCAATCGGCAAGTGGCAAAGTGTCATATAAAGCACATTTTGATGATGTGCATATAGCCTACTTGTACTAATATGGATGGAGTAGCACTTTACATTAATCAATATGTTTATTCCTTAAAGCTCTTCCCTAGTTCTGAAGTACACAGTATGCTAGCAGTACAGTATGTGTGTGTGTGTCTCATTGTGTAAACATCCTAGCTAACATAAATTACTTACACTGCCATGCAATTGCAATGAGCTGCAATGACTTCTCCATCCTCCTTCACAATAATCCAGGTCTTCAGAAGTGTTTCGCTTGACCTCTGAGAGTCTTTTACCTTGAAACATTAAAGACTGTCAGACTAACGCCATCGTTAAGATGTGCTGCGTTACTGCTAGCATCTTAGCACATAAAACAATATAAAAACAAAGACTCACTCTGGCGAAGACCAAACGATGATCATCGTGGAGCCGTTGGACACAGAGGTTGTGGACCCACCCATTGACAAAAAAGTTGTATGCCTCCAGACTTTTAAAGGCCTTAATTTGCTGTCTGGTGTAGTACGATGTCTGAAGGACCTCAACTGTCTGTAAATCTTTCAGCTTTACTAAAAAACTTACTCATCTTCATAAAGTCATTACTATTAAATGTTGATGGAATATTAAAATCAGGTGGCGTCTGGTTATTCATTAATCTAGCCACTGTGCTAAATAAAAACCTTGGATTGTTTTGGTTATTTTCTATGAGTTTGATCTAAACATGCACATCTGTGCCGGGATTTGTGTGAAACAGAAGCAGTTTAATGTGAAGTTCAAAATGAAGTTTGTAGCAATGTTACTTTGTATTACATAGAAATAATGGAGCATTTTTTGTTTGGAACTCCTATTCTTTTCAATGTAGATTGTCTTTTTACAAACTTTAAAATGCTTTAAAAATGTGTTGAAGTTAGTTTAATACTTTGAAATGTGCTAAAAATGCTAAAATGGGCGCGAGTTTGATCCCCACAATGACTAAAAACTGGTTGTCTGTGGCAGAACCCAGATATACGCCATACCTGAAAGGTTCCCACAGGTAAACACTATGTCAGGTGTATAACTTTTGTAGTGAAATATTTGTAATCTTAAGTGAGGCAAACAGGCTTTTTAGTTTTTCCACATAATTTCTTTTTTAGGTCATAGGAAAGGGTGGTCCCCATTATGTATCTATTCTGACAGGTGACCCCCACGATGCAGTGTGTGTGCGCATGTGTATGTGTCTGTGTGTTTGTGTGTGAGTGAGAGAGAGAGAGAGAGAGAGAGTGAGTGTGTGTGTGTGTGTTTAGACATACATTTCTGTAGTCCAGGTGTAATCCTGGATTCTCCTCCAAGATCCACACTAGAAAACACACACAGATTCACATTCAGTAAGTGAACAAATTGATGTTACTATGCAGTTACTATAAAAGGTATTCAAGGTGGTTTCTAGGGAGTTGCTATGTGGTTGGTAACTGATGAAGTACGTGTTTTGGTTGCTTTGCGGTTGATAACATGTTCAGGGTGGTTTCTAGGGTTTTGCTATAAGGTTGCTAAGGTACAAAACATGGTTGCTAAGGTGTTGCTGTGTACATGGGGTGGTTGCTAGTATGGCTGTGTATCACCAGTCACAATATGATATGTACCCCGTCCACTCTTGACTGTAGATGGAGAAAACAGTTGATCTCTGCATTATGTAGCGCCTCCAGAACTGTATAGAATCAGTAATGGTGTAGGTTTCACGTTAACATTGGGCACTCTTGACCAGTACAATATACTAATTGTTTGCATCTTGTTTTCAAGCCCATGGATAATAATGTTCTCATTCTAATATATTAATATTGTAATGTCTTCATTGTTTTATATTGATAAAATCATCTTTACATTGCTGATAAGTGGTTATTGCACAAATGTTCTAAACTAATACTCAGTCTTCACTCCAGCTCACATGCACATATTCAGTCACTCATACAGATCGAGCAACATAGAAACTTCGGAAGCGATACAGGTGTTTTGTAATTGGATGTAAAAAACATATGAGTCTTCATTTTCTTCTGACATCAGAGCCACTGAGGAGGCAGTGGATTAGTTTAATTTTTGATGGTAACACCACCGAATACACACACACACACACACAGACACACACCAAAACGAAAGAGTGAGGTGAGAAGTAGCTCATTATCATTTAAAGAAACTTGGCTAGCAGGGAACAGAGATGTTTTGACAAGGTAAAAGTATGTTGTTTTACACCACCATTAAAAAAATTTAACCAAAGTAGGATTTCATGTATGTAGTATGTAGTACAAAAGAATCATACTAACTTGTGGAAAATGGGCATACGATATTCACTTTAAAGTTAGTGCTTTTTTGTTCCTTCATTTACAAGTTGTTAATGTTTGTTACATAATTTATCATTTTGAATATGTTTGTTTCTACCTTTTATGGAAGCTCTAGGGAGGAGGCTGCTATTTTTATAATTTTAATTGTTTGCTCTTGTATTTTGGCCAGGGGTTAACGTACTGTTTGGTTGTCAATTTGTTTTGTCTGAGCAGATTAGTTAAGATTTAACTCCATAGACTAGAGTTCTTTAAATTCTAAATATTGTTGCATCCTCTTAAAACTCGTAGACTCATATGGATATAACCAGGGACACTGAAAAGTTTAAACAATAAAACCGAAAACCTCTTCCTACTTGACATACTTGAATTTATAAAGTGAGCAGTTTGGGTCCTCCAGTTTTTCCTCCAGCTTGACTCCTGAATCTCCCAGGTGATTATAGCTTAGATCCAGCTCTCTCAAGCATATGGGGTTTGAAGTCAGAGCTGAGGACACATAACAACATCCCTCCCCTGTCACCATACAGCCAGACAATCTGGCAATACAAAAACATACAGAAATAGTCCATGTCATCATTTTTGTCAAATATTTAATATTCACAGAGACAGAACAGACTTTGTTAATATGTGCAGTTAGTTTGTTTGGGTACTGAAAATCTGAATATTCCATTTTAAAGATGACTGAGCAATGTGCTGAGGAGGCAGAATCATAGAAACATATTCTATGCACACAAGCCTCATTCTAATTAAAGGGGTCATATGATGCAATTTCAAGTTTTCCTTTCTCTTTTGGAGTGTTACAAGCTGTTCATGCATAGACAAGATCCCTAATGTTACAAAGACCAAATTCTCAAATCCAAAGAGATATTCTTTCAAAAAGACTGGTTGTAGAAACCAAAATACTGTATGTTTTATGCAAAGATAATTGGTTTAATTTTGTGTATTTCTATGTGTTATTTAAGCTGACCCCATCTAATGGCTCAGGTGGAGATGCAAGGCCTCTGAGATAAAAGACCTGAGGGTGTGGCTATACAGGAAGTGACAGTCTTTGACCTCTCGTCTGATCCATGTGTTGACTCAAGCGACAATCTACTTTATATCTTTGCAATCCTTTACTCTATCAAGGTTTTGTTCAATTGCGATAAATGTTTCCTCAAGTTTGGACCAATCAACTATGTGGACAATGGATTTGTAAAGACTGTGAGTGTCAAGCCTTTATTTGTTCAGCCACCAAAGTGGATATCTGACCACTCAACTGGTCATCAGCATTCCAAAACGCCTCGTAGAAACATGCACCACATGTCTAAATCACTGTTTGGGAAGATTTGCATAACGCCGCCCAAATGTTTATGTAAAGAAAGAAGGTGTAACTTTTATTTTCACTGTAGTATTGTTGCTGCCGCCACTATGCTGTGGAGACAATGTGTGTTTCGTTGTGAATGCGAAGCTACTTTGTTTGGTCTTCCAAAAGAGAACACAACTAGAAATCAGTGGTTAACCCTCTGAAGTCAATTAATGCTTATATGCGTTATGAGGCATTTTCTCCTGATAACCCTGAAAATAACTTAAATTACACTTTCAGTTTTGATCGAACAGATAAGAGAAATACTTAAATCGAATCTGTAAAGGGTCTACTTTTTTTGCATACAGACATAATAACAACAAAACTTTGTGCACTTATACAATAAAGATAACAAACAAGGTGTGCTGTCTGCAGCCTTTGTCTGCGCTGATCTTCATTTAGACACGCGTCATTAAAACAAAGTGTAACTCAGTGAATACGCAATGAAGAAACATGAGAGAGATATCTATAGAAAGCCTGAAATGTCTGCTTATAAACTAAACAAGTGCTGCTGAAAACAAATATTCCGTGATAAAGCAATCCATATGAACACAACGTGATTTCCGTTTTTCACATCTCCCTTCATTATCTTCTAATGCGACCACGTCCCCACGCTGAACGCGCTATTCAGATTCTACTGTTTCACTGAACCAGACTGTTCTTCAAGTTTTTTTATTTTACTGTTTGCTTCGCGATGAGAGGAATAAGACATAATTCACCCCAAAAAGATGTGATGTGGTTGAGGATTTGAGATTTGGATTTCCTCAGAAAAAAGAATGAAGCACTTTATTCAGCACAGAACATAAACATGAGTAAGTCTCTTTTTACTTATTTATATACTTGCACTAGTTTTCACATAACGTGTAAACATTTTAATAGTTAGACATTTTCCAAAGACTTTTTCCAAACTATAATTCCTGACTAAATGTATAATCAAGTGAAACATTATGAAGTTTCAATAACTATATACAATACTATACCACTCAAAAGCTTGTAACACAATGCTGTTCTTTCAATTTGTCCCTGCTAAAAAAACTGAAAACATATTCCCAGCTCTTTTCAACATTAATAATAACAATAATAATAATAATGATAATAATAATGATAATAACAATAAATGTTTTTTTTTTGTAGAAAATAAGATTGTTCAAAGGATTTCTGAAGGATTGTGTGACTGGAGTAATGATGCAAAAAATTGAAAGTTTGAAAAATTTAAATCAATATAATGTTTTCTGTGAGTGAGTAAACACGATGATTTTCACATAATTTAGAAAGAAAAATTCTAGGCTACAAGCTCCAGTTCTCAAAAGTCCCAGGAACCAATGTTCTGTATGTGTTTTATTGCCTTATTCAAGTGATTTAACATTTTTAGTTTTACACTAACCACGCATAACATTTTTTTTTTCTCTCAAAAACACAATCATGTACATACTGCTGCTCACATATTATTATAGCACAGTTTGTGCAGATCACAGTGAGATTAGACTTTAGCCATTTAGATGTGTATAAGAAACTAAAATAAGCATAATTGTCAGGGCATGACAAAACTTCTCCAAGGCCCCAAAAATACCCTTAGACTCCAGAGGGTTAAGTTGTATTTACAACACTGTTCCGGAACAATTCAACCCAAATATTCAGATGTGTGCAGTGCATTTTATGGAGGACTGTTTCCTGAACCTACAGACTAGCCTACAATGTGTCTGTGTTCAAAGGCTGTTTCTATGAAGTTTGGCAATTCCAACTTTGCAAGGATGTATGTTCATGATTGTGTTTTTGAGAATACAACATTTATGTGTGGTTAGTGAAAACAAAAATTTTGAAGTCACTGAAATAAGGTCATAAAACACCTAGAGGACATTTGTTCAGAAAACTGCCCAACATGGACCTTGTAGCCTAGAATTTTTGCTTCAAAATTATGTGAAAATCATCTTGTTTACTCGCTCATAGAAAACAATAGATTGGTTTTATATATATATATATATATATATATATTTTTTTTTTATATATATATATACTAATAATTATATATTACAAATTATTCCGAATTTGGAATATATTTTAAGAATACTATTCCCATCAACTGGTCAAAATGCACAACACGCTTTATGCTGCTTGAAAGACCCGTGTGCTGCTCTGATGTAAACAGCATGCATGAGAAGCACTTGGGGGAACACATGAGAGGTGCACTGAATGAAAGTACATTCACTCTCTGACAGCAGATGGCACTAAACTGCAGAAAAAGCAGCATTTACTCTGGAAACACCCATAAATAAAGCAGCTGCAACTGTGTCATTTAATAAGATAACATGAACTAACAGTTGTATTTTTTCTTTAACAAAGATTAATAACTTCTGTAGCAAATATAGATATTGCTCATTGTGATTGTTAATGCATTAGGTTATCTAATGAAGTATTATTGTAAAGTGATACCTATGGGTCTTTATAGTTCTTTAATCTGCGTAAAGTTTTTAACTTTATACGTTTTCTGTATTGCTTAATTCTATTTAAATATTCAGTTATTTTTGTTATAAAAAAGTTATTTAACCTGTTATACTGTATTATGACCACTTTTTTAAAACTAAATTGCAATACCATGATAATACCGTATACCGTAATAAAAGCATGAGCAATTTATCGCAACAGGAAAATTTGATACCGACATATCCCTAATACACACATAATAACATTCCTTATAAGCTTTCCATTGAAAAACAGTGATCTGTCCTCGATGCTTGAGGCTTAGTCCTTTTTAATGATATATAGTTTGTATTGATGAAATTTGTCCCATTTCATTTAATCTATTCGTAAATATTGACGTATGCAAACAAAGAGAGTTAGTGTTTCGACGTCCAGATACAGGTTAACAGGTTAAAATAGATTTGATATGTAGTTAATGTTGCTGTTTACTCATTTCAAACTACTATTTCACAATACTATGTGCATTTTCAGTGGTTGGCAGGGGTTAGGTTTCTGTTATGATTGCATTTGCTGGAGTCAAATCATTCATACAGACATAGAAATAGTAGCGTGGAAGACGGGATTATTGATGGGAGGCTGGTGTGGGTTGTTAAGTAACACCCTTTTCATATACTCACCAGAGCCTTGTTAATTCTTTAACACATACAATCACACTGGTGTGATTAGCTCTTTCAGTATGTCATGTCATCAACTGCTGAATTTAAATCTACTTTTGCGCTTTGGCTGGTGCAGAGCCAGATTGGACATGCTGAGTGCTTGTCATATTATCATAAATATTCAGTGTTTTCAACAATATAATGTTTATTTTAGGTTACAGACATAAATACACACAAGTACTAGCAATACCATACATGTACAGTTTGTAAAATACACACTAATGTCTATGGAAACGGCAATGTGTCACACAGATCTATTGTGGCTGTGTTGTGTCACATGACAAGCATGATGCGTTGCCATGGATACAAAGGTGATACATTCTAAGATAATGGTCACTAAAAAAAAACTTACTGGGGGCTAAGCTAGTATATTTTAAACTCATGTGCAAAACGGTTAATTTTTGACCCTAACTAAGATGTTAAGGATCTGCACCAACTGCTAAATAGTGTTGCTAGCTTGTTCAGTTCTGTCAGAAGCTATATTTAGAAATGCAGCAGTTTTGCAGTTTTAGTGATTGTTTCAGGCCATTTCAATCTTAGTACCAATCCACATCTACATAAATATGAAAAAAAATGAATACAAATTTAGTTTTGTCTCTATTTCTAGAATTCCATTGAAAGCATATGCAACATTTGTTGACAACGTTCAACAGCCTAAATGGTAGCATTTTGTTAATTATTTTATGGTAAACCATTTACCTTAGTATCTCCAGCTGACAGTTTGGAGTCTTCAGTCCATCAGAAAGAAGTTTCACTCCTGAATCCTGCAGGTCATTGTTACTCAGGTCCAGCTCTCTCAGGACAGAGTGTGAGGTTTGTAGAGCTGATGACAAACTCCCACAAGACTGAGCAGTGAGATTACAGGTGGTAAATCTAAACAAGAACAACACAGTAGCTAATTACATACCGAATTCATACCAAACTAACATGACAGCACCCATCACCCATCACCCAGTATAGATCAACTTACATGGTTGATATACGTGAAAGTGTTTAAATTACCAAATATATTTATTTGCACATATTTCAGAATCAGAATATCAGATATTTCATAATATAGTGAGCATGTTTGTGAATATTTTGAAAAAAAACAAGAAGAACAAAAAAAAACAATCCATGTGTCATACAGATCTATTGTGGCTGTGTTGTGTCACATGACAAGCATGATGCATCACCATGGAAACAATAAGGCAATACATTCTAAAATAATGGTCACCTAAAAAATCTTGAAAGGGTTAAACGCGAAAGGGTTCATTTTGGACCTTAGCTAAGATGCTAAGGGTCTGCACCAACTGCTAGATAGTGCTGCTTGGTTATTCAGTGCTGTCAGAAACTTTTTTTTTTCAGCTCATTTAAATCTTAATACAATCTGCATTTACAAACATCTGCATAACTATGAAAAATAAATGCTTGAAAATTTTGTTTCTGACTCTATTTCTGGAATTACATTGAAAGCAGAGGCAACATTTGTTTACAAAATTTAACAACCTAAATGGTAGCATTTTATTAATTATTTTATGATAAACCATTCACCTAAGTATCTCCAGCTGACAGTTTGGACTCTTTAGACCATCAGAAAGAAGTTTCACTCCTGAATCCTGCAGGTCATTGTTACTCAGGTCCAGCTCTTTCAGGACAGACTGTGAGGTTTGTAGAGCTGGTGACAAACTCCCACAAGACTGAGCAGTGAGATTACAACAGGTAAATCTAAAAAAGAAGAACACAGTATTACTTACAGAATAAATCTTAACAAGTGTAATTTTTTTGTAATTAATTATTTTTCATTGTTTTGGAAGTTAATCAAGTATTTCAAATTCAAACCTCAATATCTTCAGTTTAGAGTTTGGACTCTTCAGCCCTTCAGAAAGCAGCTTCATTCCTGAATCCTGCAGATCATTGTTACTCAGGTCCAGCACATTTAGATGGGAATTTGAGGATTGTAGAGCTGAAGACAAACTCTTACAAGAAAGAGCAGTGAAATTGCATCCACATAGTCTGTGTAAAGAAAAAAACAAACAAACAGCTATATTAATGTGAATTCATGTTTATATAGTTTATAGTTTATATAGTTTATAATCTGCAGAGCATGTTTGTCCTAAATACAGTGTAATTAGACTTTATTGGTGACACTTTTGTAATAAAACTATTGTAGAACATTAGTAGTTTATAAACTGCAGTTAATACATTAATAGACTATATACAAATAATTAGTTCATCATTCATTGTCACTGTAATTAACAAACTGTTATTGTTACTGTTCTATTTAATTAGCTCATATGTAAAGAATTAGATAATGCTTCTTGACCATAAATAGTCCTCACTTTAGACTAGATCATGGAAAATCTGAAAATATCAATTGCTTTAAATCAACATTTATTGGATGTTAATTGCATTCACTTTCATTCAGTTTTTACACTGTACAAACTGTATATTCTGTCGCCTAATTCTATCTCTTTTACAGGTAAATTAGTTTATAAATTGAAGTTTCTATGTTGTTAAGACATTAACAATGTGATAAAGAGAGGGGTCCAGAGACAAAGGCAGGTTCAGTCTCGTTTTATTGAAGAAAATAAGGATGTGCCGCACGGCTGTTTAACAAAACTGAGGATATATAAAATAAACAGGATCCTTGACCACTTCTTCAAAGGGAAACTCAGGATTACAGCCGGATGTCCAGGCTACTCTTTGGGTGGCGAGACCAGGAGGACAGGTGAGAAGTGCAACCCTCTACGAATCCCGCTGGGCACAGCACAGAGAAGGAAAGCACAACCACTACACTTAGGCTCTACAAGAAACGCTGAATGAGACCGTAGGACTAGACTTAGACAGGACAAGACTAATACGATTACGCTCAGCTCCGTGCATCTAGTTTTAACAATAATCCGACAACACAGACATGAAAAAGAGAGGTAGATATAGCGAAGGCAAAAGAGGGAGATAGCAAACAGGGGTGATGATGAGAGAATGGAAATCAGCTGGCGGTAATGAGGGGTAAGTGTGAGAGTAGGACAAAAAACAACCAGCAGAGGGAGTTTAAATATAGTTTAAATATTTAATATATTTAATATTTAATATTCACAGATGAAAGTTTGGTATTTATGAAGTTATGTGCATTTCTTAGAACGAGAAAGAGTCTGGTTTAATACCATGTAGCTTAGGAAATATAAGCACATATTTTAGATTTGACACATTTAAAAGGGGTGCAGTATTATTTATATTATATTAATTATGCGTTATATTATTCAAAAGAAATTGTGGTTTACTTTGCATCGGAGCATTAAAAGTGGTAGCCTATTTTAGGGGGGTAGGCTACATGGATTATTATGCAAAATGTCAATATTTTCATATATTATGCCTATATTTTAAATATAAATATATTTTTTCCTTTAAAAAAACAACATGCATTTTTGTTATTCGTTACCTGTCCTTTATTTGAAATAACATATTGGGAAAAATACATTTGTCTGTAAACTGATTAAGAAATTGTTGCATGTTTAAGTGAAGCACTGTATAATTTCGTTCACATTATTTAGGCCTAATTTGCCTAAAACAATAAATGAATAAAATTAAACCAACACAATTAAATCTTTGAAACTCAAAATTGAATGAAAGAATTAATAAAACGTCCTCACGATTAAACTCAAGTTCTCTCATTATAATCAACAGAAGCTTTATTAATTGACGACTTAAGTGATTTTAAAGGGAACCTTATTTAACTGCTTTTAAAGTAGGGTAATATCATATGGCCTAAAAAAAATCCCAGTTTTTTTTTATTTTAGAAAAAAAAAATCTGATCTATGATCAGTGAAATTTTACAAAACAAGTTTTAATATAGTTATTTATTATTCATTTAGCAATCAAATTTATAACTGCAACAAGATGATTTAAAAAAAACATTGCTGTTAGTACCTTAATGCTGGAAAGACCTTTATTTTATTAGGGCCCGAGCACCGATGGTGTGAGGACCCTCTTGGAATTGCTCCGTTTATTATTATTATTATTATTATTAGGGCCCGAGCACCGATGGTGTGAGGACCCTATTGGAATTGCTCCGTTTATTATTATTATTATTAGGGCTCAAGCCCGAAGGGGCGAAGAGCCCTATTGTTCCCCTAAGGATTATTCTTTTTCTTATTATTATTAGGGCTCAAGCCCGAAGGGGCGAAGAGCCCTATTGTTCTTCTAAGGATTATTCTTCTTATTATTATTTTTTTTATTTTTTATTAAACCTTCCGGGGGTTTTTAGGGGCCTTAACATGCTCAAAAACTCTTGAAAATTGGCACACACATTGGAATCTGCGGCCATCAGGATGCTGCAGAGGCTGGGACCCGGGCGTGGCACAGGGACTCTACAGCGCCCCCTGGAACACCTTCAGAAATCTTGAACCATAGCTCACACACACTTGCATGTATTTATATGAAACTCGGTACACTTATAGATCTCATTGAGCCGAACAACTTTCACACTTTATGTCTTAGGCTCCGCCCAACAGGAAGTCAGCTATTCAGGGCTGTTTAAAAAAAGCATGCTCTGGAATTTGAAATACTCCTCTGAGGTTTTCAACCCGTTCGTCACGAAACTCGGTGAACATGATCTCAAGACATTGGGGATGAAAAATTGCGAGGGGATTTTTGATATCTCGAACGGTTTGCCCGTGGTGAGGCGTTGAAATTATGGCGAGAAATGAGAAACAGGAAATGTCTAATAACGTCCAAATACATTTCCTGAATTTGATCAAACTTCATTGGTTTGTTCGTTGTATGATACAGATCGTATATATGTGACTATTAAGAGTCAATGTTATAGCGCCACCAACTGGCAGCAGGAAGTGAGTCATTTTCAAAATGTTTTGAATTCAGCATCTTATTTTTACTCAATTTCCTTAAAACTTCATCAGAATAATGACAAAACATGGCCGATGTAAATCTGTTGTGGGGATATTGATATCTAATATGGCGTTGCCATGGCAACGTGTCAAACTTGAATGTTCTGTTATGATGAGTTTGAGGCAGACAACAACCTCAGATTTACATGAATCTCAAAACACATATCAGTATTAGTGATAGCTAGACAATGGCAATAGCTTTTAAAAGGGCGTGAAGGAGGCACGCTATAGCGCCACCTTTTGTCAAAAGTGGGGGGGTTAGTTTTAGCTACAGACACAAAACTTGGTACATAAATTGTTCTAATCAAGACGGACAACTTTCTAATTCACAGTCATAAGCTACGATCAACAGGAAGTCGGCTATTTTGATTTGAATGTGTATTTTTGAGATTTTACAGTTGTGAATTAATGCATACTCCTCACAGGGGAAGTACACTATACACACCAAACTTTGTCTACATGAAGAAAAACCATTGAGGAACTTAAATTGCGAACGGATTTTGGTTAGCTTGAACGGTTTTGTCGTGGTGAATTTTTGAAATGACAGTAAAAAGTGAAACATTAATTGTCTTGTATGTTTAAATTGCAGCTTCCAAACACTTCAAAGCATTTTTTTATTCAAAGATCAAATCATTCTGAGGAAATATGCATAGTTTCACGACTTTACAACACTGTATGGATAAAAGAAAATTAAAAAACTGTCAGACTTCTCAACTGACATGATCTCACTCTGTCCACCCTGTCTGTGTGAGGGAAGGGAGGGGGAGAGGGAGGGGGAGTGTGAGGGGGTTGGTGACTGTGACAGTGTGTGTGGACTGTAGGGAGGGGCTGTCTGGCAGAGAGAGAGAGAGAGAGACCTAATCATCCCTTTAATAATCAGGAAAAATATCTGTATTTTAAATTGTTATTGTTTTTGTTGTTGCTAATGGTGGTGTTTTTTTCCTTTCATTACAGGTTAAGAAATCTCTTAGGCCTTATCCTTTTCTGACTGTTTTAGGGATTTAAAAACATCCTAAGAACCCTAATTTGTGCTGCAAATAATAATTTCAAACTCATTTGATACTGACCATA